>NC_055704.1:20975416-21296875 GCF_017639745.1 Melanotaenia boesemani
CAAAAAACACACATTTATCAAAAATATTGGACAAAAGTTTCTAAATAAAGCACCATTTAAAACATCTAATATGAAGATAAAATCTAAGGTTGGCTATGCCTGACTAATTCAATAGCTACATAAGGGATAAGCTAATTTTAGCATTAGCAAAAAAACAAACAAACAAACAAACAAACAAAAAAAAGGAGACGACGGGTTTTACTTCAAGAAACTGTTTATTAAAGTTACTTGAACTAAAAACTGTCAGGTGGTAACTAAAATAATAAAATACTCTACACAGCTACTTCAGACTATTTAAGAATAAATAGCTAACATAGGCTAAGTGAAGCTAAAGCTTCAAATATGATTACCTCATCTTTATTGGGGAGCTGAAGATGAACGTTGGGGAAGAAAAACAAGCAAATGAAATGACATGGAGCATATTTAATGGATGATAAAAGAATTAAATAAAGGAAATAGAAATGAAAGGTGTAGATGAAAGTGTAAAATGATATTAAGTGGAAGCTTTGGACATGATTAATAGTATTCTATATGGTAAATTATCAAGCAATGCAATTTGCTTTGCTCACATAGACTCTGAAGGGTATGGATGTCTTAGCTTGATAGCTTTTATGTTATTTACCAGCCCATATGTCATCACAAGGCACACATTCTAATCTACTTTTATCCATTGGCACAACATCCACAACTCTTCAACAGCATGTAAACTGGGATTGTATAACATTTTATAACATTAGCACAGCCTACTAGCACAGTTTCATGTGTTTGAAGAATGTATAGTAGTACACTTGGATGAAAGCAGTAAAAATAACTGGAACCTATTTCAAGACAAGAAACAGTGGAAAGTCATTTTTATTTTCATGAACTAGTTTTTTTTTTCTTCTTCTTCTTCTTTAGCCTTGCCAAACCCAAATGCAAATTAGTAAAATTCATGTTGAACTCTCTGAACATATTATAAATGTATTCTGGGCCTAAACTGTTCTGGGATTCGTAAACGATCAGAAGGGTTTTAAAATCTATTCTGAGACTGAATGGAAACCAGTGTAAAGCTGTTATAACTGGTGTAATGTGTTCAGATCTCTTAGTCCTTGTTAAAGATCTAGCAGCAGTGTTTTGTATGAGCTGCAGATGTTTAATGATCTTTTTAGGAAGTCCTGTTAAAAGACCATTATAGTAACCCAGCCTACTGGAGATGAATGCATGGATGAGTTTCTCTTGGTCTTTCTGGGAGACTAAACTTTTAATTCTGTTGATGTTTCTGAGCTGGTAAAAAGCTTCTTAGGGACAGCTTTGATGTGGCTGCTGGAAGTCAGGTCTGAGTCTATCAACACTCTAAGGTTACGAACTTGGTTGTGATTTTAAGAGCTTGAGTCTCCAGGTGTTTACCAATGCTGACCCTCTTCTCTTTGCTACCAAACAGAATAATCTCAGTTTTGTCTTCATTTAATTGTAGAAAATTCTCCCTCATCCAGGTATTTATTTGCTCCAGACACTGACACAATAAGTCTACTGGGCTGCTGCCGTCTGGTGACAGAGACGTATCATCTGCATAACTTTGATAATTAATGCTATAGTTCTGTAATATTTGACCCAAAGGGAGGATATACAAGTTGAACAGAAGAGGTCCAAGGACTGACCCCTGGGGGACTCCACAAGTCATGGAACTGTTGTAGTGTTTTATTAATCAAGGTAACAATGTAAGAAATTAAGTAAGTAAAAATGTAGTACGTAAAATAGAGTAATTCACAACAAATATGTTAGAAGTGTTGCCTGGGTCCAGACTACTGATTTATCCACTACTGAGTTGCCTATCTTGTAACAAATTGAAGACAACAAGCTGATCATTGATGCTAATTGGTTGTACTTGTCTGGCATGATATAACAAAATAGTTTATGATTTTAAAATATCTTCACTATGGGTAAGTTTGTTTATTTGAGTTATTAATGAATAAGTGTACAGTGAGTTGGACAATGAAAGTGGCTGCCAGTTTCTTTCACAATTTCTAGTGTCTTACTTACAGATGTTGCTATGATAGATTGTATGATTTAGCATGGAGATGCTGTCGCTGTCCCTAAATCTGCCCTTGGCTCCAAATGGTCCCAAATGCCACATGCTAAAGGGCTAAATGATCATTACTTTATAAAGCTTAAATGTAAAGGGTACCTTATCTATGCTAAATGGAGGGGTAGGGATAATGAAAGGAAATAGGATAAGGTATTAGGTGTTGTGATAAGTTCAATACCGGTTTTTGAATATTTCAAAATCAGAGACATAAAATTGGTAAACTTCTTTTTTAAAAAAATATTTCATAGTTTCCATTTACAAATTTAAATTACTCTGACACTGACCCATAATGCATGAAGCTTGTAAAGTGAATTTAGAGAGTAATATGTGCTTTCCAGTATGCACACTTATAATAAGAGAAGACTGACCACACTGTCCATATATGCTTCAGTCCAGATTATGTCATGGTCATGGTTGATAACCATTGGTCGACTGAGAACATGAAGGTATTCCATGACGTTTTCCTGGACATCAGCCAGTGTGGATACATGTGTGTAGTACCCTGCAGGACACACATATACATGCATATGCTTATCATACATTGCAAATGATAAAACGTCTTGAATCTACACATTCTGAAAACTAATCAGCCCATAATTTTGAACAATTTTGAATATTTCTGCCTTAAACCCCCCAAAAAGAAGTTGTTTTTACCATTCTTTAAAGCTTGGCTTAGTCTAAGGTTTATGTCATTTCTACAAATGAAAAACAATGACGTCAATAGGTTGCCTGCAGTGAAGCTGCTGAATGACCACAGGCAACAGAGGCAGTGCCAGGTATGAATATATGAATGTGTGCAACATTTCTCCCTCTGTCGTTAACAAGCATCTATCAACAAAAACCTAAACTGTTTATAGAAGTACTTTCCTTGTTCCCTGCAAACACCAAAACCAAAATACCTGGTTCAGACAGGTATTTTGTTATTTCCAGTGGTATAAACAACAGAGGGGTGTGCACCTGTTACAATAACACATACAGACACACATGCAGATATGACATTTTTTGACCACAGATGAGTTTACACTGTGTCTAGGCTATAAATCCTCTATTTAGTCATGGGTTCTTATATGATTAAAACAGGATAAAGTGATTATTTTCTGTTTTGAGCTGCTGTATGACACTGTAATTCACAAGAGGGCAGCAACTGATATCCATTTCCAAACAGCATCAAGGGAGCACTTTTCATCTCAAAAAGAAAAAAATGATACTTTTACTGAAGAAAAGTCATTTTTTGCTGCAGTTTTTACATAAAGTTTTGAAAAACAATTGAATCATCCTCATAAAGTTTTATCTTTTGAAAAATAAGCATTTTCTTCTTTTCAATAAGCAACAAAAATAAAAACAATCAGATTTTTACCCTTATTATTGCAAGCAATCCATTTGACATTTTCAGCAAAGGTCATCTCACGTCCAATTAGATAGGTGAACACTCGAACCTGGAGAGACAACAAAATTCTTTTTAAATAAGCTGCAGTAAATAACACACATTGAAAACTCCAAATACCATGAAATACAGGTTTGTGACACTTTTTATCCACATTTGTGTTTCTGTTTCTATGCATCATACTCGTCTTTCTGGCCAGTTAAACTCCTCAAAAACATCCTGGAAGTCCTCCATGGCACCGTCTGTTATCAGCATGATGGCCTGATTACACAGGCTGCCCTGCCCCAGTGCAGCAGCCTAAACACACACACACACACACACACACACACATGCAGTTTATTCAGTTTTGACTATCAAGAAATCCACATAAAGAGACATGTGAATTGTGGATATACAATTTCTCCACATTTAATCACACATTAATTGCACCAATATATAACACACCTCATTAAGGACCTTAAAAGATTCCTTCATTGCATTTTTCACTTTGCCTTCACCTTTGACATGAAGGTTTTCCACCAAAAGCTTAAAGTGCTGAAAAGACACAGAAAAAAAAAACTAAATAAAGATCTTTATCTTTTGTTAGATGAAGGTGCATTTAAAAAGGGGGGGTTGGAAACATGAGTAACAGAATGTAGTGGAAAGATTACACCTGACTTCCTGGCACACTGACCAATTACAGCAAAGTTACTACAACACCAGGAGGTAATCAGGATTAATTAACACATGGAAAAAGACTCACGCACACACAATGAGGAATGGCCACCTTGTTGTAGAATGTACCACTCTTTAGGCAAAAAAGTTTGTATGGGGCTCTTACTTGAATTTAGCATCCTATTAAAGCAAAAATTATTTTTTAATTTGTTTTAAATTCTTCTTATTCTGTGCAAAATCACTGTACACTTCCAATGGGAAGTATTCTGTACTTGTATAGCATCTTTTTAGTGTTGTCTACATTTTGCAAAGCACTTTACATTCCCCTATTATCATAGAATAGGATCTCATGCAAAGTACAGTAGTTTATGTACAGTATGCAACACTACACCAATCTTGTCCACATGAAAATGGACTGGGAATCAATCTCCCAACCTTCAAGTTGGAATACAACAACATTAGATTAATGGTAAATACGGAGAAGGTACAACAACTTTTTTAAATAAAAAAGTGATGAATTCAATTATATAATTTCTTTTACTTTTAATTTCTAGCAAAAGGTAACATTTTGAATACAAAACAAAGAATTATTTTCTTATTATGCTGAAGCAATGACCAGTTGTTAATGCTCACAACTTATGACTATTTAAATGTTAACAGGTTACCAATATATTAATAGAAAATATTAAGCACTAAACAGTTTTGCTCATTTTTATTCCCTTACATAAATTTACAACTGGCTTTACCCACTGATATTTATCAGCTTTACCTGATTATTACTCTGGAAACATGGAGAATTATTTAAAAATTAGCTCTATATTACATGTTAAGCTGCTGCTCACTTATTACCGTGTCACAGCTGAGCTGTATTGTTCAGTGTGACAGAGACCAGGACAGCAGGATTGACTGTTTTAACCGTGATGTGAATCTTTGTCATTGGGGGATTAATGAGAATAGGTCAGCAAAGGCTAAATGCATTAATTAGCTGTAAGCCCATGTGCATCTGCCTTTCATGTGTGCGTGTTACCTCTCTGTTATCCAGATCAGCTTGTACTAGGATGCCCTTGAAGCAGGGCTCCACATACTGGACATAGTCACTGTACTGGAGAGAGAAACCAAAGCATATAAGCCAATTTAGAGAATGATCAGCACAAGAATCAACAGGATTAAAAGGTTACAAATAATTGTTCCCTGATGGAAAGTAGTTGAATTATTATAACATGTTAATGTTTTTTAAAAATGTTCAAGTGGGACATTTAACTTATATTCTTAGAAATAATATGGGTTATACTTTTATTGTTAACTTGTGAATTCAAAACAAATAACAGTATTTTTTTTTTGCATGATCACTGCCTCCAGAATGAGTATAGCTTTAAATTCTGCATAAAAACAGCTTTAAGGCAGAGGATTTGCAGAAGATATATGATTAAACATGAAGTAATACCAGGATAAGGCATGCTTATTACTCAGATTCATAGCTGGTCCAAAACCCTAAAAAACCCAAAGACAACATGCCTGTAACTATTCTGTATCAGTTCAAGTGTGTTTCTATTTGTCTCAAAAATACTCACATGCATCTGTGTTTTTTTTTTTTTTTTGTTTTTTTTTTACTTACAGCTATAATATTTACAAAGTCATTTTCTCCCAGTGTGTCCAAGATTGTATTGATTGTGTGTTTGGCTATTGTCATTCTTAGTCCCTTCATGCTGCCGCTGACATCCACCACAATTATCACATCTTTAGGAGAAGTAGCTGCTTGGATATACCTAAAAAGACAAAGAGAGAAAGGTAGGTAGACATAAAGGAGGCAGGGATAAGTTTTTTTTTAACATGCAGCATGAACATAGTGTGTTATTTCCCAGAAGTCCAATGGAATGCAATACTGACAGTGTTCAAGCTTTATCCCTTTATTTGTCCCTCTGTTCTTCTATTTGTGCTTTCCTTCATCTCTTTATCACCATCCCCTGATTTTCTAATCTAATTAGCATAAATTAGATTTACCTGGCAGTGGCTGAGCCACAGCTTCCTGAGCTTCATCATTTAGCTCACTGATTTCTGCTTTCCAAGAGGGCAGTGTACATCCAAGAACCAAAGTTCCTGGAATGTGAATTATCAGTATTGAAAAATCCCTGCTCTTCTGGACAGACCTTCTACTAAGTGGACATTTGGACATATTAAAGACTTGACAGTAAAATTGCATCTGCATGTTTTTTCTTTTCTTTTTTTTTTCTTATTTGGTTACAACTGTTGCCACAGAACACAGTTTCACAACTCATACCGCATGTACACACAAAGGCATAAATGTATACACGCATTCTTTGTAACAGATCTAAAAGCTGTGTATATGTATGGTTTCTTTTTTATATAAATGCCAATGCTGAACTCATGAAACTATATGCACATGTTTGACGGTATTTTCCATTCATATTTTGAGTCAATAATACAGAAAGCCCCTTAATTAGATGTTTGCTTAGAAAAAACATTATCTGCACAACAAATAAAAAGATAGGAGAGCTCACTAAAAGAAACTATATAAAAAAAGTGCAGTTCTGAGAGTGAAACTGAGACACTGATCAATAAGTTTTATTTAATGTCCCAGTTCTGAAACCATGAACAAAATAAAAATAAACAAATAAATTCTTAAACAGCCTTTGGAAAAAGCAGCATATGAGCAGATTTGTAAATAATTGTTCTCCTTCTAATTACTTATGAACTAATTTTTTTACAAACCATTTTTCACAACAGCTACACATACAGTAGTTGTGATCCACCCATAATTATACAAGCATACACCATAAAAACCTAATGATAAAAAAGGTAAAAAAAATGTAGAGCTTTTGTTTGTTATTGTTCTTGCTTTAAATAGTTAAACACCAGCACGTTTACTGGCTAAATTTGCATTGAGAGACCTGCAAATTTCTCTCTGATCAAATGCATGTTGGACCACACGCTCTGCTAAGAGTTGCAAGTGGAGGCAATTAAACAGTCTGATTCAGGGGCTGAATTACTAGTCTGAAGGACTTTCCTCCCTGACTGCCTCTGCTGCTGATTCAACATGATCAATTCGTCAGGCGGCCGCTGATTAGGGCAGACTGGTGCCTACTCGAGAAAATGAGATACGCTGAGAAAGAAAGGTGTTTATCCATAGAAACTCAGTGGTGCTAAATGACTGCTGACATAGAGTGTAAAGGACCATAGCTAGGTTTAAGGTTTCAGTTAAGCTGGTACATTTCTTGCATCACAGATGAGCGATGGGATTTTTGGAAAGTCTTACTTGCATTTGAAAACTCTTCAGACATTATGAGGAAGTAATGAGTAGCATTACCAGTTTCTGTTTCTACAGTCAAAGGTGACCACACCGTTTTCATCTGGAGTCCACTGGATACCTGGAGAGTAAAAATAAAAAAGGAAGATGCATTTCAGCGAGAGGGACTAAAATTAGATTGTGATGGATGAGGCAGAGGGTGAGCAAAAGAAAAACTGTCAAAAATATAATAACTCCCCTCTCAGATGCACACATGTGCAGGAGTTAACCAGCAGTTATATTCTCACCCAGACCAAATAATTACATTGGACTGACAGCATCTTGTAGTTTCAGATAGTACGTAAGTGTACTGTTTGATTTGTTTATCTGCACCTTTAAGACAAATCATTGTCTTAAACTGGTGATTGGATAGAATAGTGCACCTGGATAGAGCCTGAAGAAGCCTGTAGCACTGCCAAAGTACTGCCAGGTGAGAGTTGCATCTTTCTGGAAGTTATCAACGAAAATGTCATTCAAAGCCTCAGACATGTAGACTCCATTCAGAATGTCTGGATCTGCAACATAAATAAATAAATAAACAAACAACAACAACACAAAAAAAAGACAGGATGCTTGGGTGGAAGTCTGAACTTTCAAGCTAATGTAAATAAATTCAGGCTTTATGTCAGCGTTACCTCGATTGTAGACATTTGTAGGAACTTGTATGTTACTGTGCTGTGTGTTGACTGGCAGTTTATTGAAATGCTCATTTTCTTCCAAGGGGAATTCTCCACCAAGTGGTATTGGATTTCCATCCTCATCCACAGAGTTGATCAACAGGGAGTTAAAGTAGTCAAACTACAGAGAAAAATCAGAGAACAGATGGTAATGTAGGGTATATGGCAAATGAACAATGCAGACATGTAAAAAAAACGTTGATTTTACTGTTTGCATCCATATTTATCCATAAAGTATGAATACAAAAGTAGTGAGGTGGGTATAATTCTGTTCTTGAACCCAGCATTTTACATACCTCTAGTGTTTCATTGTACTCGTGATGTAAATCGGCGTCCTCTGCTGCTTCTGCTAACCTCTATGAAAAAATACACTGTAACTCAAATGAACAGCATCACACAGACAAAAACTTCTGTTGTCATTAAACATGAAACAGGTTTTTTTTAAAATCATAGCTTCAAAAAGCTGCAAAGTCCATGAACTGAATGCATGTTTGCTCCTTGGGGATTTTTCATTAATACCTTCACAGATTTCATCTTCCTCCCAAGCATCCCCTCCATTTCCTCAGCAAACTTCTTCACCAGCTCTTCACCGTTCACCTCCTCGATCTTCACCACGCCCTCAATGTCTTTAAATTTCTTCAAGACAGACATGATGTGGTTATTATTTAATCAAAAAATGTTTGTGCTTGTTGTCTTTCATTTCCATTCCCTGATCTTCCTTTCTTTGCTTCACACCTTTCCTGATTAGCCTGTTGTCCTGGTTGTTATTAGTTATTGCTGATTCTGTTTCTGTGGTCCTCTGCCACACTTTCTATGTGTCTGACAGTAGTGATCCAGCAGTGATCCTCCTTAATAATTCTAGTAGAAGTACAGGCTCAGATTGTTCCTGGTTATTGCTTTTTCCTTTGGTCATGCTCCCTGGATCTTTTAATACTAATCCGTTTTTGTTCTTTCATCTGTTTACTTCCTTTTAGTTTGCCTTGTGGACTGATTACCTGTCATTCTCTCTCTTTAATAAACTTTTCATTTGGGGTTGCACTTGATTTTGTCTTGCATTTGAGTGGTTAAATACATATACAAACCGCAATATTGCACCTATAACAAATGTTAGCTTTAAGTGCTTGAATGATTCAGGAATTACATTTACAGGTAGGTTCTAATACTTTTTTGTCAATTTGTCATTGGCATTTGGAAGCTGCTTTAAGCCCTTAAAATGCATTTACAAAAGCTCTCAAAACTGCTGAAACACACAAACCAAATCTGCTATTTTTATTTTTAGAAAAGAAACAAAGTGGTAAGTTTGGCAAAATAAAACCTGGACGTCCATGTGAGGCAATGACTTTTGATGATTGCAGAATATTTTCTGAAATAAAGAAAAGCACCTTCCCACTATCAGTGCAAGAGAAGAAAACTCTCATTGTGGTATTCATATAATCATTCAAACCCACCATAAATATAAGACTTGAGCAGATGAAACATGAGCAGATGCAGAGGGGTTACCATGACTACAAACCATTATGAAGGCTAAAGAACAGCTTAGATTAAACATCAGCTTTCAGCTTTATCTTGTTTGTATAGCACCAATTCACAACAAAGCCATCTCAAAGCACTTTACAGACATAATCAATTCAAGCCAATTCACTTTGATTCAATTCAAACAAATCCACATTAGTCCAATTTTTCAGTTTTCATACAAGCCAATTCCTAACAAACAATTGCCGAGCTAAAGAATCAGAGCGGTTTTGGACCATGCAATCTTTGGTCAAATGAAACTAAGATAAACCTAAACCAGAGTGATTGGAAAAAGAAAACAAAACATTAAAAGACTTGGGAGGGGGAGGTCTAGAAAATTTTTGATGGGGGGCCAGATAGGGACACAACCTGAAAAAAGAGTTTTTGTTCATTTTGTTTATCTTATTTTTTAAGGGTTGAAATTTCAGGAAAAAATTGATTATTATAAATAAAATGGTCAGTTTATTAAAAAAACAGTTAAGCATAATATGTAAAAGCAAACAGCCGTTTTATTTGTCATCAACACTTGTTTACTCAGGATGATTCTGCATTGTGTGGCTTAAATCAGCTTTTTTTTATTTTGTTTTTTTTTTTGTGTGTGTGTGTCAAATCAGCAGTTTTATCACTGTTTCTTTGGTGTTCTTGTCTGTTTAACTTTGCACAGTCATCACATCTGGTGATATTCTGAGTTTTACATCCTCTTAAAATATAAACAGTTTGGACAGACAAATGTTATCACTCATGTAGACACCTGGGCAGCAAGTCAGATTCTAGGGGTGCCCATGACATTCCCAGACCACTCCTCTTGCCCCGCACATGAGCCGTGAGTCTTGGTATTGCTGTTTTGAACAATGTTGTGTCAGTGTCTAAATATTGTCTTGTTTGGAGTACAGAGGAAGTCAAATCCTGACTACTTTTTTTTCTTTAGACCTGTGTTCTAACTGGCCAATCTACTGAACACAGAAAGCTAATAACAGTGCAGCTGTTCACATATTTCTCTTTTGTTCCCTTTTTGTAGTCAAATTAGCTGAATTAAAGCAGCTACATACACTTTACCAGTTTTAGTTGTCCTGTGCTTTGCCTGTAACTGGACTCAAGAATTCATTTAGTACACTGAAGAATCAGATTTCCTTTATTGGCTTGTTTTATGGCCAATAGTACAGTGGCTATAAAACGGCACGGCCCAGCAGGGCAGAGCGGTCGTCTTGTAGCCTGAGGGCTGTCGGTTCGATCCTCAGCCAAGTCAAGTTCATGTTGAGGTGTCCCTGACCAAGATACCAAACCCCTAACTGCTCCTGATGGGTCGTGGTTGAGCACCTTGCATGGCAGCTTCCGTCATCAGTGCGTGATTGTATGACTGAATGAATAGTGGAAACATTGTAAGGTGCTTTGGGTTCCTTGAAAAGCTCTGTATAAAGCTAATCAATTATTATTATCATTAGTTTCCCTCTCTGAACATCACTCTATAAGTTATGACAACAGGTTTAACTTTAATCATTTAGTTTTTCTTGCCTATTTAGATGCCAAAGGTAACATCTATTTAACCATGCCTTTTTAAAACAAACAAAAGTTGCACAGTGAAAAATTATTCATCTGTAAACAAATAACAAAATTGACTATGTCATTTTCTCAGATAATGTTTTTCATTTTTCTCTTCTGGGGCATTCAGAATAACTCAGCCACACAGGAAACACACAGATATAGATGATGGAAAGGATTATAAAGACCTCTTTGTGGTTTGCTTTTGCAGCAAAGCAGAGTAGTAACATGTTCTATCACCCTCAAACAGAAACACTCAATAATGTAGCCAGATTACTCCTGCAAAAATGAGAGAACTAGAAAACCATCGATTAAATGGGTGATTAATGGCTTCATGTTGCAAGAAGCATGCACCGGATGGCTTTTACGCAGCAGCAGCTGAATGAAAAGATTAGCTCTGAAACCAGGAGAAATATACTGTTATCTATATTAAGATAACTTTTAATGATACATTTACAACAGCAGTTCTTATTTCTGCTTCTCTTGTGACAACTGGAGCAGTTACACTCACTCAAAATTAAGTCAATATTTTAATATATATTCAGTATATTGTGCATTCTGCAGAGCTGCAGTCTAGGCAGTTTGTTATTTCAGTGCATTTCATACGGAAAAGCATGTAGATGTAAATTGTTCATAAGTTACAAATGTGTACTGCCAGATTAATTAATGTCTATTTTTACTTTCTACCTTTTATTCTAACAAAAAAATGTAATATGTCTCAATAAAGAGGTGGTCTGACAGTGGCAGATGGTGGATGGACCTGCTAGGGATTCCACAGGGTGGCATGCAGAGGAAGATTGCACACACTAATTACTAAAAGACATATCTGACTGGTATTTGGGTTAAGTGTGTCACCAGATTGGTCTCTGGGCCTCGTGCAGATGTTATACACCAAATGTATGCCAGTCAGCTGTGTTCTTATTGGCCAATGTAACAGACTGGAGGAGGGGGGAGTGGGAAAAAAATCCAGACTAGGACCTTTACAGTTTGTCATGATAATATCTTATGCTCTAAATCTAACTGGGTCTGTAAAGTGCATCTGTCTGTCGGCATGCAATTGCCTGCAGCCAAGCTAAGTTCCTACACTGCATCCATCAATGTACCATTATCCATAATAATGAGTGGAGAAAACAACAATTACTAACTTCCTCTATATATGTGTGTTCTTTATTATTACAAAAAGAATATTAATCCCGATCACACCCATTATCTTCTCTTTGCAAAGTGTGTCTAAAATGACCAAAACACTGAAGGGATGCATCTTGAAACACAAAGAAAATTCCCCAGAAGGTATTTGAATTAGTGTGAAAATACATGTAGGCATGCATCTGTTTTGTTCATAAGTATGTCACTGTGCCTGTTCTACCGACATCTCTGTGTTATTTTTGTTACTGTGTGAATGTGTGTGCTGTCTTACCTTCTGCAGAAGCTTAGCTCCAGAGTATCTGGCAGACAAAGCAGTTAACTCTTTTCCAAAGGACACAGCCCACTGCTGCACACTGGACGAAGATAAAATGTGATCAGTGGCATGTTTGAAGTTGTTATGTATGAAGAAATAAAACCATTTATTACAACCCAGATACCAATTTGGTAAATAAACACGAACACTGCTGACTTCAACTCAAGTCAACTTTATTTGTAAAGCCCTTTAAAACAACCACAGCTAAAACAAAGGGCTGTACAAAAATGGACAAAGCAACACAAGCAACACACTTCCTGCATTTAGCTTTTTTTTTTTTTTGTGAAATAACTCTAAAATGCTATAAATGCCCTCTTTTCCAGGTTTTAAAACTTAAGGAATTACATATTTTTCAGTGTCAGAAAATCATTACTTGTCAATGATTTTGAATTTAAAAATAAGAACAAAAGTCTGTGAATCATCCTCTGATCACAAGAATGTGTAACCTAAAAAATACATGTCAGCATGTACTAAAGGCAGCAATGAATGCACATAGCCAATCACTATAAGAGGTTGTTGTGCATTCACCATTAACAGAATAAAAACAGATTACTTTGAAGGTGACTGTGGAAGCAGACGTCTGCAAGGTCAAGGGGTTACCTTGTGATCTGTTAACATGCAGTAAATCTACAAATCCTGTGTGAATGCACTTGAGGTAAGGTAATAGAGAACAGGATGTGACAGATGGCTCAACCTATGGGGAGTCAGCCAGCTTACTGTTAGTTAGCAGGCAAGGATGTAGCAGTCAGCCTGCCACCCTCAGCTCTAAAACAGGCTGGTAATCTGTTGACTTGTTGATATATTCATGGCAAAATATCACTGTGTTCACTCTAAAATGTGAGTGTTGTTTATATTTAGTGTAAAAAAGAAAGTACATTCCCTTTTAATATGTATCAGGAAATAATTAAACAATTTCCACGGTCCTTGCAAGATTTTAAAATTTGGTAAATTTAACCACAAAAAATATGACACACTGCACTGTTTACTGAAGTGTATAACAAAGTACAGCATTACAGCTTCCATAGGAATTAAGACAATACATAGTAGTCATGTGCAGCTAATTATAAGTGCCTGATTAATTTATCATTAGCAAGTGTAAGCACCTTTATAAAATCAGATATTTGGCAGTTTGTTGGTGTGTGTTGACACAGTGCAGAGAAGGAAATACATCATCAGTAATCTTAGAGAAGGAACTGTTGCTGCAAGTTATACCTATGGTAAGATCATGTAATCCTCAGAGAAATACAAAAATCCCAAGAGCTACATCTCAGACTCTTCATGTAGCATGTAACAGTACAATTAGAGAAAGATAGAACATGTATGGCTTGCTTGAAAGAGTTGCTGAAAACATCTTCCTTTAGAAATGAACATAGCAGCACAGCTGAGGTTTGTCAAGTTGCATCTAAAAAACACCATTACTTCTGGAATTATATTGTTTGAACAGAAGAGACCAAGGTGAAGTTATTTGTTTCATTAAACCCAAAACACAAGTGTGGTAAAGGGTGATGTTTTAGCTGAGCCGCAGGACCTGAACACCTTGCAGTCATTGAGTCACCCATGAACGCCTCTTGATACCAAAGTATTCTAGAGTTAAATGTAAAGGCATCTGTTTGACAGCTATAGCTTGGCAAAAATTGGGTCAGGCAGTATGACAATGATCCCAAACATCCCAGCAAATCCTCAACAGAATGACTGAAAAAGAGAAGAATCAAAGTGTTTCAGTGGCTCAGTCAAAATCCAGACCTCAATCCGATTATGGGACCTCGACAGAGCTGTATACAAACAAAACTCAATGAAATGAAGCAACTTTGAAAAGAGAAAGTCCAGCTAAGAGGAGAAGAAGCCAAGTTTGAACACTTACAATTTTACTAACAGGTTTCCACATGGTAACCACGTAACATAAATTCATATGATTTTTTTTTTTGTGTCTGACCCCACTCATAGTTGAGACATTTCTACATGTCAGATCAAGGCTGGATTATTGGGCTTGATAGAGGACTGTCTCTGAGGGCCCTTTCATTATTTAGCATTAATTGTTCCTTTAAACATGGCAATACTTGATTAAATGACTACATAAGGTTTATATGAGACTTGATGTTTATTAGAGCATAATTACACAACAGGCAAATCAAATCAAGAACAAAGAACTTTGTTTTTGTTCTTTATGCAGAAAGAATTAAATTACATTGTTTTGTTTTTGTGACCCTGGTTTGGGAGTTCTTGGGGCTTGTTCTCAACACGTCAACTCAGTAGAATTTTTTTGATGTGTGGGGTCCGGGAACAATTGTATGATTAGTTGGAAATTTGAAATAGGTGTCGTTAAGGTGGAAAAGCATGAAGCGGAAGGTTTGTGTTGAGTAAATGTTTCAAGGTATAACATTTGAATCTCAACCATTATTCCTGGTTCATAGTGTTCAGGCTCATGGGAGGCCTGGAGCTTATGTCAGCCTTCACAGGACCAGAGGCGGGTTGTCAGTCCATCAGTACACCAACACAGAGACAAATGGAACTAATAACCACCTTCTCCCATGGTCAAGTTAGAGTCCTCCAATAAACCTATTGGGCATGTTTTTTAGCTGTTGGTACCTGGAGAAAACCTATGTGGGTGCAGGGAAAGCATATACAATCCCAGCTAAGACTTACGCTGGGACACTTCTTGCTGCAGGGTAACAGCACTAACCACTAAATGAGTGTCCCACTTGTGGATTATTGCTGATCTGTTTTGCTTATGGCAACAAAATGATGTTACAAGGTGGAAAGTTCTAGTCGTGACACTCTTAACTTCCGGGGTCATAAGAGCTCTGCTGCCAAGTCTTCCCCTGGCAGAGTAGCACAGTTTGTGCTTAATGACCCGTGTTAGCCTGTTAACTGCGCTGTCCCAAAGAGCTTTAATCCTCACTCACACCAGCCAAGTGACAGCATAAATAACCTGTAAGCTGTATATGACACTTGAAGGTTTTTGCACCTAAAACATTATCAGATCCATTATGCACCAAACCTGATATATTGGGCAGATATCATTAATTATTGGTCCCTCTCACAGACAAACACCATGCCAATAGGCGTTTGTAGACTGACTGCATTGTATCGAGCTGTTGGTGTTTTTAGTCAGCAGGACATTTGAAAGCTGTTCAGGCAAAAGAGCTCCATCTGACTGTTGGAGAGGAAACAAACACAGCTTCTCATTCCTAAAATATGTCCATCTGTGAAAAAACAACCACTTATCTGACAAAGCAAACAGTGAAGTACAAATACAACGTTCATTACTGAGCTTTCTGTGAAAGCCATATTTCAGATTTGCAAAATGTTGTATGGTAAAATGATGTTGACAGCCTTCTGTGAGATAAGATAAGATAAGATAAGATAAGATATATATCACTCCAAAACTTGATGTGCAAGTTACTCCAGAGTATTCCCTGACTTTCATAGATTCTGGCTTTTAAACTGGGGTGATAACAGTCTGAATTGTCCCTCTCTTCTTCAGCCAGAAGGACAACTGATTCTTCAGAACACAAACCAGCTTTCCAACTTTGCCTGAGTCCATCTTAAATACTTAAATACACATTTGAGGTGAAAAATTGTGTTCACTGACAATTTGTTTTCACAGGTATCCATTAAGCCCACGCAATGTGGTTTCCAGAGTAGAGTCTGTCTGTTTTTATTTCAATCCAGTCTTAGGACGAGAAGGTCACGGTCACCCAGTATCGGTTTTCGGTAGTGTCCCTCCGGTAACGCCACCTGCCAGGATTGCCTGAATCTTTTAATGAGATTATGTACCGCAGATAATGAAATACGGAAAGAAGAGACGTTATTGTTGGAGTACTGTATTTACAACGGTTTTCTATCACAAAGTGAAGCGTGCCTTCATATCGTTGCTTCTGAAAGACCAGGTCTCCCTTGGATGTGCTTTCTATTTATGTACTGGACCTTGGATAATTAATCTTTTTATATAGGAGGGTTTTATTCTTTCTTTTCTTTTTCCAGCACAATACAGTCTTTCTAGTATGCCAATATACTTTTTAAAACATGAATCTATTATAATTAATTAAATAAAAAAGATAAATAAATAAATAAATAAAATTTTGGAAATTGTTGGCTTGTGGGCCATATTTAGTAAATCAAATATTTAATATTTAACCACATATGAAAAAGCACTAAATAATAAAGGGACAAATGGCAAATAATTTGTCATTGTCATTATAAGTATAAATATTATGGAATAAATTACAAAGAATTAGGAAAGTAGGTCAACAAAAAAATAAAAATAACAACTTTAAATATATTCTGAATATAGACTTTCAGTTAGTGACCAGAAATTAAAACAGAGAAGTTTAACCACACATATTAAGATAAAAAAAAAATTTAATAAAAATAAATAAAAAAAATTAAAAATCACTAAAATCAGTACTGTTCGTTACTGTTCGGAAGTTGTAACTATAAATAAAAATATAAATAGCATCTATAAATAAACCTATTAAATACCAACACAATAAGCCAATTTTGAATTTGCTACTATGAACTGTAGTGATTGACCACTTCTGCTTTTCCTATATATTTAGTATATTTAGCTACGAAGTTTAGTTAACTAAACTTTAAATTTCCCAGATGACTTTTTACTACAAATAATCTAAAAAAAAAAAAAAAGGTGAATTGGCAGCCCCATGTATCTCATTTTTATGTAGAGTATCAACTAATTATCTGTATTTTTCTGTAGCAGCAGAGCGTTTTAGGATAGTTTTGCAGGTAGCAGGACCTGACAGGTGGCCAGATGGCATATGAATCTTGAGTAATCAGTCAAATTAAAAACAACAAAAGAAACAAAAGAAAAAACTCTCAACTCTTATTGAGTCATCCATCTGACATGTGGATTTAAGAAAGAGCATTGTGCTTGTGTAGACTTACAACAGTATACACACAGAAATAACCATAACTGTAGAACAATATATTTGCTTTCATTGTGTGTTTGTTAGTTTTTTCCACTCTTAGGGTCCATATGGCCTTACACTGACATTAGATTTTGACTGAACAAAGAAAAAAAAAGGCAAGGTATCCCATAGCTACTGTACTCACGTTTCTGGTGGGATCTTCATCTGCCCATCCACCATCAGGCATAGTGAGAGGATAATCCACATAAGCATCATCAGTCTCCTTCTGTGTGGCCCACTTCTGTCCGATTTAATGGCATTCCCGCCGTTTCCCCAACTCCAGCGGCTCATCCCTGCAGCTGCTTGGCTCTGAATCAGTCCAGTGACAGCTGCAAACTTGTACCAAGAGAAAATGTTGAAATTAGAAAAAAAGGTGACTTTAAAATCAGAAGTTGTCCAGTCATAAAAGAGCACATACCCAGCAACAGAGACTTTAAAGATTCAGTAATTGTACAATGTGGAAATATGGCAGTACAATATGTCAAGACAGACTGGCATCTCTGTCAAAGGGAACAAAATCAGGAGTAACTGCCTGCTTGCAACTTTCAACTTGCAAACCAACTGTTTAACCTCCTTCCTTCTTTTGAGAAAAAGCTCTCAAATATCCCTTGCACATTTTTCTGCCAGCAATAAGTTATTTGCTAACAGTTGCTATACAGTTGCATTAATGTTATTCTGCTTTACTTCTCTATGAACAATAGAAGAAAACATTAGGCTCAGGCTCTTTAGCTGTTAGCGCTTCTGTATGTTCACTAGCTAGTTGCTAACTTGGTTTCTTCTTCGGTGGTGGTCAAGTATCATACAGTTTTTTAGAGTTTGTAAAAAAAAACTACAATATTTGAACATTAAGTACATTCTTAAGATTACATTAAGTATGTTATCCTTTTAGGTTGTTTTAAGAATTTTGGTTACAGCTTCAACAAATTGAGTGTAATTTTTTAACACAACACCAAAAAATGGAGCTATGTAGCGCAAGCTAACATGGCTGCTAATGTTAACCTAACCAAAACCAAACAGCAAAAACAAAAAGCGTTTTTCTATCTTTACACAGTAAAGACTTAAAAAAACTAAACAAAAACAAAACACAAACTTTTTTTTTTTATCCTTGAACTAACTAAAAAGACCCATAATGTAATTAAGAAGATCCTAAACTCCACTGAAGGATTGTAAAAAAAAGGAAAAATATCTTGAAGAAACTCAAGTAAAAACAGATGTTTGAGTTGAGACTAATTGGATTTCATGAATAATACTGAATAATATTAATTAGTAGTTGATATCTATAAGTGGAAAGACTATAGTGCTTTCTTTCTTTTGGACCAAGGAGTAAAACAATCCACGGGAAAGGATGCTATATTTTCTTAAAGAGGAAGATTTAAGGACTGTGTTAGCACTGATGGTACTCACTATGTCATGTTGTTGATGCTCAAAATGGCATGTTGATCTGGAAATTTGAATTAAAGCAATGAAGAATAGAAATATCCAGCTGTATGATTTGATGTCAGCTGAGCAGGATATTCCAGCATACAGAACAGTCTGCAAAGCTTTTGTCTCCAGTGTCAAAGGTCACTTCTGTGCGCAAGAAGTCACAATGGAGTCTCGCCATCATCCTACACCCCTCTCTCCAGAGCTCTTAATCTCATTTCTGTTACTCCCATTATCCACTTGTCTCTCTCATCCTTCCTTTCTTGGAACCAGAAAGAAAACAGAGTGACCAACAACTTGGGATGTCCTGGTAAACTTGAGTCTTCATGAAAATTCAATCATTTTCAGATATATTCCTGGACTGGAAACACGCACGCTGTAGATTTCCAGAGGAGATTCTGCATTTTCGGGTTATTCTTCTGTTCCTTCTGCTGACCTTACATCTTCACAGGTTCAAAACTACAATCACACGGCTCAAAGAGATGAGTGGGCTCATGTAAGGATAGATGGATAGATAGTAGGACTTGCTTTTTCTCTAGAGTATCTCTTCCTCCTCTTCAGCACCAGTTTATACCATAATCCAGGCAGGATTAAACCCCTCCTCCCTCCATCCCTCCTTTTCTCCCTCCATCCCTCTTGCACTCTGCTAACACATTCCCACAATCTCTCTCTCTCTAGCCTTTATCTTCTCACAATCGCTCTTTGACCCAGTGTCTTTTGCGCCCTGCTTTTCTGTCTAGTTGTGTTTTTCCTCTCTTAATCTTTCTCATCAGACTTTGTTTCACCTGGTGTTTCTCCATTCTTCTTTCAATTAGATTTCTTTTTCTGTATATTTCTCCTAATATTACTCTGTGTTTCTGTTAACTTAAAACATTAGGTGGAGGAATAACAAGCAGTAGTAACAGCGGAAATGGGCTGATGGCAGGAAGAGGAGAGGAAGGAAGTATGGACAAAACATCAAGGAGAAGAAAGATGGTTGTGATTGAGAAGGAAGACTGCCAACGCTGTCTTTTAGTGCAAACATAAGGAGACCCCTAGTGGACTACTGCCTCACACACATGCACGGAGGACTGCAACTTTAATCTACCAGCTCCGTATTTGTGCCCCTTTTTGCAGATTTAAATATTTGCTCCCATCTTTAGTTCCATTTTTAAATCCTTTTCTGTATTACTGATAGAGGTCATCTGCTGTTTCACATCAATCTTACAAGCCATTTTAATCATCCAAAGTGAAGCCAATATTGAAATTTAGCAGGTTTATTTCCCTGCAGGTGCATAAAAAATAAAATAAATAAACACAGTACTGTACAGTTGAACATGCATTTAGTGCAGCCCAAAAAATGCACCAAATTCCCCTGCAATATTCTTCTGTTGGTATTCACTCCGGTTTTGAGCTTCAGCTGCTGCCAGGTAAATGTACGTCACAGACATATGACTGGCTTGACAGACAGAAATATCAAGTAGCCAGTGGTTATCCCATATCAAGCTCCTAGCTCCATCCTGACAATACTTGCCCCCACAGAGCCAGGATCATCTCAGCATACCTCCAGAATTTGGGACTGGAAAAGATGGAGTCTAGACCACAAACACATTGAACACTTGTGGGATCAGCATGGGCTTGTTGTACCAAGCTGGTTGACCTTCAGCAACTGAGGAATGGGATGCCACCCCACTGCATAATGGGACCAGGCTGGTGACCAGCATGAGAAGGAGGTACAAAGTATGGATTTTTCCCATGTTACTAAGGTCCCTGACAGTGTAAAAATGGACAATATGTTTTTCTTCCTTATAACTGTGGGAGAGCGCAAACATTTAATCCACACATTTAACTCTGTTGCTCATTCTACAGAAGCACAACACAACACCAATCAATCTTATTTAATCAAACAAACACTAATTTCTGTACTTTTTGTGCTCAGTTTATAATAATGATGATGTCATTGTAAAGATCCCATCTGAAAAAAATGCCTTCTTAATCTTGCAGTATCTCATGCACACGTTCCTTATTTCTTTTTTCCTTAATCACTTGAAATAAAGAATTATACAACTCTCTTCTTTGCTGTTGTTTTTTGGCTGTTAAGGTGTGAACATGGGTGTGAGTGTGTGTAATTTGTTCCTGATCAGTTCTGACTAGCATGCAATTTTTTTTATTTATTTTTTTACTATTTACCCCAGCTGTCAGATCTTATAAAATGTCCTCCACTCAGAAAACCATTTCATGTTTTTGTTTAGGTGGCATCACATTCTATCACTCCATTTAGACAGTAGCCTAAGACAAGATATAAAACTGGATTTAAAGATTAAAAGGTCTTAAAATTATTATTTAGAAGAGAAAATTACACATTGTTAGACTGTCCAGTAAAATAAACACACTTTTCTTTCAGAATGTATTTGTAAGGGGCATGATTTTCTGGATTTGCTTTGGAGAAACATTATGTAATGCTTGGGGATTATTAATATTCAGCTTCAAAAAATTTAAAACACATAAAAATTTCAGAAAACACATCTTAGAAAACACAAAAATCTAACAGAAAACACTAGACTGTGTCTCGTGTGTGACTTCTGTGCATATTTGTTGATTTTCTCTCCTTTTTTTGTTTCAGGTTTTATTGTTAATGTTTCCTTTTCAGCGTTGTTTCTGAAATGATTAGATATGCTCTGCGTTTTACACAACCACACGAATGATAAATTGAGCTAACCTGCACAAATACAAAACACGTCATTTTGTTTTGTTCAAGCACACACATGCAGACAGTAAAACATCTGCTAATGATATTCCAGAAATGAAAATACAATAAAACAATCTGTCTGTGCTCATAAAGCAATAATGCTGCAGTGAATGCAGACAGGGATCCGTTTAATGACAAACAGCTGAGGTACTGAGTCCCACACAGACAGAAAATAGTAAATGGAATAACAAATATACAACAAATGTTTATCCATGCACACATACTAAAAGTAGGACTCCCACAATGACCCATATCACTCATGGTGAGGATGAAGTATTAGCCCATCTTCCTGTGTAAGCTGGATGAAAACATCCAAACCTTTAAATTTCAAGTGTTGAAAATATGAATAAGAGCAATGGATGAGCTGGAAAAGAGGAAGACAAACTGGACAAATGTCTAATGAAGCTCAAAAAAACCTGAACTATAAGATGGTAAAAAAAAAAAGTACTGTAACCCACAAGCACGACTGTAACATATATTTACAGTGGGGGAAAAAAAACAAATGTACTCACCTGAAAAGATTAACTATAGTTTCAACTTTTGTTTGACTTGGGCAACTCCGCTGTCTGACGTCTGAAGCTTAAAACTTGAATCCTAAAAGGCTGTAATAAAAAATATAAAAAATATCTTTGAAAAAAAGACAAAGATAAAAGAAAAATAAAGAAAAGAAAAATGCTTAATCCAATGGGTTTTGGACATCAAAGTTAAACCAGTTCATGTAGACGAGTCCATGACTTCATCCATCTGAGAACACCGTAGTAGCAAAAGTGGGTTGGAGCCCACCTCTCTGGGTACGGACACACACACACACACACACACACACACACACACACACACACACCTACTAAAATCCATTGATTACTCCAAGCCAGAGCTAATAGTCAGCCTTTACTTTTAGCTCCATCAGCTAAACCAATGATGTGGAACCTCCTCAGTCACAGTGGAAAAATGTGTGTGTGTGTGTGTGTGTCTAACTCCCCAAAAGAAAAGAAGGTTTTTGCAATACTGCACAGGAAATATTATGTGTTAATTTTTTAATCCAAACTGCTCTGATTTTAAACTCACCCTTAATAGTTGAAAATAACAAAAACAAATCCTATAGAGTTTTATGCTGATCTAAATTACAGAGTGGGTCTACAAGAGGAAGCGTGAAGAAAGGAAGGGAAGGAGAGGAAGCTACATATCTGAAGTGTTGAAAAAGAAACAAAGCTGAAGACTGGACCTCCTCTGAACTTTTTGCCATGTTTTCTACTCCTATTTGCAGACTGCTAGAAAGCTGCCGTTAAGAGCTCTGATAAGAAATAAATTACATTAATGGAGTAATAAAAAGTAACAGAGACAGACAAGAATAAAAAAGTAAATGATGTATTACTTTACTGTATTAATTTAGTTTTTCTTGCATGTAAAACAGGGAAAAATATATATGCCTCTATGCTACCAAAATGAGGGAGTTGGGAAGAAAAAGCACACAGAAGGCTGGAAATGGACAAGTTTAAAGTTCTGTATCAAAATAGAGACCAATGAGGACACATTCTGAAGTTTTGATGCCTAAACATCTGTAGACTGTTTATACTTGTGCAGTCAAGATTCTCTCATCTGTTTTTTTTTTACCTTTTTCTATTTGAGAATATTTTTGGTAGAGTTACAATGATGTGATTCTCTCAGAGAAGAGAATGCTGCCAACAGTCTTGCTTAATGTCCAGACTTTTCTTCTCACACCCATCAACATCACCATGAAACATATTTGCTTACTAATCACCAGTGGGGAATCTGACTTTATGATGTTGGGACTGCATTGCTCTCTTCAGCTGCATGGACTACAAGTCACCTCTTTAATAAAAATACAGTGTCTCCTGTGACTTGATAGCACGTCCCTCAATTTAATGGGCCCCTAGATGATTGTTTATTAAAATATTTTCCACATGTAAAGCTGTCAGTCTCCTGTCAAGTCAAATTCATACTGGTTGTTTTATATGTTAATGATCTTCATGCAGGTGCTCCTGATGATTGTCTACCTTTTCTTACAGAAGACGTAGGATGTTTGTTTCTTTTCAGAAACTTTAATAAGTAAATTCTGCAATAAACTAGTTTAAAATAAAAACTACTATTTAAGTATCAAGAGGAGCTTTATATCCATACAGCTTCTCTTGCCAAAGCATATTTCTTCAGCACAACACGCTAGCCAGACAAACATTCTGCTTGCTGAGATGCTGGACAGGACAAGTTTACAATTTTATTTCATCATCTCTTATTGGCTCATATTGTGTGACCATGACAAACAAGAGCAGCAATTTAACATGGGAAAAGCTAACATTGAGATAGAAATTCATTGGCAAAGGCTCTACTAGTTGTGTGAAACAGCTGGTTAATTAAAGTGGATATTATGTTAAACTGTTGATTGTGGTAAAACAAGGGCACAAAGTGATATTAAAGCAGTGAACTATGCTCAAATGAGGACTGTTAAAAATACAGGATGAAACAGAGGTGGTTTTACAACATTTAATAGCCAGTTCGAATACATATTCCAGTTTATGTAATAGCAGAAAGTTCTACACAAAAAGAGAAAAGTTGGGTAGAAATGTTTCTAATAAGTTTTCTTATGTCTGAGAAACTGTCTGGATGAGATATTCAGAATCAAAACAAACAGGTTGAAAACATTTTAAAATAAAATTATTCATCTTTAATTTCAACATGGTGTTTATTTGTATTATTTTAAGCCATTTTTTTTGTACAAAAATAGGCACAAATGCTTGCTTTTTTCATTAAATATATTCTGTGTTTCGTTGTTGATGCTGCTGGTGTCTGGTTGCTACTGTACAGACTGGCTATGCACAAGTTTAGTCCACAAGGAAAGCACAAACTTCAAAACAGGGAAAATTTAGGTTCTTTCTAAAAAAAAACAAAAAAAAAAACAACTTTCCTGCTGAGCTGAATGACACTGAGTGAAAAATTACATTTTAAATGCTGCTGCTTCCCTTTGATTGATTTTTTAAAAGGCCTGAGAACTGTAAACTTTTTCTTTTAAACAGGTATTTTATATTTTGTGTAAGAATTATAACCAATTTTACTGGGATTTTCTGCTATTAATGTAATTAAAATAAAAATATTGATCATGCCCAGGGATTTCTATATGCTGTTTGTTTTAAAGAACTACCATTGATTAAAAAAATCTTTAAATCCAAGTGACCATGAAATCCCTTTGGATAAAGATTATCTTAACTTTAAAAGTGTAATGCAATTTGATAAAAACAAAGGTACACCCCCAATTTAGCTGTCTGCGAGGTAGCGTCGGTTGACAGTTTTCTTTATATTTCTCATCTTTTCATGCTGGGTCAATACAGAATCCTTTTCTTTCTCCATCTGAACAGAAGAGAAGGAATTAAACTAACAAAGCACTGATTATGTTGTCAAAGTAAATTCCTCTCCAAGACACCTGAAAAGTGATACACATCATAAAAAAGATGGTAAACTCCTGCTGCAGCCTCACTCACCTTCAATTACATCCACAAATTTTACAAACAAAAGTCAACATGCTGATATTTCTCACAGCTGATTTCTGATGGTAATAAAGAAAAACTGACAACATGACATTTAATCTTTTAAGCCTTGTGTGTAACAACATAAAATATCTCAAATCAAGTTTGGGCATTCCTTGAAAGACTGGGAAGACTTGAGTGTGAATGTTTGCTGGTGCTAGAGGGGAGGAGTAATAGGATAAAAACTAAATGCTGCATGTTTCCATTTACATTATAAACATGTTGGAAAAATTGTGACAGTGAAGCTACATTTTCCTCAAAACTACATGTGAGATTCAGGATGAAATGAAACAATAAAAAAGTATTTCTTCTATGGAAAAATATATTTAGAATTAATTATTTATTTTTTTGTTCTGCAACTACACTCTTGGCTAAGAGGAAACAGGCTGACTGTGCAGAAGCGATACTGTGAGTTTGTTACAGATGAAGAGATGATACATTCATATCAATTATGTCTTTGGAAAGAGACCATGTTGAAACAGTCTTCAGTACTTGCTGCTGGAGCTGTTAGCAAAGCGGCTGATGTATGCCTCATAGATGGAGTCCAGGAATGAGCTGTCAGTCTGAAACACACAAGTACACAACTTAGTATTGAACAGGTCACACTTTTGTTTATTGTAATATATACGCAATCGACACTTTATTAGGTACAAATATTATATAGCTTTTTATTACAAACAGCTAATCAGCCAATCACATTGCAGTAACTTAGTGCACTTAGGCATGTAGACGTGGTCAAGATGACTTGCTGAGGTTCAAACTGAACATTAAAATGGGGAAGAAAAGGGATTGAAATCACTTTGAACGCTGCATGGTTGTTGATCCCAGTAGGGCTGGTCTTAGTGTTTTACAAACTGCCATGGATTTTGATGCTCAGTCATCTTTGGGGTTTACAGAGAACGGTCTAAAGAAAGAAAAAGCATCTAGTGGTCAGCAGTTTTCTGGATGAAAATGCTTTGTTGATATCAGAGAAGACTGGGCAAACTGGCTGGAGATATGATTATAATTAGACAACAGAAGATCAGGAACAGGGTCAACGTTTTGGTGGAAACAACATGAAAGCCTGGATCCATCCTGGCTTGTATCAAAAGTTCAGGCTGATGGTGGTGGGGGTGGTGGTGTAATGGTATGGAAAATATTTTGGCACACTTTGGGCCCATTAGTATCAATTGAGGATTGTTTCAACACCACATTCTATCTGAGTATTGTTGCTGACCATGTCCATCTTTTTATGACCACAGTGGAGCATCTTCTGATGCTAATTCCAGCAGGATAATGCACCATGTCACAAAGCTCAGACCATCTCCAGCTGCTTTCTTGAACATGAGAATAAGTTCATTGGACTCCAACGGCCTCCACAGTCACCAGATCTCGATCCAGTAGAGCATCTTTGAGATGTGGTGGAACGGGAGATTCTCATCATGGTTGTGCAGCCGACAAATCTGCAGCAACTGTGTGATGCTGTCATGTCAATTTGGAGCAAAATATCTGAGGGATGTTTCCAACACCTTGTTGAATCTATGCCACCAGGAATTAAGGCAGTTCTGAAGGTGTAGTGTTCTGTAGTCTGTATTTTCCCACATATAAAACTTAAATACACTGATGAAAATATATAAAATAAAACCAACCAATGGTCAATCTACAATATAAATTTGAAAATATAAACTTCTTTTATTTTATCTCTTTCTTTTACCTGGATCAGATGCAGCAGAGTGGCTTGAAGCTGGCTTCTGGAGAGGACAGTGATCTCTTTCTGAAGCGAAGGTCTGGACAAAGTTGAGGGAGGAGGGCAGCTCTCCTGAGCAACCGCTGACAGCCCACCGCTAGCCTTTGTCTGAGTAAACACACTGGGAGAAAGAAGCAGAGTGGGTGCCACGGTAGCTGGTATCCGCTGGGGGGAGATGACCTGTACATAGAGCGCAAGGTATTAGAACTCTTCTGCAGGTTTTGTGTTAAGAAGTTAGCAACTGTGTACACTGTTGCTGATTTAACTTTTTTCCAATAACCTTAAAAATCCTTACCTGAAACTGGAGTGCAGCTTTTTGCCCTGTGGTGGCTGCAGTCGGGGATGGGAGTGTGCCTAAAGATGAGCTAGCACCCTGATTTTTATTCGACCCCAGGAATCGAGGTGCCAGTCCTGGATATGGTCGAGGTGGATCATGAGAACTCATGCCTTGCTCCTGCTGGACCAACTGGAGTTTGGTTAGGAGCTCGTGAGGTGACACCACACCTTGCATTTGGGAAGACAGACCTGATGATAAAGAATAAGAGACTGAATTATCAGAAGTATTCTAAGTGCACACCGTTTTTTTAAATAAGTTAAATAATATAGATCCCTTCTTTTAGTTTGTATATTTTTTTTACTAGGAAATCAAGCATGTCTTTTGCCACTGAGACCTTATAATAATCAAACAGGTTTGTGGCAGTAGCCATAGACCACATTAACAGCTTACTGGTGGTGGCAGCATACCATACAACCTGGTGTTATACATAAAAGAAACCTTCAATTACAAGCACAAATATTACAAACAAAAGTGAAAATGCCAGGTGAAAAAGTTAGTCTAATGAAATGCCAATGCTGATATTGATCACTGCTGGTTTCTGATGGTAATAAAACCAAACTGACAACATTTAAACTTAAAAGAATTGTGTGTAACAACTTAAAATATCTCAAATCAAGCGTGAGTATTCCTTAAAAGCCAGGGACGTTTAGAGTCTGAATGTTTTATACAGAAAAAAAATGTGTTAAATCAGCAGCTAATCTAGCCAGCTTCAGCATGTTAGCACCCAAAACAGTAGATAATTTAGCCAAGTGTCTGCCTTCAGAAGTTAACACTGAACAATGAATAGCTGTGTTAGTGTCCACTGAATGGTGAATGAGTGTCACCTTCATATTCACCACCACTGGCCACCTTGTCAACAGCATGATCAGCAGCTGGCTTCAGCAGGGATTTAGCCTCCAATTACAAACACAATCTCCGCTGGCTGCTTCAATAGATTGAATTATATCCCTTGGACTGAATCATGGTAGTTGAGAGAAAAAGTTAACTGATTAATGTTTTATAATTACTGGTTACTTAATATCTAATAGTCCCAATGTGTAGCTGGTTCACTTATCAAATATAAGGTTGTCCTGGTTAATTGTGAATGATTCCAAGTAAGATTTCCCACCTGTTCCCAGCGCAGATGAAGCCATCTGGCTCTTGTGCTGTGCTTCTGTCTGAGATTTCAAAAGGCTGAAAAGCAGTTGCTGGTCTTGTTGTGCTTGAAGGTGGGAGCATGACGCAGAGTCTGAGATTGTAGGTTTGGAGGAGAGCTGAGGGTTCTCTTGCAGAGCAGGAGGGTTGGAGCAAAAGGGAGAAGCAGTAGAGGAAAAGGAGGTGGCAAGTGGAGGAGGTGGATGGGTTTGCAAAAGTCTCTTTATTGGGTCAGGCTGAAGCTGCTGAAGCTGCTGCTGGTGGTGGTGATGATAGTGGTGCTGCTGATGGTGATGATGATACATATGGTGATGGTGGTGGTGATGTTCGAGTGGCATCCCGTTGTCACACAGCCGGTTTTCGGGGGACTCGGACACAGTCTGAAGCACTCCCCCGACACCCTTCTGTCCCTGCATGAGCTTCGCGATGGCTGGGCAGTGCTGCGGCTGGTTTGCTTGTTCCTGATTCTCAGTGTTGGGGGTCTGCTGTATGATGACATCAGTTCTGCTCTCTTCACCAGCGATTGGCCTGACACCGTCATCTAAACTTCCAGTGAGGGCTGCATGTCCTCCAGCAGTGGGAACACTTCTGTCTGAGTTTACAGTGTCATCGTAGGTCAGTGTGCGGGCTACAGGTGGGCGAGAAACTGTCCCTGTCGATGTGGGAGCAGCCACAGGAGGGACAGGGTTAGAGGACTGGTGATGGTGATGTTGATGCCGAGGGCCAAAGAGAGTTGCCAAAGAGAGAGCCTTGGGCTCTGCACCTTCAATATCCTAGATTAGGTGAGACACGAAAGAGCAGAAACAGGTGGCAGGCACGAGATGAACAATTACTTAAAATGTCTAAGAAAAGGGCTGCTTACTATGAATCTGATCTTTAAAGGACTTTAATACAAGATATAAATACAAATACAGGACTGATAGGAACTAGAAGTTATACCTG
Organism: Melanotaenia boesemani; assembly: GCF_017639745.1. Lineage (NCBI taxonomy): Eukaryota > Metazoa > Chordata > Actinopteri > Atheriniformes > Melanotaeniidae > Melanotaenia > Melanotaenia boesemani. The sequence continues at coordinate 21,004,761 of NC_055704.1, forward strand.
AGTGTTTGGTTTAACTGGTATTGGTTTGATCAGGTTAGGGTTTCCACACAGGGCACTGATGCCACCAATCTCCTTTGGCTCTGAGGTGCCCTTTTCCTGAGAGACGTAAAGGAAGAAAATAAAATAGATGTATATGAAAGAGTAGAAATAAAGAGATTAATGGTGACAGAGAAACAGAGAAAATGGATAATGATAGGAAACTTTAAAAAAAGGTAAATAATTCTCTGCATCTTACTAGCCAGAATGAAGAAATAAGAAATATAAATCTAAAAATCTGGAATTAGCCATCATTTAAAAATGTTCTACTGGTTTAATTTTCTCCACAATCTACAGAAGTCTTTGGTGACCCTATACCTTGTCATACTCTGTGCGTGCTTTGGTCAACATCTGGATGATGTCCACTGCCTTTGCCTCACTATTTCCTACTTTTCTTCCTTCTCCACCAGCAGCTACTTCTCTTGCTGCAACTGGAGACAACCAACCACCTTGGGACTGAGCCAGGACCTGCTCCTGCTGCGTCAGACTGCAGAAAGAAATTCATAAACAAACACAGCTACATCTGGATGTTTTACAACAAAATATTTGGTATTTGAACTGATAATTCAACCATATCCAAAATATAGATGTACAGTTAAATATAGGCTGAAAGCATGGACTGTTTTAACTTGATGGTAGGCAAAAGACAAAAAAAAAAAAAAAACAGCTTCTAAATGTGTAGAACATCTGCACTTTAAGTCCATGTTTATTTTATATATGATCAAGACTCCCTGGAAGAAGTCTTGTGTCTTAACTGGACTTTAATAGCCAAATAAAGGGAATAAATTTAGACTGGAAATTTCAGATGCTGATATATTAAATCATTACTTACATTCTCATTCTCTGGGCTATGCGTTGACAGTCTTGCTTATCATAAAACCAAATCCCATGGATAACCACTGGAGGAGGAAGACAGAGAAGGGTTGAGAGACAGGAAACAGCAGTGAAGTTTAAATAATAAGCATTCAATAAAATGCCTTTGGTTTGCCATAATGATCCAATCACTGCTTGTTCAGGTCAGTAATGTGATCATCGATAAGGTCAGCAGACAACTAAATGAGTGTTGAGCTACCATATCCTTACAATTAAATAAATGCACAGACATGGAGTAGCTCAGTTTGGCTGCTTTGATTTCAGACCAGGCTCAACTGAAATGTAATTATTGTCTGGTTCTGAACCCAGGGCTGAAGATGAGTCATTTCCAGGCCAGGCCAATGGGAACAGAAGCCAGCAGTGGCATTATGCACTGAATCATGGGCCCCGGGAGTCTCTTGCAATGCGTAAACATGATCAGAAAGGGAAAATCGGTTACAGAGTTACACAGCTGTTAGTAATTTGGTTTTACGACAATATACAGTGAGTTTTACTCATTTCTTAAGTGTACACTGAAAGAGCTGGCATTGATGCATATTTACATGATTCAGTCAGTGGGGAAAGATGCAATATATTTTATATCCTAATGACAAATGAATCAAATATTAAAGGAAACATATCATGTCATTTTGCCAAAGGCTGACACAATTCCACAATGTCTTAATAAAATATCTGCTCGGCACGCTTTGGTCAAAACACCACGAGAAAATAGCAATCACATCCTTTTTAAATTAGGAATTCTCCATCTTACAATCAGCATATTATAAAGTAAAGTGACCCGCTCACTGCACTCCCCCTCTTTCATGAGAAATCCCTATTTTGAGATCAGACAGCAAGCAGTGGTAAGCTACAAACACATACCTGAGCTCAGACGACCACACACCACACCTTATATTTCCCTGGTCTGCAGAATTACCACAAACAGTCGATGCTGAACTCTCTTTTAGGGACAATGTTATGTGTTTAACTTAAACACCACAACGTAGATAAAGTATCTTAACTGCAAGCTAGGGGATTGATACCTAAGCCAAAAGTCACATTGTAATCCCTTGCTTGCAGATAAGCCGAATTAACCCTGAGATTCACTGTCAGTTCATTCTTCTGTACTTTAAAAGTTTAGAAGATAAAGTTAAAACTGCTGCTTATGGACAAATACTTTTAAACATCTTTATATTCTTTTGTAAGGGCATGTTCTCAATCAATGCTGCAATCAAGGTAGGGCTGGGCAATATCGCAAAACAATTATCACAATGTATTTTTTCATATTGTCCAATCTCGATTTTTATCTTGTTTTTAAATACTGCCAGTTTTAAAGCATCTGTGCTGAAAACTAAAGAAACTAGAGATTAGTTCAACATTTTATTAATTTACAAAGTAAAAGCAAAATAAATAAGATTACTGTCAGAATCAGCATAAATAATAAGGATTAAGCCTTTTTTGATGGCTTTTGTTTATTGTTGTAAAGAATCAGCTGTATCTCCAAATTAAAGTTTTCTCGTAGAGAATGGTTCAAACTCGATAATTTCAAGTAGCACCAGTAGTTGCATAACTTTATTTCTGAAAACCCTACATATATGCAAAAATGTTAGTTTTTTTTATCTTTTTAAAGAGCCAAATAAAGAATTCAGATAATTTTTTTTCTGGTAGAGCAAAGCAAAAATTTCCCACTTCCAAGACACAGCAAAAACAGTGTCAACTGAGGTTAAAATGGGGTGAAAATAAATATGTGACATGGATAATTCCAGTCAGAGCTACAAATGTGATCTCAAAATACCCTGAAACACTTCAGTGAGTCCCTGAATGAGATATTTTCAAATCTAAGTGGCTAAGGAGCCAACGTTGTGTATTATTTATTGGAGATTTAATTTCTAGCAGCACATAAATGGACAGTATTTATACTGTACTTAAAAAAAATAAGCAATTTTTGGTTCCAAACACATGAGTCAGGGTTGATACACACCTCTTAACAAGACAGCAGTGCACCGTCTGAGATCTCAAGACACTCACTTTAAGTGAGAAGAAAAAAAAACAAAAAACAAAAAACAGAAAGCCCCCCCCCCCCCCCCCCAAAGATAGAAAGTGTTAAACATAGGATAAATTAAAAGGAAAAAAAAGAAACAGTTATAGAGATAAAAGTGGATATCATTACCAAACATACAAAGAACATTCCCACACAAACATACAGACCACAGAGGTCACTGTGGATGACGGGGAAAAGACAGAGAGGGGGAGGCAGAGACATACACAGAGTTAAACTGAGCCTGGGAAAATCAGCCCTGTACCAAATAAGTAACTATAGTGGGAGACTGACTGGTGGAGCCAGAGCCACTTAGTGCTCAGTGGAGATGAGACTGTTTGACAGAGACTGAGCGACACACAGACACACGCAGTTGAAGCCAGACAGCTGGAAAATTGAGGAAAAATGGACAAGACAGATAGAAGTGAGGTGTGTTAGAGAGGAGATTATCAAGCCCATCAGAATAGGAACATAGAGTTCTCAGTGCTCTTTAGCTGTCAAGAAATGTTGTACAGACTGAGTTTTACTAATAAAGGAAAATCGTAAAGCTGAGAGGACAAAGATGACTAGGAAGGAATTTGGACAGTTTAGACCATTTCTTTGACCTGACCTATTTCAGCCACACAGAGGGAGAAATTCAGAGGACAAAAGTTAAAGGGTCAAGATAAAAAGGTGCGAAAGGTGCTTTAGTGCGTTTAGGTGCGTTAGTTATCCTGACCTGTAGAAAGTTTCCATTTCAGTCAGACAGAGGGGTGAGAAAGAGCGAGACTGACAGAAGGAAGGCGGGAGTACAACTACAACCAGCACTACTATCAAAAACTGCAAGGAAGAGAAAAGAGGGGGAGCTCCAGTCTGGCCACTGGTCACTGAAGGAGAGGGGCAGAGAGACAGGGACATTTAAAATGTTTGCCTCAGCCAAGGTCCAAAACTAACTAGACTGGGAACTCAACTAAACGGCCTGTTTGGGATGATAAAATCAGCAGGACTATTTAAATTCAGGACGGCTACATAGAGGAGAGATGACTTCAAAACCACAGCGACTCCCAAGACAGAGGCTTTTTTGTCAGATTTAAATAAACCATATTGGAAAAGTCAGATAACCCACCCAGTGGAGTCTGAAGGTGACCCACAACTTAAATCCTCGGGGACTTGGACTAACCAGGGAAAATAGTGAGCATGTGCAACTGTTCTACTCTTTATCCATCCACTGTCAGGACTTGTATGCATAAGACGAGCTATATCTGAGGTTTAAACATGCTTTAACTCTTAACTTTAACGTCATGTGAGCCAAACTCATCACCACTGGGACGACTAACAATATTTTCTATATTTTGTTTAGCTTGAGTATAGTTACAAATGAAGACATATATATAAACAGCAGTTTAGCCCAAGATGGATTATGAGTGGTTTAACTGCAGTATGAGGTCCCGTTTGTGAGGAAAGCTCACGGTATCAGTCATGATGAGCGGCTTTGCTTTTCTTTATCCAGTGAGTAGATTCCTGGAGGTTTGTCAGGGGTGAGTGTTCTTGCAGTAAAACACATCCTTGCTTGGAATTATTGTTATAAAAGAGGAGCCATTGCTGCCTTTATTTGTGGGAATGGAATTCATGACATTGGGGGAGGAGTATATTCTGAGATTAACAGCCTATGAAACATTCAGCAAAGGAGATATTATTGTGACAACTTTACTTAACTGCAGGTATCCTTTGTCACTGTATGCCAGGTCAAAAGAGGCAGCATCTAAACTGCTGTGACAGCTAAATGGGCACCACTTGACTCGACTAAAAGGACTTTTACACAGTGCCATCAGCTCGCCTTTATCCTCCGAGGAAGGAAAAATCTCATCTGACTAAATGTCACATCACCTTTGCCAGTGTTTTCATTGAACATTATATCTACAAAAGAATAACTGGAGCTGTGACTCAAGATCAATCTAAGCAAGTTGTGGATAGACTGAAAAAAGGCAATTAGCACCAGACTGTGAAACCATGCTGAGAAGCCTCTTTCAAAGGAAACCTAAACATGAAAGGCTGGAGGAGGAACCTGAAGTCAGATTTAAGGGCTTGTTGGTGTCAGAGAAAGACCTGGGATATACATATGTCCGCCCTGGAGGTAAGACTGTCCCTACACAATATACAGAGATGACTAATGTTAGCCAGAGGCCAATTACAACAAAGATTTGTGATAAGTGAGCTGCACTCACCAGTTGAGCTAAAGTGCACATCAGTGTTACTGTAAAGACTAATTATGTTAAATCTGAATGGGGAAAAATGTCAGAAACATATGTATACTGCAACTAAACTTTAAACAAAATTGGAAATACTGCAGCCTAACGGTTGTACAGGATTTAAAGGGAAAAAAAAAGAATCCTCAGCAACAGACAAAAATTAAGGCAGTCCTCCTGAGGTTAGGGGACCAGCTCTTTATGATTAAGCAGTTACAGAAGGGAATGTTAAAAGCCTTCTACCAGCTCCTGTGGACAGGGAAATAACATCTTGCTCCGGCTGAATTTCTCTTCCCTGAATTTTGCCCTCTGCTGTGCAATATCACCACAATTTATTTTTAGCCTGGGGTGCCACTTTGTGCCAACTGCCATTCCAGGAAGTTACAGCAGCACTGAGGACTACATGTTTGTCTAATGATAAGACTCCACGACCCCTCCACCAAGAGGTCATAATGCACTGGGTTTGGCAGCCTTGCTAACAACTTACAAATCAGATGCTAGCCAAGGAAAACACATTTTCTGTAATCTAAACTGCATTTTCCTGCAAAAGCTCATTAAATGTTAACATTTCCTCATACTTTAATTGGGGGGGCTTGTGCTGCGGTCAATATTAGAGCACGAGGTGATGTTCCTCTGTCAATGTCCAATGCTCTGCATTTTTTTTTTTAATTCAAATCTGGCTAAATCTTGCCACACATGTGCACGTCTAGATTCTAATTTCAAGTCAAGCAATTTAACCAAATCTCAGAAACTATGGCGATAAAAATCACTAACTACAACCATTATTCATAACTCCTTTTTTGGGTGTTTTATCAACTGCCTTGAATCAGACCAATCAGTTGTAGCTTCCATTAAGTTAGGCCATTAGGCTTGCTGTGTATCCGCCCCTCTTTAACTTAGATAACCTGTGATCATGCTTCAATTTTGACAGAGGAAATAGTCATCAACTGTGTTGTGATTACTGGCTGTGCTTTTAAGATTTCTTCCCTTCCCACGATGAGTGAGTCAGCCTCACACTTAAAATTCATTCTCCATTACAGATGCTCAAACCAGAAGCCAGTGTTATCACATTTCATGCTTAATGAGCCCTTTGTGTCTTTAAAGCAGTTGCAAAATTAAAAATAAATAAATAAATAAAACGGTAATCAGGAGAGTTTGTCATATACAGTATTTCACTGAATCTCAAGGATGTTTATTAATGACTATGGGTCAGCTAAAAAAGAAAAAAAGCTACTACAGCATGACAATCAAAGCAAGCATGAGGAATTCAATGATTCCACCTGCTTTTTATTTGGCCTGATTGGGAGTCCAAGAGAGAGCCAGGCAGGGGGAGTCTGTGTGTGTGTGTGTGTGTGTGTGTGTGTGTGTGTGTGTGTGTGTGTGTGTGTGTGTGTGTGTCTGTCAGTGACTTCTGAGTAAGTGTGTTTAGATTATCGGAGCCCGTTGTGGTGTATCTAATCTCTGTTGGCTGCTTTTGTAGTGCTGTCAGACTCTTGTCCCACAGGCACACTTAACAATGTGATTGTGTGTGTGAGAGCCCTATGTAGGTCTCAGAGAGAGTCTGGGCTGATAAAATAGACTAAAATACCTCTGCTTAACTCCATAAATGGTTCTAGTGGTTCTCACACAAATGATGTATATACTGCCCTTTCATAAGTTTTTATCTAACTTCTGAAGTATGGCCATTAATGAACCTGTCTTTTCTTCCCTTTTTTTATGATCATGTTTCAGAGGCACAAAAATATGACCTTATTCAGCTTCTGAGGAACCAGGAAAATTACAGGAAGCCAAAAAAGAACTTTGGAATCAGATCAACGCAGCATTTAAAAGGATGTGATAGCTATTTCCTGTCATTATTGAAAAAGTCTAAATACTTTTTATTGCTGTTATAGAAAATGATGCATCAAAGAGATAGCAAAGCTTCATTAGCCATTCAGGTAAACAATTTTTAGGCCCAGTAGGAAAACATTGGCAGTACCAAGTATCACTCTCTTCTTATATTATAAAATCATTCATCATGGAAACACTGTTATCAAGCCATCCATTAGTGTAAAACTAAAAAAAACTCACCAGTTATGAGCCCTCACAATACAAACCCCTTATTAATCATGGCTTAAAAATTTAAAGACATATTGACTTATTGTTAATTCTCCAGTGTTTTGTGGTTTCACAAGACAATTAGCCACTCTGAAAGTGGCTGAAAAATTAAAACTACAATATGCAACTCAGGTGCTGCCATCTGTGACTCATAACAAAATATTACACTAGAAATCTAAAAATATAGCAAATGTGGACATACATGTGTTGTACTTAACAGGGAAAAAGACACACAAAAATTCTCAGAAAGCATTGTTAAGTATAGAGCAGACATCAGAGGTTTGTGTGTGTGTGTGTGCATTGTCGTACACCGTGCATTACGGTAAAGTAGGAAGGGGTCCTGGAGCTGGAAGTCCAGGTCCTTTGTGATTGGCTCCGTCAGGTTCTCCATGCTGAGTCGGTTCATAATAGTGAATCCATGTCTGGGAGATGCCAGCCTGAAATTCAAAGAGGGTGCAGTGCAGAAAAACATAGTGACATTTTTATGTATGACTGAGGCACACTGCAAACAAAATATAACTGCATTTCTATTCTAGCCCATAGTAACGATAAAGCTGAACATTTCTGTGAACATTAGCCAGTTTGGAATAGGGGAAAACTATGAGTTGCAAAAGGACAGATTCTTTCATTTATGTTATTACCTTGTGTAGATGAAAAGAGTGCCTTCTACTTCTGTCTTCTCCTAAAAAAAGACATCCACGTCAATAAATCAAAAACTGCGTCAGGCTTCCCAACTTCAACTGTTATTTGTTATGGTACGTTCATTTAAGAAAGTCAGATTGCCGGAAGAACTGTAAGATATTGTCCTTGGAGGAAACAAGGCTGAGGCAAACGTTTTTGTATGCATGTGTGTACATACATACATACATACACACACACACACACACACACACACACACACACACACACATATATCTTTTATTAAATAAAAAAACTAGCAATTATGGCTTTCATTGTTAACTCACTGCTACTACTTCAGTTAAGAGTAAATTTATAGTAACAAAGCGCGCCTATCAGGACCGAGCTAAGCTAAGTTAGCGCACAACCTCTTTTATCAAATTTCAGACTTACCCACTCATTTGCCCTGTTGTTATAAGTGTACAGAGCAACTTGGCTGGCCACGTCCACAATGTTATTTATGTATGGGTCTTGTCGCTGCAAGGCAGCTAAGCTTATGTCCAGTCCTTTAGCAGTAAGGCAGGTACTGCTCCCAGAAGAAGTCGCTGTCATTGTTCCCTATGGAGACGTTAGCTAGCTTACTAGCTTCGTTGTCAAACGACTCACAAAAGAGATCTAATAAAACCTACGCCAGTGACGAGAGACAAATTACAGTTATAGCGGCTGATACACCATAACCCCTGAGCCAATGTAAGACTAGAAAATAAAAATAAAAAATCAAGAGTTATCGAGATCTAACTTCCATAAGAGAGTTTAAGAACGGCCATGTTTAACCGGAGAGATTGTCAACAACTTAGACTTGAGTAGTCGCACGGCGTGCTCAGAGATGCAGCCTTATCAATCGACTTTGAAAAATCGATGGAAATGTCTTGTTGAAACCTGTAGGTATAATAATAATAATAATAATAATAATAATAATAATAATAATAATAATAATAATAATAATGACAACAAGAGCATGAACACAAACAAACGCAGTGCATATGCAGACATTCATACTTATAAGTTATTGTCACTTGTTATATTTGTGGTGTTGTTCTATTTTTTTTTTAATCAATAACTAAGGGAGATTTTATTCATTTTTAGTAATATCAAAATGGAAGATGAACTTCTTTTTTTTTTTTTAATTTTACTCCCATGTTATAACAGCATTGCCTATTGGTTTGCTTTTGATTTAAACTGTGAAAGCAGCAAAACAAGTACTATATTTTAGTACCGGCACCATTCTTGTAATGTAGTTTTATTTAATCTTTTATAAATGCTTTATTTAAATGTATCCCATTTCTATTGAGTTTCTTAAATTGTAAGCAAATTGTTGTGTTTTAGTCTTGTGTTATTTGGGCTCCTGTTATATCTACCAAGCAGCTGACGCATCTGTTTTCATTCATCTCTGAATTTACTGTATGACAGCCACCTCTGATGCTGACAGGTTTCAAATCCACCGTTACAGTTCTTATTAAATCCACTGGGGGGCATCAAAGTGATGCATTGCAAGTCTACATGAAGTTGCATTAAATCCCAACAGTTTTGTTCAGTGAGGCAGGAAGAGGACAAATGACAACTGCAAGTCCACCTCGATATTTCAGTTGATATTTACCCTCCTGCTGTAGAGTTTTTGATATTTTAAAATTGGTATTAAGCTACATAAAACAAAAGTGCAAAACAAACAATGTTTTTAAAAAGCGAATAGTTCTGTAGCCTGACAAACACAGTTCAGCTCAGAAATAATAGAACTTGCTAATGTCAGTTATTTAGCACAGACATAAAACAATGTCAAGCTTTTTACAGTAATCTTTTGTGAAGATGCCTTTTCTTCTTATGTCAGAAAGCTTTCTGTTTACATTATCTTCAGTATGCAATGATCCACTCAAGTTTTAGAAATGTGAGACGTCCTTCCTGAAATTAATCCTCAAGGACAAAACAGTAAGCGACACAGGAATAGGACTCTAACATTTGTAACAGAAATACCCATATCAGACAGTCTGATTTGTGCCACCTGACAATAAATGTCCATATTCACTCCAACATTACCTGCTCTGTGTCAAGGGTAACAAAGTTTGCTAACTGGTATTTGAAAGTTTGCAAAGTTTGTTGGACAAAAATATTCCATTCAGTCATTTGGTTACTCAGAAGAATTAGTAGCAAGAGCATGAGATTCTCTCGAATTATTTATTATATATTTTGCTTTAATCAGATTTGAGCCAGCTGTTTTGAACCATCAACATGACAGACTTTAAGGGACTTCAGGAAGATATAAATAGTTCTGATCAGGCCATTAAAAGCTTGGACTCCAGTCCATATAAGACAGATCTGTTATGAGTTAAGAGATTTACGAACAAAAGCTGTGCTGATATCATTGCAACTGCAGTGTTCTAAAGATCACAAGCAAGATGGCTGCTGTAAGAACGTTTTGTGCAGAAATTTATCCAAAGCAGTACCTTTTTCTATTTTTAATGGAAAGCATGTGTTTGGTGAAAGGAGTAAAATCTTTATCCATACACACACATATACATACACATCCTTTACCACTCTAAAGAGACATATAATCCTCTATTATTACGCCTGGATTATCATAACCGTATCGTGCCTACAGCTGGTACAAAACGCTGCAGTACGATTTTTAACTGGTGCAAGCAAACAAAAGGACATAACTCCGGTTTTAGCGTCACTTCATTGGCTTCCCGTTCATCTACAAATCCATTTTGAGATTCTTTTATTTGTTTTTAAGTCTCTTAACGGTCTTGACCCTTTATTTTTTATCTGTCAAAAGTGCCATCAAGTGCTCTTAGATCAGCTGACCAGATGCATTTTATAAATCCGGGGAAGACAGAGCCTTTTCAGTTTTAGCTCCTAAAATATGGAATGAGCTCCCACTGCAGGTCAGACAGGCTTCTTCTCTTGTTGTTTTTAAGTCTCATTTAAAAACACACTTTTACTCTTTGGCTGTCAAGCAAGTGTGAGTTGTCATCTGTCTTTTACTCTTTGTATGTACTTGTGTTATTTAAAATATCTTATAGCTCCTATGTGGTAACTTCTTCTTTACATTTTTATCCTTGTTCTTTCTTTGTGTGTTTTTATGCTTTTTTTCCTCTTTTTAATTTATTGTGCAGCACTTAGGTCAGCTGTTGTGCTTAGTGCTTAGAAATAAAATGGTATGGTATGTTTTGGTATAGTATGGTGTGGTATGGTATGGTTTGGTATGGTATGGTATTTATCAGGATGTTTTTTGTGTTTGTTTAGGGGGGTGTGAGTGTGTAAATGATGGGACTAATGAGTCATCCATCCGTAGATCCATGCTGTCAATAAGCATTTAGTTAGAATGATTGCTTGTATTTTATTGATGGAGAAAGGCTTCACCGGTTCACGGGCAGGATTTAGCCAGTGGGAAGCTTGTTGCAACTTAAAAAGGCTAGGATAGGTATTGTTCTCATTATTTGTGTCCACGGTTTACAACAGATGTATTATTAGTAGAGAAGCTATTCAAATTTCAGAACATTGTAGTAATAACAGCTTAGGGGAAATTCTTCACAGTGTGTGTATGGAAAGCTCAAAATAAAGTCCACTACATGGAAAGAGGACACGTATACATACATGCATGCTTCAAATCTGCTCTGTAAAGACAGGGATAGTCATTGCACCTGAAGGTAAAGAGCCAAGGTAAATGGGTGATAAATAGCTTGCCTGAAGTGCTCCATCTGGATTTACCATCATGAAGAGCTCCAGATAATGGAGACTTTATATTAGCATTCTTAGTCCTTGTCTGACTTTGACTGGAGTTTTTAACACAGCCACCAATAAAAAGGAGTTTTCAAAATGTTAATTTAAAGTGTCAATATCATAATGTAAAAATAATTTGTTACAAGTAAAAGTCCAGAGAGGACAAACCAGTAATTAGTGTGAAACATTTAAAATCTAAGAGAAAATGTGATTATTCATTCATTCTCTGTACCGCTTGGTCCATCAAGGGTCGTGAGTAAGCTGGAGTCTATTCCAGCTAGTTGAGAGGCAGGGTACACCCTGGACAGGTCACCAGTCCATCGCAGGGGACATAGGGGACAAACTACCATTCACACTCGCACTCACTCCTAGGGAGAGTCAATTAACCTAACATGCATGTCTTTGGACGGTGGGAGGAAGCCGGAGAGAACCCACGCAGAGAACATGCAAACTCAGGGTTCCAACCTCCCCCCAGCCGAGATTCGAACCAGCAACCTTCTTGCTGTGAGGCTGCGGTGCTAACCACCACACCACCGTGCAGCCCAAACCGTGCAGCCCGAAAATGTGATTATATCATCTAAAATTATGTTTATAATAGCATCTAATGAATTGTGATTTTTCTGCCTCATAATGGATTAAATTGTGTATTTGAGCAACGGATCCATCTCTACAGAAGATAACAGCTATGGAAATCACAGAGGAGGAGTGTTAAAGGTGACATGAAAAGAAAGAAAATAATTTGCTTTGGAAAAAGTTTGAGAAGTTTATAGGAGCACATTAAAGAAATGGAGGATCATAGTTATTAATAATGTATCTACAAGTATTTTTAAATAGATAAAGCAAAACAGGGTAATGGAAAGCAAATTTAAAATAGGTACGGGCAGAAAACAAGAAAAGACTCTGGTGTGACTTCTGCCAGCTGGGAATCTCGTATGATGTGCAAAAATCTTTGGATTTGTTTGCTTTCTCCTTAACTGGTAGTTCAACCTACTAATGACATTTGTTGATGGATTGCAGGCTTTTGGGATGGTTGCTAAATGCAATCAGAAATGTGTCTTTAGACTTTAGACAAGAATAGGTCTTGATGTACTTTTTTATTTTTTCCTACTAAATATGATCTGCACTTTAAAAAAACAATTCATCTTGTGGGCATGTTGAAAATCAAATTTTATCAGATCCCAATGTGAGATGGTTGTAGTAATAAACTGATGAATGTTTAAAATAGAAAACTGTAAAGCAGAATAAAAGCAACTCTACTTCCATGAAGGAATTCCCCACAGGTTGTTGGCTTCCCACATGGGACACCAGCATTTGAATGTTTGTCTGATTCCCAGAGACCAACTGGGCTTTTCAGTCACACACACTCGTGCATACAAAGGGGTCTGGAACAGCAAATATAGAAGAGTCAGAAATAGAGCTGATACTCTGAAGGCAGGCTGAATTACTGAGGACATTTGTGTATGTGTGTCTGCATGCTTGTGTGTCCCCTGGGTAGAAGTATCTGTTCCCATGACCTGCCCTCCATCCACTCTTCCTTCTCTCTATCTTTCATTCACTGGCCAGCGTAGCCAAACAGAGGCTTGTCTGGGGAGATTACTTCCCCCATGAAGTCCCTTACTGTCCACTTGTCTCATGACTGATGATAAGACTGTTGTCTGCTTCAGTAAAAATTTGTTAAGAAGTTAAATAAAAGATTGAGGTGTTTTACTCTGATTTATTTTTAGTCTAACAGACTCTTACATACTTCTCACACCAATGTGTTATCGCCATTTCCTTGAAAGTGGGATTTTACCCAATGGTTTCATATAAACAACTACTTAAAGCGCCCAAACTGTCTAATTAGTTAATTAGTTAAGTTAATAGAAATTAGAGTTGCAGATATATCTTGTGACTTCTTGTATGGGGTTTATCTTGTGACTGTTTGGAGGGGACCCAACCTTAAGACTGGGAACATTAGATAGTTTACAGAGTAATTAAAAATGGCTCCACTTTGATCAGCTTTAATAACAAAATGTTACTTATGCACTGATATATCAGAATTAAAAATTTGATAAAACAGTGAAATAGCTCTCAAAGAAGCCATTGTTTATGTGGAACAAGTAGTCTGCTTACCAAACCATTTAGTTGATGCAGCATTGAGGGGCAAAATAAAATTATCTCGGGTGGAATGTACAAAAAATAAAATAAAATAAAATAAAATAGCCGAGGAGCCTTAAAGAAAAAGTTAAATACAATAACTATAAAAATTTAAAAAGTATAAATAACACCAAGCATAATGTTAACAAGCAAACAAACAGAGAAAACCCCACCATAAAATTTTAGAAAAAAAAAAAAACCCAAACAAACAAACAAACAAACAAAAAAAAAAACCGTCTGAACTGATTTCAGAAAACACTACAAAAAAAAAAAAAAAAAAGAAAACAACAAATAAAATAAAAACATGAGACAAGGTTCTGGTTCTGGTTTCATCTTTTTCATTGTTGCTTTTTGTTTGGTGTTTTATGTGCTTATGTTCCCAGTTTTGTTGTATGTATAATGTTTGATGTAGTGTTTATCTGAAGGTTTTTTGCATTTTGGAACTAACTTTTCAGCCGTGTCTTAGCAGCTGTTCTACAGAATCAGTGGATCTCTCCACTGCTACATCACTGTTCTGACATATCAGTGCATAAGTAGAATTTTAATATTAAGGCTGATTAAATTCAGTTGGATTCAGATGTATCTGTTTCATAAACTGACTAATATTCCAAGTCTAGACATTAAGCAGTCAGCAATATGAAATTCTGGGAGTATTTTTGCTCATTCATCAATGCCAGCAACAATGCTTCCCTTCAAAATACAGTTTATTAAAATCACATATGCATCACAAAACACAATAGATTCTTTTGAAAACAGACAGTTTAGTTGTCAGAATCATCAATAGAATCATTTCTGAGTTTTCTTTTTGTCTTTACTATGCCTACAGTGACACTTGCAGACAAAAAGCTTTATACTATTATAGAATGGTGGGTGGTGATTTTGCACTATAGCACCGAACAAATGAATACAGGCTGAGTTGAGTCATCTGATTCACCTCCTGATTATAGCCTGCAACAAGACTGATGTGAGGCCTGCACATTGTGAACTTTGTATTCAGTGTCAAAGACAATTATATAGGAAGGCCAGTACCATGATTAGAATCTAGAGATGCTGGTCTTCAGTACATCCTGATGCATTAGTGAGCTCAATTCTTGTGTTTTGTGATGGTTTCCTATGCATTTTTTACTCGTTTGACACTTAAAATCCACTTATCAATAGGAAATACTTAAATACAAATTGTGTTTTTTAAGTGTATGCATTAAAAAAAGACATTGCTTGGACTTTTAAATATTTTGGTCAGTGTGCTTTAAGAAAACAGTTCAATTTGAGAATGGATTTGTTGCTCCATCCAAAAGCCTCTTTGTGAATGACAGAACCAAGCAACTCAATGTCATCAAAGCCAGCAGGAGAACTATTTAGTTAAGAGCTGGTGTTGTTGACTTTGTTTGACATTTTACTCCAAAATGAGCTTTGTTTCATCATTATGTTACCTAAGAAAAGTGGCCATGTCTCCAGTAAATGAGTTAGATTGCCTCGAGGGCCAGGACAAATTTGTTTCCGATCATGGAGAGTAATGTTGAAAGACACTTTACTCTCGCGAGGTGCAAAAAATAGTGAGGAAAACCATAATCAAATTCCAACAATCTTTTGTGGTGGGGTCGCATTCAGTTTTTGAGCGCTGACCTTCCTGAGTCAATCTTCTCTGTGCATTTACAGTACATCCAAAGATGTAAGAAATAAGCAACCTTGTGGTTCCTTCCTGTTTGAGAGACCCGTGAAATGATCAGAGGTTGAGTCATAAAAGAGTTGAAAAACCAGTTATTTAGTGAGCGTGTAAACACAGCCTCAGCCAAAGAAAAGAACGAAGCTGAAAGAGTCCAGATGTGAAGGGACTATGGACCAATGAGATATACAGGTTTCAAATCTGTTTGTTCCTGCTCAAATTAAGAGTCTTTGTGGAGTTTGAGGCTGCTATGGATCATTATCCCACTTCATTTCCTACACACACACACATACACACTCACCCATTTTCTTCTTTCTCCTTGTCTTTCTTGCACACACTCACAGCTTTCGCCACTTTTCTCTCAGAGCCTTTTATCTTTCAGCTCTATTAATACACATTTTTGATTCCATGGACCTTCCTTTCCTCTCTCTCAACACTCTCACATAACATCATCATCATCTTCATCATCACCGTCATCATCCTCATCTGGATACCAGCCGCCGGTTCCCCACTGTTCCCTTCTTTCCTCCCTTCTCGCTCTCTGGCACACAGGCGCGCGCACACACATCTGGAAACAGTCAAAGTGTCTACATGCACTGACTGGGGAGGGGGGCTACCTCTCGCTCTCGTTCTCTCTCTCGGTATCACTGCAGAGCTGAGCTGCAGGGGCAGCAGAGGCAGAGAGAAGATAGAGCTCCAACTCCCGATCAGTGAGACAGACAGACAGGCGGACACACAGGCTGACTCACAGACACACACAGCCGGACCATCATGGACTGGATCAGGGCAGAGAAACCAATCTCCGGATGAGACAGGACGGACTGGCTTCTGTAATTTGGAGGGACTCTGCTTTAGATACGTGGAATAACCGACAACCCTTTGGGAGATTTAACCCCGCGCTGCCCGTGATGGAATATTTACACTCTTCTCATCTCCTAAATTTTCTCCTCTTCTCTTCCTCCTCCTTCTCCTCTTCCATCACCACCTCCACCTCCTCTCCTTCATCCTCTCACATTTTGACACGCTGCTGAAGATGCGCACGAATGCGTCTTTTGCGCACTTCCATTGCGACCGTCACTGACAGCGCCCGTGCTGTGTAACATTTTTAAAACCTTTTTTCTTCTTCTTTACAACGACTGGGGAGAGGTGAGGAGGAAAGAGGAAAAAGCGAAAGGTGTGAATTGAATTCAACTCGGTGCTGGTCTCATGTTTCTCGCCTAGGGCCCGGATGTACCGAGGGATGCACCGGTGCGTTTTCCCAACCGGTTCCGCTGAAAGCTCCCTCTTTTTTCTCGCCTTCACCTCCATCATGGGGATTAGGTAATATTCACTCAATCCGAAGAGACCCTCCTCATAAACAGAAATAACGGAATACCCCCCCCAAAAAAACTGTCCGCCAGACAGTTCTTTCTTCTTTCCCCCCCTTTTTTTAATTTCTTTATTTTTGGGGGGCTTTTGTTCCCCTCTTGTATTTTCCCTCCTCCTCTCCAGCTTTCACCTCTCTGTCCATTCACCTATAGGGATAACGCCGGACTACATTTATGGTAAATGAAAGCAAAAACATGTACATCCCGGAGGACACCCTTGAGAACCATCAAGGTATGTAGTGGCTATTTAATTAATAACTAACAAACATCTAAGTGTGCGTGAAGACGGAAGGGAAGGAGGGAGGGCGGGGGAGGAGTGTGATAGTCTCGAAATGGGGATGGGATAGGGAAAGGGGAGGAAGGGAGAGGGAAAGGGGAAGGGGGTGTTAGCTCTTTCCTTATTTCAACAGATGGATAGATACAGTTCTCACATTCCAAATTTGTGCAATTTGTTTATTACATCCTTCCTCGGAGCAGTTTTGTGCAGAAAGTGAACTTGTGCCTTGACAAGGCTGCAGGTAGCCGCGACCACATATGGATGAGGCCTTTTTTATTGCTCTGTTTAGTCCACACTTGTTGGTTTGACAGGCCTGTTCATCCAAGAACTGTGGCGAATAGGTGGGCAGTGGTCGTATATAGCCAACAGGCAGTTGTAGTCGGGAACATTACTATTTGAGAAACATTTCCAGAAAAATGAAAGCAAACGCGTCGGGGTGCAAATAATTTTTGACAGATCTTGGATCCACGCAGCTTTACGATTTGGAAACAAACAAAAAGTAAAAGGGGACAAATAAATAGCAGATGCGATTTTTGTTTTTGTTGAACAGCTGAACACATGGTTGCCAAGGAGTTTATATCTCCTCAGGTCTCCTAAATAACAGCACGCGAGAGAAACTGCATGGCAGGTGGCAGTAAGGGGCCTGCAGGACTTATTTGTCAGCTGAGAATTGGGTTGATGATGAGATATTTTTGGACTGGCAGCGAGGGCAGTATGTTGTTCCGCACGAGACACGACCCAAGTTCAACATCACGACTTTTTAAGTGTGTGTGTGTGTTTTTAAAGCTACGCCAAAAAGTGACTCCAGAATCCAGCGCCGCGGTCTGTTTTGCGGTGTGGAGAGGGTTTGTTTGTGTTGCGCAGTATTACGCGTCGCTTCTTCCACCCACGTTGCAGAGAGCAAAGCCCAGCATAGCACTGGTTTATGGCCAGCTCAGCCGTGCATTTCAGCAAGCGGTTATTTGCTCAATCACTATCATCATCCTCATAACCCTCATCATCGTCGTCGTCGTCGCCCTCATCAACCACCTCCATCACAACCACATACATCTCTGCCTTGGCGACAGGTTCCATAGCAACAGGGGATGAAGAGAGGGGTGGCGAAGTGTGTGTGTATGTATGTGGGTGTGCGTGCATGTACATGTATTTGTGTCGCAGCGTGGCACTTTTACCAACAGTTTGTACCGCGGAACAACTCTCCACAGACTGTTGGATGGCACGGATGTTACCTACAGAAGCAAGAGCATGTTCATGTGTACAGTTTTGATGTACAGCTTGAACACGGGATGATTGGGGGAACTCTTATGCAGCTTTGATTACCATGATGTCACCGTGATCTATGACTATTAACAGAGAAGATTTTTTAATAATTTGACTGATAGATGTCCTCATGGACATGTCATAAGACAACAAGCCCCCGGTGCAAAGATATACAAGGCCTCTCTCCAGAGGAGTAAAGGGAGTCAAAGTGGTTAATTTTTTATTTTTTCCAGCTTTTTTTTTTTTTTAAATGTGTAATCATTATTAGTTTATTTTTATGTTTAGTTTGCATCTGTTTGTAGTCATGGTGACTTTCTGGTTAGTTTGTGTTTTGTTGCCACTGTTTTGCTCCTTTTTTTCTTTATTTGTGGTCATTTTGGTCTTTTTGATGTAGATTGAAATCTCTTTTCAGCCTAATGTGTCCTTGGGTAAATTTTTTACATTTCTTCATGTCATTAAGTAGTCATTAAACATAATTTATTAGAACTTTGTATTACTTTGTGAATGTGTACCTCTATTTGTTCTTTTCTGTTGTACTTTCCGTCTCCATCTTCTTCTCCATGCTTCTCCATGTGTTACTGTAATTTTTTAAAATCTTTCTAGAAGTCTTTTGTTGTGTTTTTGTGGTTGAAATTTGACTTTGTGGTCAGTTGGTCAATTTTTGTAGTCTCTAATTAGGCACCATAGGCATAATATTTAGTGACATGTTGCAGGTGAAGTTCATGGCACCCCTTTATCTTTGGACCCTTTTGTCTGCACTTGCAAGGCTTGTTCTTTGATCCATACATTGATATCATTAGTATCACCATCACCACCATTCCTTTATAACGTGTAAATGAAAGTAAACAGTGACTCATACCCAGATCAAAGAAATTGCATGATGTCACAAGAAGAAACAGAGGGCTTTGAGGGTTGGTTGATTTTGATATGTCTTCATAGCAGCACTTTATTATCACGATAAAGTGGTTTTGAGGCTCAGCATTGAGATTACCAGTGCTACTCTAAACTTTTTACTTCCCTCTATTTTGCTGTGTTTAATGCCCAAATAATCTCTAGTAAATCAATTCAAACATCACAGAGACTTTCGCATGTTATATGTTCTGAGTAATTGGACTTATTTTTATCTACTTGTAAAATGAAGCAAAAACCTGGCACCAACCTATAATAACCATAATAATGTCCAGATGAGCATTTTTAAACATGTAAAAACAAGTCTTGGTAAGTCTCCAGCTTTAGTTCTATTCTAACTGTTTAGGTCAAGTCACTCTGTGAAGTTTGAGTAAAATTAGGCTGAAGCTGCATGTTTGGGTGGTGTTTTCAGCACCACGGACAGTTCAGTCTTTATTGGTCTATTGACAGCTGTATGACAACTGCTGATGCTTTTCAAGACACATGTACACGCTCTGAGATTAAATTCGCAGTAGTAATTTTCTCCAGTAATTATTTTACATGTTGAATTTTAATTATCTTAACATTGGGAAGGACAACGCATTTGCATTTGTATGGACTGGATCATAGCAACCGTATTCACCTATATTTGTCATTTGTGTGCATTTGTATTTTCAGATGTTAAGTGGAGGAAGAGGGAAATGGATATAATGTCAAAAAGAGTTAAATGAATTTCCTTCAAATGAAAAAGGACAGAATCTTTGTAAAGTACAGTTATAGAGAAAAAGAAAATAATCTGAGGAAAGTTTGATCAGTTTAGTTTTTATACAGACCAGAGTGTTCACCAAACATCCTGCATCCTAAAATATGCTGCTCTGTATTGAATATGACCTCTTTTCTCTGAACTGAGCAAAGAGAAAAGACAAACACATCCATGAGGGAAGAAGGACAAAAGAAAAAGCCTGCATCATGCAGGAAGTAGAAGATATCATTATCCTGAAGTTTTATGTTACACTTCCTGATACCTAAGCTTCTCCACTGGTACTTAACATTCACTTCTTCATCAATTAGATCCTATCTTTACATCTCCTCTGTAATTCAATCAGAGTTTATGATGCACACTGTTGCACTGAATGCTCATGTTCTCAGAATAAACCAGATGTCCTACGTCTGCACAGTCTTAGTCTTATGACTCTTATGAGTCTATCAAGCATGCATGAGCAGAAACACAGCCTGACACATGTAGATTGTTATTCCTACTGTACATTCTGTTGCTTCAGACTTAATACACTCATCTGTGGAATTACCCATTGTTGTACACAAGGCAGTAAAGTCACACACATGCACATTCATCCTTCCCCCCCCCCCCAGTGGTGCAATCAGTGAGTAATTTTCCCTGTGGGCACTGTGCCATAGGTATGATGATGCCTCTGTTAGGTATGGTAATTGATTTCTGATGGTCACCCGGGGTGCTGGACACCTGCCAGTTTATCTCACTCAAATGCAAAATGATTCCATTGAAGGCAAATCAAAAGACACGCAGTAACAACCATGGACGTGTTTACCATTTTATGGTTTTACCAATCGATAAATAAGGGAAACCTGCGTCACACAAGACATTTCAAAAGATCTGATTAAAATACCCATGCAGTGTCAAACCAAGATGAAAGTAAAAATGGATCAACTGGTGGCACACATTTAAAGAAAATAAATAATAATCAATAATATTAAATAATAAATAATAAATCAATATTTCTTTCAGATATATTTAACTAGAAGCCTTATGGCAGAGAAACAGTGAAACAAACAGACCTAACCATCAGCATGTCAAAGGAAATCTGAGTATTTAAGCACCATTATTCAGTTGTTACATAAGCAGGTTGAAATGAAGTCATAGCAAAGTGAAAGGTGCAGAAATGCTCAAATATAGAAGATTATTGTTTTAAACCTGTACCTTGAAAGAAAGAAAGAAAAAAAAACATGTTTTCAGAAACTATGTATGTCCTAAGAACTTTCATTACCTTTTCTAAGAATTTGACATAAACTCCAGTTGACCTGCACAATTTTATTTGACACATTTTGAGAACAATTTGATCATTTTCATTCTCAATCACTTGAAAAAAAGGTTTTCATAAAAAAAAAAAGTAATAAATGTGTGTCTTTCCATCCATCTGTATTATTCATCCATGTTAGAGAAAACAAAAGACCTAGAGACAGAAGAAATTACAGTACCAGTCAAAGGTTTGGACACAGTTTCCCGTTGAAGCTACTGGGAAAGTTTGTCCAAACCTTTGAGTTAAAAAAAAAAAAAAAAGCTTCTTGCATGTGTGTTTGAATCTTTACTTTTTTCAATAAGGATTGGCTATAAACTCCAAACAACTCGAAAAAGCCACAATGCCCTGCAATAAGACGCCTGATTTTCTTGCCTGAGGAAACTGGGATTAGTAGATGTTAATTTTGTGCATGCTTCAGAGAGGAGTGTGATACGTTGTTTAATTTTAACTGGGAACTCTCTCCTTTGAATTAGTATGCAGGATTTGAGTCACAGGTTTGTAGTATCCAAACAGATGCTAAGAAAGATCTGTAATAAAACTGGTATGGTGCTGCAGTTTTTTTAGGCTTCACAAGCCATCCTTTAGAGCCAAAGATGAGATTAGCATACTGCTTTCACAGGCTGAGCCAAACTTGCTGTAATGGTGGAAGGCCTGAGCTATGTGTGTTGTATCAGTGCAGGGCACTTCAGACAACCTTAGCCTACTGATTGCTACTAGCCTCAGAGATAAGAATTGTAGGGATTGGAGCTAGTGATCATGATCTAAAATACTGAGAAGGAAATATCTTTTGCAAGTTTCTTTTTGCACAATATTTTCTATTTTTCATATGGTAATTCTTTTTCTATAAAGGAATCATTAAATCTTACAATGTCTTCCTCTCTGGGCGACTGGATTCATTTTTTTACACATTTCACATAGCATCCCAAGTTTTAGGGGGTTGTAGCTTCAGCTTTCCATAGTTACAGTATGCATTTTTAAAGAAATGTAAAGTCAAAGTGAGGTTATAGCAGCTTTATCTGAGGCTATAATTAGCAATTAAAGGCCCATCACCATTAAAGAAGTTTATACCAGCGCCTCATGGTCTGTCAAGACGTTAACTTCAGGATGTGACTCAACAACATCTGCTAGTATCGTAAAACACCATCTGAGTGCCCAGAAAACACATGGATGCAGCAAGAATGGGTGTGTGGGTAAGGGGAAATAAGAGGGGGGGTAATATGAGGAGAAAATAACAGATTTTTTATTACAGGAGATTAAATAAGGAATAAGATGGAGAGGTGGCGAGGATGTGGTGAGCAAATAGAGGGACAGATAGGAGGAAATGGAAGCAACCAGTTCAGAGAAAAGGAGGATCTAATGGAGAGAGGGAGCAGGAGAAAAAAAGAATGAGTAACAGAGGTGAGGGGAGATGGGGAAAGAGGGACGTGACAGCGCAGGAGAAGGAGGAGAAAGAGGGAGGATTATCTGTGACTCTGACTTGCTTAAGCCTCTGGTTGGGTATCGGAAATCTATCCAGAGGCTGTCCTCTGCTGTTAGTGCTATCGGGCCTCAGTCTTCATTTCAGGTGGGTATGCCAACACCTGCAGCACTGTGTGTGTGGTTAAAATCAGAGAGAGTTGCAATTTGATTGCAACCCTGTAACCCACATGTGTCCCTGACTGGCTGCCTCAGTTTGTATGTGTATGTGCATGTGTCTTTGGACATGTCTGTCATCTCCCTAACACACGTTAACACAAGTATGCACACACACATTCACCTTCTCTATTGAAAAGGTGGACCGCCATCACATGACCCATCAGATTATATATATGTACAAAGATAAAATCACTTTGCAGCCTCAGTTTGATTAACCCCATAAAAATTCTCATGTGTCCTGTTGATGTTCTGCAATCATGATAAAAAATGTCACCCCCACTTACTAACATGACTTCACAAAAAATGGGCTACAAGCAGACAGCCTTAGTCATCTGATTGTTGCCACTTGAGGCTGTGTATGTGCCATAATGCTTCATTTATAGTCACTGCTGTCAGTGCATTTTGCTGTCATTTAGCTTGTTGTGCACCTTCACATTTTTGTGGTCCGGTGCATGTGGTGCAGCAGGGGCATTTGCAAGATAGACTTGCTGTTCTGCAATGAGACTGAGTATTCAAGAATCATTCAATGTGTCTGTCATATGGCTTTTGTCACTGGTTCTGATGCTTTTTTGGGCACTTTGCAAGGCTAGCTACAAATTCTGAGTCCATTCAAGACCCAGGACCATCTGAGTTTTCAATGGACTCTGTTGCAATGCTGCAAAACTGACACGTTTTATACCTACATAAACAGCAAAACACTTTTCTAAAACCAGAGACACTTACTCTAACATATAAATTCCAATCTTATAATATGTTTCTACGTTTCATGTGACACAATGACTTGTCTACGATGCGCTCTGTGTGTGTTTTGGAGCTGTTCTGTACACTCTCGTCTTGCTGCTCATTGCTTCCATGTAGAACAAAAACAGCTAAAACAATTTTTGTACAAGTGCATTTAAGCACATGTATCCTTCTCCCAAGTTACAGGACAGGCTGAAGGATGACGAGAGAGAGGAGTAGAAGGGAGTCTATATTATTCATGCCCACCATGCATTTCTTAATTTACCCCATCTTGCCTGCTTTCTTTTGTATCCCATCTTTCTCTGTATATACTGTAATGCTCTTTGTTTTCTCCCCACCCTTCTCATCTACCCACTTAGTGTTTTTCATGCATTTCCTTTCCTGCGTGAATTAATCCATCCATCTGCCTTTTGCATTTGCAGCAGATCTAACCACAGAAACACTAGATACCAAACACCATCTAATGTCCCAATGGGGAGTTCAGACTAGAAGATCCAGACACAAAACTCTGTACAACACAAAGTGGACAAACCACAAACCCATACACTTACAAGCACAAATTGTTTTTCATTTGCACAGAGTAAAAAGCTGAAATTAATGTGCTCTAAAGTTTCCAACTAATATTGAAAATGTCAGAGTGCTGTGCAGTTTGACAAAATATGAAACTGCTCAGCACTGTTAGAAATGATAGGTTACATGTAGTAAATGATAGTGTGACTATATGTTACATTATCTTGGATTAATATAAATGAATTTATCTGCTTTATACTTCACTTGCGACCTGACTCCAGATAAGCGGCAGAAAACAGGTGGATGGATGGAAACTTCAACATCTAATATGAGTAGAATTCAAATATTAAAAAGAAGGGATTTACTGACATTCAAATAAACAAACAAAAAGTGCATCCTAGTATATCTCTCCAGGCAGTCCGGCTTCCTCTCACAGTCCAAAAATAGGTATGTTAGGTTAGCTGATATTTTTTATTGACTCGAGGAGTGTGACACCAATCCAGGGTGTATCCTGTGTCACGCCCGATAGCACCTGGGTTAAATAGAGTAAGCAGGTATAGAAAATGGGTAGATGGATGCATTGATGCATTCCAGTGCATAGCCTTAGAATAACTGTAAATTTACCTTAATATTAAAGAATAATACAGTTCAGTTGTAATTAAAATAGCAGGGCTTTGCACTTTTGTCAGTCATTACATGCATGCATCATGTCTGAGAACACAATGCTTCCTTTCAGCTTGTTATTCAGCTTTTTGATCCATTATATTTCAGACTGAAATAACTGAAATAGTATAGCTGAGTACCATATCAAGCAAGGCATTGGACAGCTTTATAAGTATCATTTCATATGTGCTGAATGCTCTTTTATAGATGAGATGCATGCTAGTCCTTGAGGTTTATCTACTTATACTTATTTTTTTCTTCCTACCCCGTGTGTGCAAGAGCAGGTTTTGGTTGCACATGAAGTTCAGCTCTTTGACATCAGTTTTGCAACAATAAATCTCAGTGAGCTGGGTTTAAATAACCACACAGGAAGAATAGAGAGGGAGATGTTCAGCGTAGATGATGGAGATGTTTTAAACGCGCAGCAACATAAACTTGTACGTTCTGCCTTAGACTCATCCATTCTGTGTTAATGGCACTCAGCTAACTTGACACATGTCAATTTGTCAAAAGGGTGTCCGCTATTTATCAAAAAGATGCACTCTCGTTAAAGAAGAGCTCTAACCAGATGAAAATCCCAACATTTTAAAGTAAAAATTAATTTTTTGTTTGTTTTTTTTCCAGTAAGATGAGGAAAAAATATAATTTTTGTGTTAACAGTCATTCCTCTTAATTGAAGATGATCAACTTGCTATGCATTTTTTACAGCTATCGTTACATAAATCAGAGTTTTTTTTTTTGCTGGGTCCAGTCAATAAAAGACTTTTGAAACTGAAACACGACAGCTTAATTTGCTAAATGGCCTAAAAGTCCCTCAAAACTTGGGTTGCAGCATGTTGTCTTCAACAGGACTGAAAGTTGAGCATAGCTCTCAGCTAATGTGTTTAATCCAGGCTGGGCACTTGGTTTTGTATGGCATTTCACCTGGCAACATGTGCAAACAACTCCACAACTGTCTTCAGACTTTGATTTAATTATCACTAAATCTCGATTGGATTTGTATGACATCACTTTTGTTCAACAAAGATTAAACAGTGAGGCCAATCTGGCCAAAACAGTGATGCTATGAAAAAACAATGCTGTTCTAAATTTAGCAGAAAATTCCATATTTACTTAAAGCAGAACCCAGAATCTTGTAGTAAGAACATGGTCTATGTTCTTAGGTTTTTAGGTTAATGTGTATAAATGTGTACCGTATCCACAGTATTTGGGCTATTATTAAGACTGAATTTTGATTTGCCTAAAACGTGTCTTACTTTGGTCACATTTCCCTGTATTTGTGGATTTTTTAGTCACTGCTTACTGCTTACCCAACTTTAAGAAACTCTAAGATTTCAAAGGAAAACTGAATTTTATGAGAAGAAAAACAATAAATGCAGATGCTATAGCAGGCACATGCTTTGCACCATACAATTCAATATTATTGTTACATTATTCAGGAATAAACATCCACTCACACTCTCATGTACAAATATGCTGTGCACAAGTTTTACTTTGAAATTTGGTTGGAGAAATGAGGCTTCAGTCATAAAGAATAGATCAATGGGTTTGTTTTTCAATCAGTGCTTGTGTTAGGCTATGGCCATAGAAAATATTTTCAGAAGGGCCATGAGCATGGTAACCAGAAGGAGTGACTCACTTCTGTGACATTACTCACTAGGTATTTCATGAATGTAGCTGATCCTTTTTGAATGGGAGTCTCTTGGAGGGCGAGAGGGCTGTAGAAAAGTAAACAATTGTGGAGTGGAAGGGAGTAGAAAAATGCAAATCAGTAAATCAGCATGATGGCCATGCATTTTAACAATTTTAATGAGTAACATAAGAAAGCAAGTCAATACCGGACAACATAAACCTGTAAGAACTAAATCTATATTGAAAGAATGGCATTTATATCTTTTGTTTTAAATACTTGTAGAACCATTGTAAATGCTGTCTGCAAGTGGCGGCTTAATAAGAGATTTTAAGTTTTACAGTGAGTCATCGTCTGTGTTGTCCTTGAGCAAAAAAGGCATGAAGCTTCTACAGTTTACATACAGTGAAAGTAAGTCTGAGTGAATCTAAAGTACAAGAGCAGCCTTGCCTTTCGTTCCACTTTTACAGTCAGGCTTCTGGGGATAAAGGTCAGCCGAGACGCTGAGACCCCTGTCCTCATTACAACTGGTACTAAACCTACCTTTTCAAATACACAATGATACATTACACGCACCAGCAGTGGTCCATGCATATTCTTCTTGAGAGGCACACAGCAAAGTCACCAGCCACACGACTTAGAGTATCACCTAGTTGTAAGAAGAGTCGCAGAGGGAATAAATGTACAGAGGGGAAGGAGTCACCCTCAGGATTTTCTGAAGGGATGCCACCAACTTTTTCACAACCCTTTTTGTGCACATGTATGTGCGTTTATGTATCTAACACTGACCTGGCTGTGCAAAGCATAGATTAAAAGGTTTTGTTAAAGATAAAGAGCTGGGTCCCTTGCTCCTGATAGATTCCTGCTGATTGTACAAAATGGTTGGACAATTCTGGCACAATATAAGCAGCTTGTATTGATGCAAAATGTTCTTTCTCTGCGTGTGAGAACATCACATACAGCTCTCTTAACAACCCGTGACATGAAGGTCTCCTCACTAGTAAGAGCATGAATCTTGCAGAAGCTTTCCATTTTTATTTTATTTATTTATTTATTTTTTTTTTGACGTGGTTATCTCTTAGAAAGTGAGGTTTAAAGCACAAAGGATGTACACTCGTGTTTTTCGCAGGTTCTCAGTTCCAGCAGTCTCGTTAGTCAGGCCTGTGGTGGGCTTGTCATGGATGAATAGCTGCACCACAGAGAAGGAGGCCCACACACATAAACACTCATAAACACACCAACACACATACTCACACACACGCCACGCTGTGAGCGTCACCCTGCTGGGTGACAGCACCCAGGCAAGACAGATTAAATGAAGAGAAGAGTGATGCATCCTTCTCACTCGCTTTCTGTGTGTTTGTTTGTATGAGTGTGTGTGTGTTTTCCTGCCTCTGGGTGTGTGTAAATGTGCATATACTGGGGGCATTTTCTTCTATGTGCGTATTTGTCTGTCTTGGGCCGAAAGCTGTCAGATCCCCTCTTGCAGCTAAGACTCATGGGTTAGAAAAACCTGTTGTGTAGCCAGGGGCACAAGACACTGTGTTGCTTTTCCTACTATGCAGCTCCACAAACAGACTGAAAAGGTTAAGTAACACCTCAGCATGAGTGAGCAAAGGGCAGCTGGTCTAAAGATGCCATCTTGTTTCATATAATGCTGTTGCCAACAAAGATGTCTCCAAAGAGCTGGTTTACATTTATCAGAGTTGGTACATTTTTGCATTCTACCATATCTCCTTGTGGAAAAGTTTAGAAACACTCAAGGTATGACAAGCAATGCATGATAAAGACATGTTTAAGTAATTCTGTACTGTGCTTATCTGTGACTGCCCCTCATGACAAGCCATTTTATGTAACACTACAAGTTCAAGTTTGAATTCCTTTCCACAGTTATTTGCAGAAATATTGCATGAAGTCCTCAATAACTCACAATTTCATGGCTCATCTATGAGTTTAATTGTTGGAATGACCCTTCAAAATCAGAGCAGACAACCTTAAATAAAACACAGCATTACAGATTTGACCTGTATTAATTTGATAAAGATGCCGTGATTACTGGCTGTGTTAAATAGTATCCATGGCAACAAGCTCCTTCTAAGTATAACTTTGAAAATCAGAGATTAAGTTTACAGTGTGATTTTACATCTACGTTACTGTTCTGTATTCCTATTTTTCTGTCTAATCTGTCTCATCAAACTTGAAAAATTGT
Source organism: Melanotaenia boesemani (assembly GCF_017639745.1). Lineage (NCBI taxonomy): Eukaryota > Metazoa > Chordata > Actinopteri > Atheriniformes > Melanotaeniidae > Melanotaenia > Melanotaenia boesemani. The sequence goes on from NC_055704.1 coordinate 21,033,437, forward strand.
GTCAACGTGAAGTGATCTCCTTTTCAGTACCTTGTTAGTACAAAGTTTTTTTGTTTTTTTTTAATAAACCTTGTGCTACCATCTATTCATTGTAAGTCAGCACTGGAATCCATTGATGAGTTGTCTAACATGTAGCCTGATTAATACTGATCTAATGTATCAGTTTCAATCAGTTAATGTCTCCATGTAAAAGACTGGCAGACAGTGTGAAAATAAATAAGTAAGCATTTAGACTTTTAAAGGATTCTTAAGGTGTCCAGCATCCCCTTCTTATCCAAATATGGTCACCTCTAACTCCAGAACAGCAGTGATGATGAAACAGCTGTTAAATTATCAATCGAATAGTCAGACTTGAGAAAATGAAATAATAATAATTTCAATGGCTCTTCTGAATAGCTTTAGTTTCATTTCCAACTCCCCACTACTTGTTGTGTGCCATCTTATCCTCATCCTCCTTTCTTTTTATATTAAGATGGAAGTAAGGTGTTCTGATACGAAATGACCCAACTATATAGGCCATGAGAGTGTCCTTGACTGTCTATGTGCGGAGAGGAGGAGAGGATGGTGTGTGTGTCCCCTGCCATCCCGTCTATCTAGGTCATTCTTGATGTGCGTGCTCCATGGACCACTTCCCCACAGACCATACTGTATATATGTGTGTGTCTGTGCAAGTGTGTCCGTGTGTGTGAGAGAGTTAGTGTGTATGTCTGTACAGAGCAGTCCACTTCCCAAAAGACCAGACTCACTTTCACACTCTGGAGTTATAATGGCTAAAACAGGCTTGTTACAGGACTCCTTTTACAGTGTGTGTGTGTGTGTGTGTGTCTGTTTCCATTTGCAAAGCTGCATTTATAACCAGGTCCAGAAGCTGGAGAGGGTTTAACTGTTTAAGGTCTGCTGGTACCACCTACTCTCTTAGAAATGTCCAAAATTCACCAGAAATAGTGCTAAAAGTGTTCGTTACTGGTTACCAGGGTGATAGATTGTTGCTCAGGTAACGCTGAGTTGCCAAAACCATAACAGTTTTTAAATGTAACAAAGAAAATAGGATATGCAACAAGAACAAAATGGTTTTAAACAGAGGGAGTTAACTCCTGTTTCCAGAACAAAAGACCCATAACCTCCACCAGACCACCACCACCTCTACAACCTTGTATTGCAGCCATGGTTGCTGTGTTGTGACTATGCAGTTGATGAAGCAAATGCACAATTTCTTATCTCTGCTGTTCCCTTCAGTGACTGGGTTTGTGTTTCAGCACAAGACATACCCACTAATTTTGAAATGTATTTATAGTTTATGTGAAAGACTGTTGCAGATTTATCATAAATTATTTTTGCATTATCTCCAATGGAAAATAAATTCCCATGTTGCAATCACACTCACCAATCCAAACCATTTTCAGGTGAGCCTTTCTGCTTGCCCCAAATTAATTCTACATGTATGTGTCTGTGGTTTATATCAAAGTACCTGAGTATGAAAACACACAGAAAACTGATGAGACATAATATGGGTGTGGTAGTAGTTCAGATATAAGTGAGCCTATTTGTCTTTATCCTTCTTTCTCCTTGCATTCATTTCTTCTCTTCCTCAACTCCATCTCTTTTTTTCACCACCCCTCTCCACCTCTCTACCTTTTAAACTGGTGTGTCTTCTCATCGCATCTGTGATTTGTATTCCAGATCAATATGTCCTGGAGAAAGAGAAAGAGGGAGAGAGAGAAAAAGAAGACGATAAAAAAAGGTTTTGGGGTGATTGGCTTGGCGCCTGTAGTGATGTCATCAGAACAGGAGGCGCGACATTGCCTGTCTGTTGTCATGTCAACCAAAAGGGATTCAGTAAGCTCGTGAAGAGAGATGGATGGATAAAAAGAGGAATAAGCAGAGCACTTGCAGAAGATATTGTTGTTTTTTTGCTTGTTTGTTTTTTGGATGAGAAGACAGTCTCATTTTGAGGAATCTACACCTCACCCTCCTCACTGTGACTGTTTAATGTCTTTAAGTGCACCTCCCTGCACTGTTTTCAGCAGTGCAAAATGTCATGGTTGCTCTTCCGCATGCGTGCATCCAGGTCGCAGCGTGATAAAGTTGATGATTAACAACATTACCTCAATGTGGCAGACAGGTAACCATGACAACGCCACATTAAACAAACACTCTGTTCCAACAGAGACAGGGAAAGAGGGGATAAGGTACAGTGGGGACACAGATGAGATGGAGCATAGAGAAGAGGAGTAAGATTTTATTTCCTTGCTGATTTATTGGAATTCTAGCATCCTCAATGATCGTCCACTACCAGCAGTATATGTAGGCGTACAGCTCAAACTGTAGGGTCACCTCAGTCTAATGCAATGGATTACCACTTTGTGAGGAAAGAATGACATAAGTGTTTTTCTGTTTGTTACTGGAACTATTTCATGGCCAGTTATGCATTGAGTGATTCAATAGCCTTTGGTTTCTAAAAGCTCTTACTAACCACATCCAATCTGAAATGATTTCCTCTCATCTTTATCTATTCCACATCCTTCCGACCACCTTTTTGAGGTTTTCGGTCTAATCCTTTTGATTAGCAGCACTCTTCATACTTCATACTTTCTTCCACTGATAGCATCTGAAATATTGTGTAACTATGACAGGAATGAAAATAATAAAATGTTTTACAAAATCTTTTTTTTCTCTAGTATTAATAATAATAATACATTTATCTCACTAAAAACACTAAAAACAACATATAAAAAAGGCAATCAGGAATAAAACAACATACAAATTGCACTAAGAGAACATAGGAAAATACAGAAATGGATGAATGGCAGAGTAAATTTGCAGTTTAGTGGTTACAGTGAGTAGGCAGTTTAGACCTGTTACATTTATTTAATTGTGGCACATTTAATAAATTGTGCCAGTTGTTGTTTTTCACTCCAGATTAATGGGTAATTTACTTCTTTAACTAACAACATTAACATGACAGCTGAAGCATCTTTATGTTCGCAGCCTTGTAAAAGCACACATTGCACATGATATAATGTGAGCAGTTGCTTGTTTATGTTTGAATGGTGTTTAGTGTGGCTGATGTGCAAATGTTGTCTCAAATTTCCTGCATTTTTACCAGACAAATGGTTTGCACAGCATCTTGTTTTACTTTATATTAAATATGAAATGTCTCCATATGTCAGTTCTTGTCCTTCTCCCAGGTATTAAAATGTATTGCCTTGGTTTCATTAGAGTTAATGGGAGCTAGTTCAATAAATATGTGTGACTTCCTTCGTACATTACATAGGGATTAAGTCTGATCTGATTTCTTCCCAACTTGTCCCACATTTCCACACAACTAAATTAAATCTGTTTGTATTTTGTCTTGTTTTCATTCACTGATGAGTACAACAATATATTTTATTGCAGTTTTTACCCCAATTCACAAGTTTCTTTTCTATTTTGTCAGAAATAGAATAATTAGCAGTTAACAAAAACATAACAAAAACAAAAAATAGTCAACTAAGTTAAAGCTGCATGTTTACAGGCACTCCTCCATTTTCTTGGTTGCCATGGTGACAGTGATAACACCATAAACATGCCTACAAAACAGAAACCCAGAGCAGATTTCATTGCAGTGGTGATTATATGATTTGTATTCAGCCCCCAAACAACCATTTGTTATGCCAGTACAGTACAATAAGCCAGTTGTAATCTCTTATTGCATGTGCACTGCAAGTACAGAGGTGGGGGAAAAGTATTTTTGCACCTTATTTTATGACAACATCCCTAAACCTGCCTATTGTTTTTGTTAAAGGTCTTGTTAACCTAACAAAGCTGTCCTGGGGGCATTTTCAAGATGGCTTCACAGTGGAGTCAATTGCACTACCCTTCATGCTGAAATATGCTTCTACAATGGTACTGTGTAATAAAATGTGACACTAAAAGGTCCTTACCAGGCATCTGTCTACATGGAATTTTTTACCAGTCTCAAAACCACCACTGTCACCTACTTCTCATCCTTTTTCCCTCTCACCCTGCTCTAACTGCTGTGAGCTCTCCTGTTTCCGTCTTCTTTAGGCTTCACTAATGAACCGTAGATCTGCTTGGGGCCATTTTCATCTCTATCAATATTCTATTTGAGTTATGAGTGTTGGGTTATTAACGCTGACACAATGAGCCATGTTGCACCGCTCATCTCTCACACACGTGTGCACTCAGAGTAATACGTTTATATGACCAACAGCAAGCATGAGTACACAGCGTTTCTCATACCCACTAATAAGCAGACAGACATTTGTGTGTCTTGCACATAATGTTCTCTCATCAGTTTGTTGCTCTGTGATTAGATGATGCATCTGGGAATTTATATGTGTAGATGTGTTTCCACTGGGAGAGTCTCAAGAGGCAACATCAACTTACATGACCTGCCAATTTAGACAGAATCAGTTCTAGTTAATAAGCAACTGAATGAGGGTTTGATAGTTTTTTTTTCTTTATGAAAAGTTTTAGATCTGAGAGGATTGCTAAAAGTTTATGTAGCGTTTTCAATCTTGTCTTTCTCCTTATTTCAGAGGCATTAGAAGCTTTTCTGTGCTGTTCCTATTGCTACAAGTGATTTGTAACTTCCTGGCAGTTTCTGTTAACAGAGCAGGAAGCTACATACTGCCTTCTAACAAAGCTACCAACACCTTTACCTGCTTCTGTCAGACACATGCCCTACATGAATGTCTCTGCAAAACCTTCAAAATTGAATAGACCAAAAGCGTATGAACTGATTCCCACTGAAGAGGTTAAATGGAATTATAGATATCAAAAGTATTAAATAAACATTCGGTCACACTGTATTGATAAAAAATAGCAAAATATCCATTCATCTATTTTCTAAACCGCTTATTTCAATTCAGGGGGAGCTGGAGAGGCAGGGTACACCCTGTATAATGTCCTTTATAAAAGGCAAAATAAGTAGCATTGACACCTAGTGTTTCAAATCAGAACTGCAGTCGTAAAAGAAAAACATCTGAGCATTCTTCCTCCCTCCCCCCCTCATCCTCAGACTTTTGCGCAGGTTGCCGGTTTGTGAGATGACAGCTCTTTTATATACAGTCTATAAAGGATGGAGAACATAGCACCAGTGAACATCAAGATGATGAGTGAAGATGATTCACACACAGTAAGTTGCTATGCTTTGCAATGCTAGTGCTAATGTCACGCGCTAATTTACGTTAGCATAAAATAGAGCGTAAACAAACGCTACATTAATCAACAAATGTCACTCAGTGGCCGTTTTCCCTTAGTCTCACTTAATAAATTAATTTGATAGTAATTTCATAAATTTGTAATGACAAACACACTATTCACTTGGCCAAAACATCATTACATTTGTTGTTGTAAAATAACAGGCCACCAATTTACTCCACTAATACATCCATACAGTCACACAAATGAATTTAATGAGGGCCGAAAAATAAATTAGACTAAAATCTTTGTAAATCAAGATAAACGTTTTGGTTAATATAAGTAAAATTCCAGTGTTTACCTGTCGAAGAGAAACTTTGCCAGTTCTGCCGCCATCTTAAAATTAATTTGGTCTTTCAGACTTCTCCACCTGGCAAAAGATTCTCCAATATTGATCCTCATTTTATTCCGTTTGCTTTTTTTTCTGAAACTTTGGTCTGCTTCTTTTACTACCTTCCATACCTGCACGCTGCTGCTCTTTTGCCAACATAAAATACCAAACCCTGGCTGTTGTTTGGCAACCATGGGAAGTTGCATATGATTGGTTAAGGAACCAGGAAGTAGGAAAGAACTACACAGTGCACCGAAGTTATTCTGTCACTTAACTCTTATTTTGAAAGGAGAAAAACTTGAGAAAAACATTGTTAATGTAGAGAGACAGATTGTTTATAGGTAAACTTCCTTTTATCCCTCGCAACAAATGAGAACATTTTAAATTAGTTTTACAGAAAAATCCTGATTATTCAGCCTTTAATAGCTTCATATTGATTAGTTTCTTGCTGTCACTGAATTTATTCATTTTTACTTGTACTGACAAAAATCCAGCAGCACATCCACATTTATCCACATTTTACTTTAGCTAATTCTAATAATTGCCTGTGTAACCACCTCAGTGTGACAGCAGGTTGCTAAGTGTTATTAGCAGTGAGGTTGATTGCAGCACAGATGCTGAAGAACTTGGTGGACTGGTTTGAAAGGTGCTTTGCTCAGGTGGGATGGTACCTGATTTACCTGAATATTATTTTCAGTGGGTAATTGCCTTGAAAGCATTCTCACTGTGGGAGCTTGAAGGTTTCAGTCACTTAAAAAAATAATAAAAATGGCTTTGCACATAAGTTGTGATTAGCTGCAACAAGTGTGGTGTATTCATAAAGCCATCAAAGAAATTTTTCTAATTTCTGGTCAGAAATCGTGTTGTCTTCCATCATTAATACTTTCCAACAGCAGGCGGCTCATACAGGCTTTTGGTTTTCATGGTAGTCAGGTCACAATTGCTGAACAGTTTAAAAGGAAACTGTGTTTTTGAGAAAGGCTAAATTGAAATAAATACTAGACTAGTATTTGTACACAGAAACCTTTCATTATTTTAACTTCAGTTGTTACTTTCTCTTGATTCATCTAAACATTATAGTGCACAATGACAAAGCAAAGAGTTTAAAGCCCTCCTAAACAACTTACCCACCACCTCATAGTATCTATTGGTGGTTCATGCAGGATTTAACTAATGTGCATTTAATTCAATTCATTAAACATTATGAGGTCTCATTGTCAATGTTCCATGCCCAAGAGAAAATTCAGCCGTCACTAAGTGAAAACTTTCTGTAGAACTGCTAGATGGGATGCAAGAAAATTCTGCTGCATTTAAAATTTCCAGAAGCAGAGAGTTCTGTATCATTCTCAAATGGATGACATATGGAATTAATATGACTGTGAGTCATATTAAAGTGAGGGGTTTTTGTGGAGATTGGAAAACTTTGCAGAAGGGCAATACAGAAGTCATTCCTGAGTTAAAGGCCCATGGACAGCATGCTGGGAGCTTGCCAAAAGACACCTGAATTACTCTCAGGCCTTCAGTACAATGAAACATTATAATGCAACAAATATAATGAAACAAAAGGAAATATTTGGCCACACAGTTTCCATCAGTGTGTGGAGAAAACCAGGCACACAGAACCAGCCCAAAAGGTGCCACTAAGTAAAAGGTATTAATTGTTATGTCAGTAATAAATTACTATTGTTTATTTTTTAATGAAGTCCTAAAACACTCCAAAATCCTGATTTAACTTTGAAGCCAGGTCTGATAGAATGTAGTCCAATACTCTGTCACGGATACAATGACATCCATCAACCAGCCATATCCCTTAATATTGATAATATTAGTCTGTTCTTTAGCTGGAAATGTACAGTTAGCTATATAATTGTGTTTTAAAGTCTATATTGTAAATGTCATAAAATGCATTTTCTGCTGAATATAGCGTAAGAGGAAAACACAGCCATTTTCTGTGATTTTTCCAGAGCTTTGTGCTCTTAAACGAGCCTGAGGATTTAATGACAAGCAACACCAGCCAGTCCCACAGTCAAATCCAGCTGCTTGTTGACTTCCCAAATCTGATAGGGCTGACTGATAGTGAGTTTCCAATGAACACACACAACCCATGCACCCATGTGAGCGCACACAAATGCAGATATAGACTCAGATAATCAGTGCACTCAGTCCAGGAAAACGAACATCAGCATACACACACACACACACATGCACACACACACCCACACACACACACGCACACACACAAATGCCACAGAACAAACAACATCTGCAGCATGGGGCCAATCAAAGCTTTGATCTGAAGACGCATCCCAGCCATTTTGAAGAAGTGTGACAGTCATCTGCCTTCACTCATGTGTTGTTTGCGCTCCAAAAAAAAAAAAACAAGCTCAGGAACAGAGCAGAACCAGTACTCACTGTACACAGTGTAGCAAATTCATAGTGTACACTTTTGTGGACCTTTTTTCCCCCCTCATCATGCCGTACCCTCTTTATGTCTCTTTTCCTTTTATTTATTCGCCCTGTCATACACAGAGTCTGAGTGCATCATTGCTCTCTGTCTTCCACGTTACAGCTTGTATGTTAACGTAAATGTGGGTAAGTCAGGCATCTGGTGGCTATCAGACTTAATCACCCCAGCTTCCTATGACTGCCTGTGTTGTACAAACTCAAACACACATACACTATAAAACACACACACAGACATGACACTGCATAAGATGGAAACAAGGACAGAACAGTCAGGCAGACTGATAACAATGAAGGCATGGAGGAGGTCACGCTAAAGGAGAAAGAAAGAGAAAGCGATGAAAGACAGTATGAAATAGGTTGTTGCATCTGGGCTTTAAAGACAGGAAGAGGTTGATAATGACACAACTCTACTGATTAAATAGATGTGAAAGTGAGGTGTGAAGTGCCCTAAAAGCAAAAGCAGTGCTCAATTATCACTGTGAGGAAGAAGTTTTAAAAACCAAAACCAAACCATCCTCTCATTATGGACAATGCAGTATTTCAAATTTCAGCTTGATAGTTTGTCATGAACTTTTTTCACAGAAATAAACATCTAAAGCAGCTCATTTCTGTGTCAGCATTCCAGTTCAGATTAAATCATGTCTGATGGAAACTAAAGAAGAAAAATTCTACAAAATGCAGTACATAATTACCAGTCCCTTGTTCATGGTGTGGATTTTACCAGACCCAGACAGGTTTAACAGCCTTAGAGCTATACTATGATACCACAGGCTCCGTGATTTGGACAGACTTTTTATGGTCAGGGTTAGCATTAATTTGCAGGGCTGAGTCCATGCAGGGCTGTCCTGTTGGGGAGGACAGGTCAGGGCCTGGAAATGATAAATCCACTTATGGATGTAAGACAGAGAGAGAAAGACAGGCAGCTGTTCTCTGTTCTGTTCCACTGACACTGCTGCTGTCTGCAGTTTCTGAGCACTGCTACATCCTAATCTTCATTTTCAGCTCTGATATAGTGTACTTTCCAGTTGTACAGTGAACTGAACTCAATTCACTGTACGACATGTTGTCTTTTTTTTATTTACTTCAGGATTTGAGTGAAACTTTCATTATTGATTTGCTATAGTAGAACTTCTCTTATCCCTCTCTTACTTGACCTCAGCTTTTTCACTGTCTTCTTTTTCCTTCCCTTGTGTTGAGCTTACAACAGATGATTTATATCCCACTAATCTTTATGGCTACAGGAACACTGTTTTTTTTTTTTCGTTGGACAACTAATATAAACTGTCTGCATGTGTTCACATCTGGCCAAGTTCGAACACTGACTAGTTTCAGAAAAGTGCACATAAGTGTAAAATATGCAAGAAGCAGACTGGGCTGAAAATGTCATTAGGAGTACCTCTTTATCAGTTAAGATCAGTTCTATTGCCTTCTGAACTCCAAAATGCAGCCAAAATGACATTAGACTTTATAGATTCCTCCCATCTTCATCTAATTGCCTTAGAGTGAAAGCTTTCATTGGCTGATTATCAATCTTGCCATGTCCTCCCCTTGTGTGTGTTTACATGATGTGTATAATAGAAACTCTGTGTTCACCAATTACAGGAAAGTCAATAGAATCACTGTTCAGTGAAAAAAAAGGGAAAAAAACATGTATTTCTGGATTTGCTTTTTTTTAAATTTGAGATTAATGTTTTCCTATTCACTGTAGATCCCTTCGCTGAGAAAGGATCTACCCATGTTTTCTTAGTGATTGAAACGGTTTCTGAATAAAAGTGGTTTCACAACATAGCAGTGTTTTTCCTTTTCCACAGTTACCTCTGCAGCTACAGTTTCAGCACTTTAACATTAGTTCCAGCATATACTTCACCACTGTGCAGGGAAATAAACAACAGTATAATCATGCTGCTAATAAACAGTTTGAAATATAGACTTGTGTTTGATTTTAAAAGCCGCTGCTGTTTTAGAGGTATAATAAAGAGACAGACACACTAACTTTTAAAGGCAGACTCCAAGTGGGCACAGTATGGAGGCAACACTGGTCCCACTGCTTACTGTCTACTGCCTTCTTCTTCTACTCCTCTGGTCATGGCATTCCCTCCTGGGATTAGTGGTAGAATCTGTGCTAGCTATAAAGTATCAGAATGATGTCTTAATAGACCTGCCTGCTTCATTTAATGAAAATAAAAATGACAAAACATCTTGAGAGAAGGAGAAATGTTTATTTAGGTTAAATAAGCACAAACAATTACAACAAACAGTGTGTTTAATGTGATTAAGACAATCAGAATGTTTAATATACTCTATTAAAAAGTGAAGTGCTAATTTAATTCATTTTTAGTTCTTGTCCCTAATTTCTTAATAGCTCTGTGAGAGACTGAAGTACTCACTCACAATCACTTGCAAAGTGTAATTGACTTCTTTTATATGGATTCAGGTCTTATGTCTGCGAGTGCACCGTTTAATAGTTAGGTTCATATTTGCTTACAAGGTTTAGATTAATTCTCATAGAGAATCCGATGAAGCCGATAGCAGAATAAGTTTGATGCGAAGTAATTTAAACTCAGTTTATACAAGAACCAGTGATACAAATGACAAGGGTTGCCTGCCACATGTGTGGACAGTTTAGTAAACTGTAAGTATTAAAACTCAAATTTTTTTAAGGGGATATGAACTACTACACAGTGGCTATGACACACAGCCATCCTCCTGCAAGTTTATGAAAGCACTAAGAAAGTTTTGCAGATTTTCTCAGTGACATACCCCTTATCGACAGCTAATTCAGCATCCAGCTTGCATCCTACCTTCACTTTGGATGTATAGAAAAACAGTCCTCCAAAAATCTAACATGCATTGCCTTAAGGGACAACACTAGATGGTGGTTGAATGTTGATGGGATGAAAAGTTAGCTCAAACCAGGGGGAGTAAAAGTAGACAATTACACGACAAAGAAGATAAAGTGCCTTAAACTTTAAATTGCAAGTAAGTACAGGTATATGGGCTTTTAGGCTCACTCCACCATAAAGCAGATTTCCTCCTTTAAAGTTTTCTACAGCATACTAGCAAGTCTGCTCTGTCTCTGGAGAGTTTGTTCTATGCAGACACAAGAGTTTAGAGATATATGAGAATGAATGGGTCATATCTGTGTGGACACAGAAACAGTATGTCATGATGAGGTCTGATCATCAGCTGTCTTTGGAGTTTCAACAAAAGCGGTGCCAGGTAGCTCAGCTGGTTGAGTGGGCACCCTGTGTACAGCGGCTTAAGCTCCTTGTGCAGCCCTGTGGCACCTTCCAAAGCCACTTGTGCTTGAGTGTTTCTTTGGTTTAGAACAGTATTGGCACAAAAGAGAACCAAACCAGTCTCCAACTCCATGAGAGGTTTTAGCGCATACGTGCAGGGAGTGTAATGCTTTTCATTTATAAATTAATTGTCAGACTTTTTTAATCACTGCTTCCATTACTCACTTGGTCATCATATCAAAGTTATCCTCTAATTCTTGCCTCTTTGAATCTTTGAACGTGTTCACCAACATAGCTGTGATTGGACAGAAAAACACCATAGCAACAGCAAGTTGATGGATTAAAGTCGTAATTGGGGTGAGAAAGTGATCACATACACACACAGATGCACACACACATACACAGTGTCACATGATTAAAAGAAAAACTAAGGCTGAAAGCAACTTACTTCCTCTATTTGTGCAAAAGTTAAACTGCAGCTGAACACAGATGTACTCAAACACTGTCGATCTCTTGCCAGCACCATAGGAAACAAACTTGGAGGCCTCTCCTTTGGCTATCACTTTGGTATCAGCGAAAGATAGATGCAGCAAATTCCCCATGTCCCTCTATCATCTGTGTTAATCAGCACCATGTGGAGCCACTCCACATTCATTACTTCTTGATTAATCCAGTAATTATGAGAAAACTCTGTTTGATTGTCACTCAACAACATCACTGTTTGCGTGTGTGAGGATGCTTGTGCCGACAAATGTGTGCACATTGGCTTCGTATGTGTCACTGTCTTCACTTACATCAAGGCGCGTGTGCAGAATACATTATTAAGTTGATGTGTGGATGTAATTTTGGTACGCTAATAGAAAGTGGTCATGCCGGCAGGCCCAGCCGTGTATTGTAAATCACCACAGCTGGCCTGTTCATTCTTCAAGGTGACATTCAGCCCCACCTGAAAGGTGTGTCATAGTGTGTTACTGCTCTTCTCCCTTTTTTTGCCTTCAAATAGAGCTAGTACTAGTGAGGGATGTTTGTTGGAGCTTACTTAAAACGATATATTTCTGAACTGTTTGAGACTATAATCACTGTTTGACTTAAAATCAATCGTCTGTTGATTAATTTCAAATCAGACATGATTGTGTTAGCATGGTATTTATTTTAGGTTTTGCCACAACGTATGCATATTATTGATATATGTCCATTTCTGATGGATGCTCATCTGTTTCCCATCTTTTTTGTACTTTCTTCAAGTTTGTTGCATGAATGTCCCACTGTCTCACTTCCAGCTTTAAGGCTCCATAGTTAACCTTTTGGCTAAGAATGCCCAACCTAAACTAATTAATTGAATCAGTAGCATCTTTCCTTTTTCTGCTTCTTGCAGCATATGAGTATAGGGACAGCAGAATCTTCACACACCTCTCCCTCTCAATATCCTCCAGCTATTCCTGGAGGGGTCCTGAGGGAACATGAGCTATGCAATAATTGACCAATGATATGATCTAGGTCCACTCTAGGGTGTCTTACCATGCGTGTGCTGGCCTGGACACCACCAAGATGTGGCACCCAGAGATATAAAATATCTGCACATCTCAGCTGGCTTTTGGAAAGAGATATTTGAGCTTTCCCTTAAGACCTCAAATCCTACCATTTTATTTGAACCCTCCAGTGTATATTAATGGACCCCTTATTGTCATTTCTCAAGATGATGGTAAATGTACTCAAAATGAGTAATTTTACTTAATTGTCCAACACTCATATTTAATGCTATGAAATGGGATATTTTAAACAATAAACAGTATGTTTTCAATCCCATACTCAGATATAATGGCTCCTATAAGCATGAATATTACACATCTTCATCACAAGATTATGTCCTAGTGGACTGATATTACATGCTGCAACACATAATGCTGCTTTACAATGTATGCCATTAAGCTCACATTTACCATCTGCAAATTAGCTAAAATTTTGGGCACATTTTCCAAGAACACCTTCCTTTTCGGGAGCTTGTTTTCATCTTGTTTCTGTCAGTATATCTTGAAACACTGGTTCCAGTAAAGTTCAGTTCAGAACAGGAGGGCTGATGCCCTTTGCATTGTGTTTTGAGATGTTTGGGTTTAGTTAAGACTTTCGATGGGTACAAAATGTTGTAGTTGTATAAGGAGAAGTAATTTGGACCTAAGTCAATGGACCAGTTTCTGTAAAATGCAAATATGGTCTGGAAGATCCTAATTTATATAACTATATAAATAGTATAATCTAAACCAGTTTAAATAGCTTCTATTCAATTACTATCCCAACCAAAACCTCATGACCAAAGATAAAGGTTGGAATGTAGCTCGCATGGCAAAGGCCGTCTTTCCTCTTATCAACAGCCTCCACCTCAAAATTCTTGATCACCACACCCTGTGGGATCAAGAATGGATTTCCATCTACCATGTTGCAGCCATGTACAGCCTCAGACATAGTCTTGCTAAACCAACTGCTTCACACACTGATAGGGAGCATCTGTAAAAGAGCGAATGCCTAATTTGGAAAAAATATTTGACTGCATCTTGTCTGGGTGTGTATTGTTAGATGTATCAGCAGACAGACTCAAAGGTGAAGCAACTGGAAACAGGAATGCTCATAAATTCAAACTCAGGACAGAGTCTGCCACTGCTGCTCATCTTCTTTTTTTTCTTATCCTCTGCTTCATACTTCCAGTCCACATCATTCATTTCTCTAACTTTCTCTTCTTCTCTTCATCTCCTCTTCTCACCATGCTCTTTTCTCTCCTCCATCCCATCACTGTTTCTACCTCTCTCAAGCAGTGGATTATTTTTGGCCTGCCCGGTTAATTTCAGTAGGAAGTCAAGCTCAGTGCCAGAGAAAGTGGAGCACATGTTAAAAAAAAAAAAAAAAAAAAAAAAAAAAAAAGCCAAAAGACAAACAGAGACATCAAAAAGCCTCTCATCTTCTTTCAGCATCTCAGCAAGACACTGCAGAGAAGCGTTGGCTTTAATATCTGTGTGAGTGCAAATGTGTGTGCTTTGGAGGTGTCATTTTTTTGTTTTTAGTTAAATAAATAAATTAATGGTTATTTCTATCTTTCTGGGACAACAGTATCTTAAATAGCCTCTTGATTACCAATGATTGTGGCGTTTTCAGTACTTAAGGAACATTTTAATGCTTGCATGAGAACTTAGGTGAAGATTAAAGCCTACATGAGATGACAGAGTCATTCGAGTTCCAACAAAGTAGCCTGATGTTTTTATGCTGTGAAAAGAAATAGCCTCACTCTGTAAATCTGCTTCTCTGTCCATTAACTGCTGTGCAACATGTTAGAGTTACTTAACGTGGCACTGAAGAAATCCCTAAAGACTAAAATAAACTCCCCCAGTTTTAAAGCAGCTCGCTCCAGAACAGATTTTTGCTTAGTAATACCAAGATTTGGGATGTATGAAATGTGTGTGCTTGATAATTCAGCTAGCAGCAGGTCCTGTTGCTGATGAATGTCGACAATCCAGTTGACAGAGAGGTCTGAGAGCTGACTGGAGACGGCAGATTATACCGTATTACAGGCAAAGAGGATGATGGCAGTCATTAATTTAATAACAGCTAATGGAAAGATGGCATGCGTAATGTTTGAAAACCAGAGTGCAGTTTTTGTGGGCTTGTGGTGTGTGTTTGTGTGTTTATTTCCCTGCTGGTTAATGCTAGCTCTGCTTACGACCGCAGCTCAGTGTGAGTAAGATTTACGCTGCGTGCACTGGCCTAGCTTATTACCAACTCTGTGAATGCGTGTGTGTGCATGTGTGAGTGACAGCCACCGGTTACACTTTAGATTATCTCCGTATGTAGGCGGCACATGATCAGCTTAGGGGACAATACGCTACAGGACACACATACAGACACACAACATAGGTGCTAATACCCTCTTGGGCAGCTCTGACTCACACTGTCTACTCTCTGTCTTTTTAACGTGGTGACTCACAGAGAGGTAGATTGCCCTCAGGTGTCATGGTGTAAGATGAATAATTCACCCAAAGGACCCCTCCTCCTGCTTTCCTCCTCTCTCTTTTTTTTCCCTCTTTTTTCCCCTGGCCTTTCTCTCACCTTCTCTCTCTCACCCTGAGTAGCTCTGTTATTTTTTGTCTTGCTTTTTCCTCCTCCTGTAATTAGTCTGTGTGTGAGGAAAATCACTGCATACAATATGACAACATGTTGCAGTAAATCAGATGACACCTCTAAAAAAGGATATATGGACAGACAGAAAGGGGGCAAGTGGCAAAAGTCAGCATTGGTACTTTCACAGTGAGGCAGGAAGTGTAAGCAGAACAGGTGAAAGGATTCAGGTGAAGTTTCTAGTGAGAATTTGGTCACCAAGAAAATACACTTAGTTAGTTCCCCCATTTCCTCAGTTGAGATAGCAGAAGAGTAGGAGTGTAACATGTTAACTACTCAGCTTGTAAACTGTGTGTGAAATTAGATTTGCAGCAGAGACGTGCATCTTTACATTTAAGGCTGATGTAAAACACGTCTCAATGCCAGCGATGCAACACATTAAAGCTACATGTCAATTCAGTATTATCCACATCCACCATCATCAGTGCAACTCCTAAAGCTGGTTACAAACATTGTGGTTACATGTGATATGATGTGAAAAAAAATTCCAATTATAAATAGTTTGTTATTATCTGAAACTTCACTACATGTCAAAAAATCCAATCACATTCAAGCAAGGAGCATGAGTCGGAAAGAAATAGAAAAAAGTTTTTATTTCATTTTATTTATTTATTTTTACTTCTAAAATGCATAGATTTTTTTTAAATAAAGGCTTGAACCTTGCCTTAAAACAGTTGTACTAACCTTGTCTTAAAATCAGGGCACTGACTATTTAGTTATGTCAGTCCTTTGGCTTCTGTACCATTGTACACCAACTTCACACGAAGGACTATTAAACAAAGTTTGTATACTCTGTGCACATGGGAATCTACTGTATGGTTCCACAGACTATAGTCTTATCATAATATCTGCTGTTCCTTACATGCCCAAGAGCTCTGCACAAAGAAAGTGCATAATTTGAGGTCCACATGGTCTCAGCAACTTTGTAGGTTTGCAAGTTGCACTCACCCACTGATGCTAACATTTATATCACCCCATGGTGATAAAAATGTTAAACATTATGAAGACCTTATGGAATTACAGAGTAAATGTGAGACATGAGACCAACAGATCTAACCCAAACCCATACTGTTGTGTCTTGTGTGAGCTAAATTAAAGGTTTATGAAGACATGTTTATGCCGACATGTCCACACTGCAACATATAGTTTATAACCATAAAGTAGCACAACACATTTATTCTCTTTCCAACCAAATTATGTGAACCTTTATATGATTTTCATGCTTTCTAACTGATCTGCTTGAGTGTTCCGGATGATCGGCTGTTCTTGTGTTCCCATTTTGTGTCCCTAATGCATCAATAAAACGTCAAATATGAAAGGACAAGCAAGATAAAAATATCTTTTTAGACAACTTAGGATGCTATTTCAGTGAGTTCACATTTCACCCTTGTTTTGAAGCTATTTGAAAAGCGTTCTCTGTCACTTTCTTTTCTTTATTCACTCAAGAATCATCTCAAAACTGAAGCCTTTCTTTCTCTCTCAACAACAGACGATGGATACGCAAAGATATGCACTTTACTGAAAAGCCAAAGCAGCTCAGTGTATTGTTAAGTGAAAATTGTGCTCAATCACAATAGAAAACGAACAAAACAAGAATCAGTTTTTATCTTATTATATTTATTGTCAGCATCCTTCTGTCAGACTTCTCAGCTTTTCCTCAGCATGTAGGAAAGTTCGTTAAGTTCAATTCCTGCCTGGCGGAGTCACATCCTCCCTGCTCTGACATGGGTGAACAGGTACCATGCTTCCCTACCACCTCCCACACACACACACCTATTCACACTCACACTTTCTCTCACCTCACCCTTTTTCCTTTCCAAAAATACCTTTAAAACCAATTAGTGGAATTAATTTCACTTATAGCAAGTTAATTATTTTGTGATGGATTGTAGAAGGGAGGAGGCCAGGAAGAAAGAGAGGAGAGGAGGAACCTTAGAGGAGTCCTCAGGGGAGAGCTAAACTTAGTCTCTCTTTTTAATCTTTCTCTCTCTGTCACTTTTCTACTTGTTCTTTATCCAAACTGCCTGTTTGTGTCATTTTCTATGGTCTGTCATCCACTTCTTTTTCTTCCTTTTGTCTTTTCCTGGTCTTTCCATCACTTTGCATTTGTCTGCTGTTACAGTCACACCGGTGAGTTACTCAAAAAGTATTGATCACTCATAATATATTTGTTTTTTTATAACTTATACATGATATTAATACTAATTGAATTGAATTGAATTGAAATGACAGCACAGTAGTGACTAAATCTCTTTTTCTTGCACATATAAGCCATGTTGGTGTGTTTGCGATCTTGTTTGAGGGTTTTTTACTGATCAGAAGGGTGGAGGGTAAATGTTAAGGTTCAAAGATATGAACTGCATGATAGGCTGTTCATTGCCCAGGAGTTGATTAGATGTATATTATTCCTCCATAGCTTATCACTTCACTTATGAGATGATGAGAGAAGAAAATGCACAGGTTTAGAAATTTAAGGTTGCACCAGGAGTTATGGGTTAGTGTTTGATGTTACACATGCACACACACTGATTAGACCACTGTTGTGTAGAGATTGGAGGAATTTCGGTCTCTGTCCCACATCCACTTCTTAACACTGCTGTCAAGATGATGCTGACCAAGCTTATGTCTTCCTCTAAAGTGTACTTGATGTGCTTAAACCTTTGTACAAGACAAGACAGAATAGATACATGTTGCACACACACAGAGGTCAAACTGTTACCAATCTCTGGATGTACTTTATCAACAGAGAGGAAAAAAGAATCTTAAATGGAAAAGCAATTAGGCCATAAAAAGACTGTACGTGGCCTCTCAGTGTGCTCTGCTGGAGATAGCAAAAAAGAAAGCTTTATATTCTGTCTTTATGTGCTCTTGTGTCCTGTGAATTATTGCTCTTAATTTAGTTTTATTCATTCCTAGTGAGCAGATATTATCTTCTATTAACTCAAGTTTCCGCTTCTTCTCTTCACCTCTGCCCATTTGCATTCACGGTAATCTGAGGTTTTCCTTGGTGTCCCTACTCTCATCCTCTCATCCCTCTCAGTCTGGGAAAACTTCCAGTTCAAACTGCCACATGGCTTCCCAGTATTCCTGATTATTTCGCCTGGATGTCTCAAATTCCAGTGGAAAAAAAGTAGTACCATTCCTGGGGAAATATTTAAGAGTGCATGTGTGTTTTATAAGTTATCCCTCTGCTTCAACAAGACAAACTCATGACAAGTCAAGAGGAAGAAAGAACGCAAAAGTGGAGAGTAGTTTAAACTCAAAACACATACACAGACCTTCCCATGTGTGATTCAATGGCGCTTCAGCATAAATGTTTATAATAGGACTTGGTGGTATTGAAAGGAGGAATGTGGTAGAGAAAGGAGTCTGTTCATGGCTAGCTATCTAATAGCTTTATGGCTCAGAAGTGCTGGCAGCCATAAGGCACAATTCCTCAGTGTGTATGTGTGTGTTACAGTAAAGCCATGCACATAAACGGTAAATGAGAGGTCACTTGTTTATTTAAAACATCAAATCTCCTCACTTAGCCACACACACAACCCATACTGACACATTGTGGCTTTTTTCTCTTGTCACAGGACACAGTGAAAATGTGAACACACATGCATACACACACACGCCGTCAAGCAGGGGGTGGTTTGCCTCGGCCCACAACTCAGTGTGTGTTGAATGTGATCCAAATAGAGTCTTTTCATACCAAGATGATCTGCTCACTGCAGTGTGATATGCGATTGCACAACTCTGTACATAGTGTACCTGTTTGAGACCCTCTGAACTAGAAATACGAGAGACTTGGTGTTTTTTTATTTGCACATGAACTCTACTGGGACTTGCTGTCCCTTAGGATGATGTAAAACTACACATTTTATTTTCAAGGCTGACAGGGCTGACCCAAAGAAAATGGGGCCCATTAATCAATATAATACTATTGATTATAATGATTAATGATAATTCAAACACCCACAATAAACTTATTTAATTTTCTACTTTATCATTGGCCATGGTGACATGATGTTTTTAAATTTGGAATTAATTTTTCAGAATTAATTAATTTGGAATTAAAGTATTCTCCTTCGCGTTTACATGGAATTCCAAATTGAGGTTTATTCACATTTATTCAGTTCTGCTTAAGATCTGGGGTTTGGGAAGGGTTCTGATTGGACAGGGAGTGGATGTGATGTATTTATGTCTACCAGATGTAAACAAACTCCAGTTCCTGCTTCTTTTCTTTCCAGCTACAACATGGAAGAACATAATAAGCTTTGATTTTAGCAGCTCGGCACTAACACACTACTTCACTTTGGTCAGCTGAGGAGGAGAAAGGAGGTAGAGTACCGTATCATCACCACGACAGGACAAGGAATAAGCAGAATGACCAGAACTAATTTAAAGCGAAATAAACGTTTACATGATCTAGGAGTTATTCAAACCAGCCTCCTCGGATTTATTTTTAATTTGGATGGCCTTTTTCATTCAAAATCGTGTGTTTACCAGGTCATTTTAAAGTGGATTTAATTTTCATTCCGAAATAAATGGGAATTAAAATATTCATGTAAATGTGGCCATTATGAATAAACTTGTAAAACTGCATTTAAGAACTTGTTGTTAGTTGTGATCCCCAGTTTGTGGAAGCAGACAAGAGATTTGCAAACTTATTGACAAAGATAAAAAGGCTACTGGCCACAAAAACAGAGCGAAACTTAAAACCTCAAAGAGCAGCACAGTTGCAGGACAGTTATTTACATCATCCCTTTATCAGCCAGGCATGTTTTCATTCATGTATGGTTTTTATTCTGAAATGGTAGTGAATCCAGCTACAAGTGTGGCCTAGGATTGATTTACACTGTGATCCTGAATGTCATAAGCCCACAAAAATGAACTAAATAAACATACTTTATTAGTTTTGGTTTTAAATAAATTGTAACAGCAATTAAAACCACTTAAATAAACAGTAGCCTATCTCATTAATATGTTATCTAAATAAAATTGAACAAAAATCTAAAAAACAAAAAAGAAAAAACAGGCAGTAATAAACAAAATAACAATCAAACAGATACTTAAATAATGATATTAAATTAACAGATCTGTCGCCTGTAGAGTGGTGGTGGAAGCTTAAGCCAGCATGCCTTTCAAGCTCTGTGAAATTCTTCTTTATAGGCAGCTGCTCTCTGAATACCTGATCAGTCCTTTCTGAGTCAGAGAGGAAAGGTCAGCTGGGTCAACTGGTGGAGCTGCTGATCCATGATGAGAACTGGGAGTTGCTGAGTTTCTTCTTCAGCGACCAGAAGAAGGACCTAGAAGGAAATATTTTTTGGGACCAAATGGTTAATGTTTTTTTTTTTGCAACTGTAGATAGGCTTGTGAAAAAGAATGTTTATTTCATATTTTAAACATAATGTACAGCTAAACTGGCAAATACTCAGTAACTAAATGATCTATGGTGAGAAAAAGTAAATATGTAGGTTTATTTAATGTACTTTATTATGCGGGGGAGTGACGAGGTAGTGGCTAAAAAGGTGGACTTGGGGCTTGAGGACTGTTTTATCATTGTTGTTTTCTTCATAGTCACAGTTTAAATTTCTTAATTTAGCGAATTCTAGTGACATTTAGACCAGCCAATAACTACTTTTCTTACTGAGGAGTTGAAGACGAGTGGGAGAGTCAGTGTTCTACAGCGGATAGAGCTTAACCAAAGATGGAAAAGAAAAACACCAACAAAAGCTAGATGTCATTTAACAATTGAAAATATGAAAACTCTTAGTCCAGTATAGCTTAAAAACAAACAAACAAAAAAAACAAGACAAAACAAAAAAACAGTGGTCAACTGATCAACTTGAAATTGCTTGAGAACTTTTTAAAAGGATTTGCATTTGTCTAAAAACTGTTCCCCTATCATATTTGCCTTATAGTACAATTTAATTAAATAATCTGTTGAGACATCACATGCATACAAGGACAGTTCTTCCTCATCTGAACTTTAGTCTCAGATGAACATGGACTAATCCACTGCTTCCAAAATACTTTGAACAGTGTTCCTGGTGAAGTTTCATTATTGTAATGTATGTATATTAATGTATGAGCATATTAATATAACAAGACTGTTCATTTTGCTTTTATATTTCCATGCTGTACTGCTGTAATGTATCTAACACAATAGAACATCACCAAAAACAAACTGCACAAAAAGAGGGAAAGCACTTAAAAACACACACAAACACAAAATAAAAAAAAAATAAAATAAAAACTGGTAGATAACTAGAAAATAACAACTTCTACATGTACACTCATACCAATGTTATATGATCAAGCTGAACAGATACATGTAGAACAGTTAGTACTACTCAACAAGTACAACACGCTTTATGTTCTGACGATCTTGTTCCAAAAATTCAACATTAAATATGTTGTATCCTGTCTTCCAAAGATATGCTCTAAGGTTCTACAGTAAGTTGTCAAATTCCTGTTTGCCCAATACTGTAGGTCCACAGGGTTCTAAGAAGATCCCATATTTCCATGGTCCACAAGTTCATGATTTGATTTAATTTAATTTAATTTAATTTAATTTAATTTATTTTAATTTAATTTAATTTAATTTAATTTAATTTAATTTAATTTAATTTAATTTAATTTAATTTAATTTAATTTTTAGCACAGCAGCCCATAGCATTACACAAACAGAGCTTGGAAGCACATTTTTTATGTTCCTTTACCTGTTATGTAGAAGTGTGGACATGTGTGTCATATAACTGTTAGGATCATAGGAGTTTTAGATGTTTTGACTGATTCAGCAGACCTTATTCAAATTGGCCGAACAGTGGCCATCAAGGACTAGAGTTTGCGATCCCTGCTCTGACCCATACAACCTCATGGGTTATTTGTTCATAGTGTTAAATATGAGCCACAGAAAGGCTTTCTAAAAAAAAAAAATCCATCTCATCTCAAAAACTACTGTGTAGGTTGCTTATCGGTATTCTGAATGTGTGCTCATCAGCGCCGTGCCGAGACCTTTGGAGGGGCAGGTGCTCAAAGTTAACAAGGGGCACATGGAGCACAAATTTGAAACACCAAACAGAAACCGACCTTACAGTTTAACTGGTTGAATTACACCAACCCAAATTCATAAAGAATGTAACATGGAATAACAACATACCAGTATATTGTCCACACCTCGGATCTTTATTAGGGGGCAGTGCAAAGCAAAAGTAGTCTATGTTTTACCTGATGGGTATGTTTAACACCTTCTGTGGAAGTGGTTGGTTTGGAAGTGATATAACGGTGGTTGTTCACACTCAGTTCAAATGTTATGTCGTACAGATATCTGTTCACTTAAAAAATCTGATTTCAAAAAACACATTTATACCAAGTGTGGAAAGGGAGTGTTTCACAAGTTCAGAACAATAAAGCACAGGCCTGACCTAACCCACAGAGGAACACTGTAAACTGTCTTACCCATAACATCAGTCCTACATATATAGTTGGATTTCAGATTGAAAGGTAAATGTATTTACTTTTACAATATAGTAGGTGAATAAGTAACATAAAGAAAAGTACCATATTAGTATAAATGCCCAGCATCCATGCCAATTTCTTTCCTTCCACTGACTAACATTACTTCTCTGATATAAATAGCATTTCCTTTTTACAGGAGTTCAGTGATTTTAGGCTTAACAACAATAATAGCAAGATTATAGCCAAAGCCATTGTTGGTTGCTTGGTAAACATTGGTACTAATATCTGCATCAAGGACAGACAACTTAAAACTGACAAATGTGACTTGGGCACTTTTAGCACTGCTTCGTGTAGAAACAAAAAAAAAGGTTAAATAGCGACTATAACTTATGAAAGGTGTGTCCAGAGTCTGACATGCACACACACCGGGGATGCTCACTTCACTTTGTCAGTCATGTCAACGGCATGTCAGGGCAGTGACTGCACGTCTATGCGGATATATGTGACCTACTGAGGGGAGATCTTAATTATTATTATTTTGTTTTGTTTGTTATTTTGGGCCACACCAACAAACACACAACACACACACACGCAAAAAAAAAAAAAAAAACTGGACAAAATGGCACTTTGGACATCAAGGGGCTAAGGAGCAGACGCTCCTGCCCCCCCTGCCCCCCCCCCTTCCCCTCTGCAGATCTATGTTACTCATACTAATCATTTCCAATGTATTACATTAAATGTTGACAAAAAATACAGCCAATGTCATTAAAAGCTATTTTTCAAAACAAGTAAGAAGGTTCCAGTAACAGACCTGAAGGGAGGAAAAGGACATTCTGACAGTAGGAAATTTGCTTTTCTCTTCGGTTTCAACACTATTTTCACATGATAAGTTGGGCTTAATCACACTATCCAACACATTTCATCCTTTTAAAATGATTATTTAAGTTTTAATACCTGATTGAACAAATGATCCACGGTGTAATCCCTTTAGGCCAGCTGTTGACAAGCTGTATTTTAAACATACAGACATAAATGTGGTATTTATATTCTCATTTACCTCTGTAAGAATGTAAAATGCCCTTTGTTTTGCTTATATATGCTATTCTTATCTATGCATGTATGTGTGTTTACAAGCGTTTTTCTGGAAATATGTAATGGAGAGAAGGTAAACTGTGTATAAATTACACCAGCAAACTTAAGATCTCCACCGAACATTGCGCACTGTGGGAGGGGCCAGTTTGGTGTTACTGCTGTAACAGTGTTAAAACTAAAGACAGAGTTTGACATGAATGAGATAAGGCAGAGAAGAGAGGTAGAGAGTGTAAGAAAGCAAGAAAAAAAGAGAAAGGTAAATGTGCAATGAAAGAGAGAGCAAGAGAGAGAGAAAGGGAGAGAGATTATGTTACTGGAGAGCTTGAGGATGACTCATCCATAAGCTAGTGATTCCTCACAGACACACACTTAAACAAGTACACACAAATGCACACAAGATCGTGGCTCCTCACACTCACACATATACACTGAGCACAAATATTTAGTCATATGCATGATCAGATGCACAAACACACACATTCATATGCACACCAGTACACCAGTCATCCATTAGTCTGAAACTGATTCAGTGAGACGTTCGTGTCGGTTCAGCAGCTTGTTTCTAATGAGCCAAAATGGCCGCTGCCGCACCAGAATTTCCAGGGCAGTGCAAAGAACGGCCCCAAGGGCAGAGAAACTGGGCGAGCAGTAGGATCAGAGGGGCTGGATTTAAATGGAGCTCATTAGCTCATGGTAGCCGTGAAAGGTCCCTGCACACAAAGGAGAAAAACACACACACATACACACTCGGGCATGAATGCAGGAGCACAGTTATTCCTGCACAAAAGTTCTCTACTGTCTCTCGAGAGCAGACAAGAAGCAGTTAAGAGGAGAGGGGAGAAATGGGGAACATGTAAGAATGAGTGAGATTTTTGGTTGGAGAGGACAACTGGCAGGGTAGAGAGTCCTGCAGATGGTGGAGAGACTTGCATGTGTGTTTGTGTGCACGATTTTTGCCAGGCGTACCCCCTTCCCTGCCTTCCCTGCTTGTCCACCCACTCAACATATGTCCTCCTTTCCTCTCTTTCCTCCCCTCCTCTCCTCATTCCTAATCCCTTCATAATCATCACATATATTTTGTTGTGTCATTTTTCTGAGTGAGACGAAATGTGGGTGGTACGTGTGTGTGTGTTGTTTCTGCCACAGAAAGTGTCCCTTTTGGTCCACTTCAGCTTTCTGATGTATTTATAACATAAACTCACACATACACACACTGTGCCTTTTTCACGAGGCAGCCAAACTCTCATCAAAGGGGTGTTTGATTTCTTCTTCTGTTGCCCAGGCCCCACATGTCCCAGTAGGCTGGGGGGTATAAAGAGCAGGGAGGGGCTGAGCCGTAAGCCAAGCATCCTCTAAGCCTCAGAACTATAAATCTGCAAAAATGAAAACCTATTAGACGCTTTGTATTTGTCAGTCAAACATTTTGCTAATCTTTGTTGAGGAATTACACATGAAATCTGTCATGCCTCTGCTGTATTTTGTCAGGCTTTTTAGAATTAGACATCAATCACAAGTAAAATTGATTTAATGTGGACTGCAACATCAGTGGTATTAAAAAATAATGTGTATATTAATTGGCATTATTTATTTATTATTGACAAGGCATCTTTACTACTGAAATAAATATAGCCAACAGTCTAGTGTTCTTCCTGTCAACAGAAACAAAACCAGATTCTGTGTGTATATAAGTGTGTGTGTGTATAACATACTGATTTTAAGAGACAGCCTCGTAATGAAGATAAAAATACCAACTGACGCTTCAAAAATAGATTTGAGAAAGTAAAACTTTCGAAGGGGCTTTTGACACAGTTAAGCACAAATTAAAAGCAATAGCAAAATATAAACTTGAGCTCATGACTATAGGCGAGGTTAGGAACAAAGATCGATAATCGGAAGCTTCAGCTCAGCTCCTTCTTCACCACAACAGACTGATGCCTGTCCGCGTTACTGATAGGCCTGATGATTTCCAGCTCCATTCTTCCCTCACTTGCAAACAAGAACCCAAAATACTTAAACTCCTCCACTTGGGACAGGATAATTTCCGACCTAGCCAGAGGGCAACTCCCAGCTCCAGACCACCAAGCAACCCGGGCACCCCCAGGGCCAGCAGCCCTTCAGCAATACAGCCAGCCGAGACACTGAGGCAATGTAAGAAATCTCTTTGGAATAAGGGAGTCAGAACAGATTATTCTCTTCTACTGCAGTCTGATGTAGCAGACTGCATGGCATGAGGGGGGTAACCTGAAGATACTGGAACCAGCTTACAAAATTTCAGAAGTAAATGTATGGTTTCTGGTTAAAGTCCTGCAAGATTTAAAACATGTTAAAGTTTGATGTCATGACAATGTCAGTGTTAGACCATCCACTGTTGCCCGAAACACCACTCTCTCCATTATGCTTTCTTTATTTAAAATCACATTTTGCAGAGAAAAAAGCTCTTTCTTGATTTCTTCATTTGGATTTATCGGATATTAATATTAGGAAGATGGCCAAAGTCCACTACAGACAAATTTAAGTCTTTTTATTTTCTTCTTCTTTTGTTGTATTTATTTGGCAGAACCTCTGAATGGTGAATCAAGGGATCAGCAGTGTTCTACATGTATATGCATCAGCTTAAGATGTATATACATTAAGCGCTCTGTTCCTTTTCTTTTCAGAAAGGGCTGTTGCATAACTTGAATGAGATAGGTGCTGTGTTCATACCTCTCTTCCCATAGTCTCACATCTCCCGTGCAGGATGGGTAGAGCCTGAGTCATAAACTTAACACTCCCTCTGAGACTGTGCCGATGCCAGACTGTCGAAGCTAAACTATGAGCGCACATTCATTAGCGTTTTATTGCTTTGTAGGCGCGTCAGTTAATGACAGGCGTGCACTGATACAGGCACACATGCCTTTTTTGGCTTTACAACACATGTGCTCTGCTTGATGGCTCCCTGGTGTGTTGTACTGGACCTTGGACCACAGATTCTCTCAGAGTCCTTATACCTGCTCCTCTGAGAAAACATAAACTCAAGCAAATGTGCACGCACTCAATGTAAAGTACCTGTGCCTCATGTGAGGACACCTATTGGCTCACCATTAAAATGGTGTCACCTGAACTCCCCTCTACTTTTCTTCAAAATGACTATTTTACAACCCTTTTGATTTGCACTGCAATATTATGTGTTTATCTTTTTTTTCCTTTGCGAATTTCATGGTTCAAACTGCTTATGTGTATTTCAGGAATTCCTTTTTCTTTTTGAGCCATCTGAAACCTTTAAACAACAGATTTTTTGCCATCTAATAAACATAATAGTTCCCTAATAACCAATTAAAAAAATACACTGGAAGACTGGAAATAAATTAACCAGTGTCGCCCCTGCACCTTGTGATTTAATATTTTGTCTGAATAAGGTGCTGGTGTTTGCTAAGCCTTGCTTTCATAGTAAAATTGGAACCAAATGAATTGATCAACACATGCACAGAAGAAAAAAAAAAGCGAAATAGACTTTCATTTGAGGCTTTGTGTTTACAAGAGTGCAGGGTGGATTTCGTAGAATCATTGGGAAAACAGGCACCAAAGACAAGCTTTAAAAAGGACTTTGTGTTACTGAGACAAATCACAGTAGCTGAACAAATTCAGTTACAAAACTGTGTGTAAAACCTGTAAGGGAGAGCAGACAGCACTGAGGTGCTGCAACAACAACCTGCAAAATACAAAGATACTGAACACACTCCCATGACTTCACAGTATATCATGTATATAATTGTGACAAAAAAAAAAAATTTGCTTGATGCTACATGAAAACAGCCAAAAGCTAACAGCTACAATCATGTGGGCTAACATCACTGTTGACTTTTGGAAATTAAACTGGTGCATGAAACATTCAAGGAGAATGTAATAAAAAGAGCTTAAGACTTCTTTTTTTCTGGATATTTACTTCAAAGTGCTGGTTTAGTTATTGATCTTAGGAAAAAGTGTGAAATGACCAACAAGGTCACCTGCTGCTATTTACTGTACGATTGCAATGTATTGTAGTGATGATACGGAAGGCCCAAACAGATAGATGCAAGTTCTTTCATTAATATAGTAGCTAAGGCTTTCATAATACCAATCGAATTGGACAATAATTAGACATCTTCACATAACCTTTTTCTTTTTCTAAGATGTTTTGATGGGCTTCAATTCTTGAGCAGAAAAAAGGTGAAAAAAGGCTTACATGATGCTTACAGTGACAGTGGCTCTAAATGACTGTTTTGCAGCTGTGAATAAATGTTTGCGCCAGCATCCATAATCACTTATGTTTGATTGTATCTGTTATACCAGTTGTGAAGGTATGGAGAGCAGCTGTGAGCAGGTGGTTCTGGATCTTACCAGGTCATTTAAAGGACAAACACAAAATAAATGGACTGTAGGTTTTTTGCTGAAAAAGATGAGAAAAGAAATGTGTTCGGCTAATATGTTAATTTGGTTGGTAATATTACAGCTTTGTTAAAAAAAAAATGAATGGATGGTGTTATGTTACATGAGTGGCAGAGTTATGCAAACACAGACTTTTCCAGCTGTACCTGTTAAAAGTTCAAGAGCAGATTCTCAGGAGGGCTCTGACCTTAAATTTAAACACACACTATGAGTAAATGTACATATTAGTATCAGCTCATGAAATACTATTAAGAGCACTTACATTTTGCCATCTGTTAACAAAAAACAAATATTTTTCAAGTTCTTAGCAGCAGCTATGATAAAAATCAACAAAACATTTATTCTAATTCACAGTTATTAGTCTGAGAAACGTTTGCTCTCAATACTCTGAAACTTACATTTTTGGTTACTTCATTGCAGGTTCAGGTTTTTATAAATGTTAATCACATTTCCATTAGTACAGTTGTTCACATTAATAAAGCTCCATACACACTCCCATCTGGCAACTGCCCAGTGAAACCACAGTCTCCAACTGCTGGCTGCTGAAGCAAATGAAGGCTACATTCCTTGCTCAAGGGCATAGGGGAGTGTTAGTCAGTCACTGCATCCAGTGATTTTCCTTATTTTTGACTGCAGCATTTTAAAGCAGTTCCAAGTCCTGCTCTTTAGGCCCTACTTTAACATCTTGTCAAATTTGTAGCATCTGGGAGCAACAAGCTTTGTTTGCAGCTGCATGCAATCGGACTGGTGCGTCCTGCTGGCACACTTGGCAAAGACTTCAAGCTGGCAGAGCAGGAAATATATATATATATATATATATATATATAAAGAAAAAAAATACATTGAAAGTGAGGTTGAGATGTTGATGCTGATGTAAAAATACACAGTGCATTTTTCTTCTTTTGTTTGACACCAAGAAAATTGCAAGCTGGCTGTTTGACAGGTTTGAAAATAGGGTCCCACATATAGATAGTACATATTGCACATAAGTCCAGCAAATGAAAAGTATGGTCACCATGTGGCGCCAGAAAAAGAAAATAGGTTATAGGGATGAATTTTTATGTACTTTAAAGGTAATTTCCTTTTTTAACAAATGCCTTTAATACAATCTGTTCTTTAAAGGGTGACTGGTATCAAGGACAGGGTTATTAAGAACAAACTGTTTCTTAAGATGTTAAGAAACATTAAGCCTGCTGTTAAGTGTTTTCCATTCAGGCTGGAGCTGATGCAAAGGTATGTTTTCACAGCTCGTTGTTTATGCATCTGTCAGTCAGTCATTTTGTGAAACTGTGGGACAGGGCATAGCAGAGATCAATGCAAGAAGCAGAGGCTGCTGCCAACTGTGACAACAAAGTGGCTGTTTGGTACATAGGACCCAAACATGCTTTAAATCTTAACCACTTCTGGAGTTAACATCCTGAAACTATTAAATCTTACATGCATCAACCTAAAGCAGGGATTGCCAACTCCAGTCCTAGTGAGCTTCAGGTTTTAAATGTGTCGCTACTACAACACACTTCAGTTGGATATCCCTGGTCTAAAGTGAGCAACACACACTTTAGAAAAAAATCTTTCAGTCTTGTCACCTGCAAAACATGCACCAAATCATGAAATCTCACGAAAGGTTAGAAAATCAGAGACTCTGCACAAACATGGCAATTCATTATGATAGAAATCAGGGAAAAAAATATCGATGAAGTGAGAGAGAGAACGGGAACAGGATGATTTGGTTTTCTTTTAAAAGTGTTAATGTTGGCAAGCGGGCACCTGACAACCTTTGGATTTCATTGATATTCTCATACCAAGCTGCAGAATCAATAGAAATACAAACCCAATTCCAAGAAAGGGGAGAATGCAATGATTTCCAAATCTTATAAAGTAAACATTTGAACATATCAGTTCAACATATCAAATGTTGAAAGTGAAGCATATTATAATTAAACTGGATTTGATGGCAGCAAAATGTCTTAAAAACAGGACCAAATAGGCCTTGTTTACTGCTGTGTATTTTTCTCTTTTCTTTTAATAACAGTGTAAACATCTTAAACCTTAGGGGACTTGTTGCTAGATCTTCAGATGAAGAATATTGTCTGAGATGTACATTAAATACAGGAATCAAACCAGTGATTAACTCACTAAAAAGCTGAAATATTTGCAGTTTGAAAGTTATTTTGTGCTGAGTCGGGTGCTGTTAACAGGTTTATGCTGTATTCTTTAAATGAACACAAGCAGATGCAGTGCACAAAGGGTCCGATCTACTGCAGAGTGTTGCATGTACTGTTGTCACTATTCTTGAGTATGGGCTCATCTCGCTGTTAGCATATTTTTATTTGTATATTTTGTATATCTTTTCTTGTCTCTTAATTGCTGTCACTGCCATATAACTGTCACCAACAAAATTTTGTTGTAAGTTTACAATGGCAATAAAGTCTCTTAATCTTAACTGAATTGGAAAGTTGTGACTGCTACTGACAATATAATGTTTGTTAACACAGTAAAATGTTAAGTGTTCCAGGCAGGGCTTCATTCTTCACTGCACAGGTGGTCTTGTGTGCCTCAGCAGGTTGTGCATCATATGACCTTTGCCAAGGTGCAGGCTTCCATTTGGAACAACTATAATATGCAATTGCTTCATCTTAATGGCAAACCCCTTTTGATGAATGCTGTATCTGAAAAGTGAGTAGGAATGGAGAAAGTGGAGAAAAAATAGAAAATTAAATTTAATTACTCAGATTAACAAATGCTTTCAAGCTGTTAAATAACACTACTGTCCACTATCCACTTGTTTAAAGTTATTATCTCAGCATTCACATTGTCCACACAGCAGTTGTGGGTGTCATGGAGTCCTCAAGGTGCAAGAAAAAATGAGCTATTTAAACCCTTTTAGTCACACTGAAGGTAATAATGATATCACCTAAATGGTTAATATGTACATTACTAAGACAGCAATGAACATTAGATGTAAATAGCAACATACAGAGAGACTCCTGTAGAGAGACGGTTGGTATCTGGGTTACTCTACTCTCACATCTCCCCACTGCAGATGAATATTAATAAGGAGTTATTAATATCTGCTGCCTGCACTGTGTGTGTGAATCTGTGTGTATGTGAGGTCGACATGGAGGCGCAGCATGAACAAGCCTTCCTCCTCTTACTTCTCCTCCACTTGTGCATATATACTTATCAGTTTTCCCTCTTCTTCTTATCTCCCTTTGCTCCCTGTGGCTTCCTCTTTCTGTGTTTTCTCGTCTTCCCCCCATCAGGTTCTCTCATGTCCTTCACCCCCACATCCATCCCTTGTGGCTATCACAGCTCTTTGTGTTACAGGGAGGGATGCTGATGACAGTTATGGCACTTGTCATAAATCAAAGAATGACTTAATTTTCCACTATTTATCAGCTATTACAAAGCATGTTTAAATTTTGATTTCTTTAAAGAAGAAAATGCTTCATGACTCTGTTATCTTTATGCATCCATCATCCATCACTTGGATTAGATTTGCAGTTTTAAAATGTTAGGATGTAACCTGACTACTGTAAGGCTTAGAGTGAGACATCTAAACTGTTGCACGTATGTTCACAAGTCCAAGATATGCATGACTGTCAACAATCAAATTTGGCCAATCAGAGTTTGGAGCACACATTACTCATTTATTTAAACTTTCCCATCCCAAATTACTCACTTACTTACTTTCAATATGTAATTCTGTATATGCAGGATGTGCTACTTTTAAAAAGAGCTAGTGTGTCCATTTCCAGTCTATAAGGAATTGGCTAAGCTAACCAGCTAGTTGTCACACTATGAAGTTGTTTTAATTGTCTCCCAAATACTGCATATATGTATATATTCACACATTTCTAAATATATATACAATATGTAAATATATGTTTTAAAAGGTTACTTTCTATATATTTAGCCAAGTCTTTGAACCTAGCTGTGTTTTTTTCCTTAGCAAGTTTGAAAAAGTTACACTGCTTCATGAATCTTGATCAGTTTGATCAGTTTCAGTTTATTATTTTAGCCTTCATGAGACAGTATTACACCAGAGATGTATATGACACGCACTTGAGGATTTGGTTACAGAGACTCTTGACTTTGTTGTTTTAAATCAACGTTTTCATTTTATCATTATTTTTTGTAATGTTTTGAATTACCTTCACTTTGGCAAATAGAATCTTTTGAGAAAAACTCACACTTCACCATGAGGATTTGGCTCCGTCTTTTTTTCTACTTGCCCACTAAGGGATTGGTTTGACTTGATACACTAAGTATTACACAGCTTAAACCATAGAGTCTTATCTTTGGCTTAAAGTTAGCCTTTTAAGGATTTACTACAAAAAGTGATTGTTATAATATTTTTATTTAAAAAGGAATAAATGAAAATAACCACATCTTACAGTCCCTGTGAACTATTTTGACTAAATATTGTATTGGGTGGTTTGGTGGAGCTCCACTTAGCATTGCTGCCTTATAGCAGTATTTCCTGGGCTGAGTCTTTGCTCAATTGTGTGTGGAGTTACTGTGTTCTGTGTTCTCCACTTTCCTCTGGCAGTCTAAAGACATCTATGTTAGATTAAAAGATGCTGAGTTGGCCAGAGTTTGACCATTTGTCTATGTGTTGGCCCTGTGAGGATGACCTGTCTAGGGTTTCATTACCTCTTGCCTAGCATAGGCAGAGACAGGCTCCTACCACCTGAACAAATGAAGAGGTTAAAGAAAATGGATGCAAGGATGAAAATCACGTATTAAAGGGGGGGAAAACATGCTTCACTAACCACCTTCAATTTTCAGCATCATATTATTTTTTTGACAGAAAGCTGCAAATTCATTTTGAGCCTCATTGTTACGCAGTGCTTCAAACACGCTTGCAGTCCCTGACCTCCTGGGAGCACAAAGACAAGAACCAATTGGCGCCTCAGAGCCATGATTGACAGTTTGAGGGTTTTGGTAATAAACTAGAAAAGTCCAAATGACAGTGAACAATGTGCTGCTGAATATGGAGCATGGACACATATTTCATACATGCATACTTCCTCTGCATTTTATTGTCAAATGTATTTCATATACGGAGGGTTTACAAGCACACACGTTCCCTCGCTTCCCATTTGCTTCATCTATGAGAAAAGATAGTATGTTAAAGTTTAATGAATAAATAAATATGTTATAACGTTTTTCAAGCTTGTGCTCTTTGCAGTACAAGTGCAACGGAAAGGGAAACCAGGATGATGTACAAAAGTGTTAAGCAACACATATACTGACCTTACTGTATATTATATACTGGTGTAACAAATGTTCATCGATATATCTTCTTTCTTGGTATCTCCTCTTTCAAGCCCTTTTAGTCTGATACGAGCATATTATATGCCACTTCCCGTTTACTTCCTGTAAATTAGCATGTATGGCTTGTTCATGCTGCTTAGGTCAGCGCGTATTGTGAGCATCTGTTGGGGGTAGGATAGTAGATCAAAGAAAGCAGGTGTGTATATCATGTCTTTCAAGAAGGTTTGGTGGGTGTATACTGTGCTTACTTGGCCATATAATGTGCACATATGGACAAAGCAGGAGCAGGGAAAGACAGGAGAAAGCAGGAGAAAGACAAATGACAGTCATTTAAACATATGTAGACAAACAGAAAAAGGCAATGCAACCTGCAAATACATGCATGTGCAGAGTGATAGCAGATACATACACACACTTTGCTTTTGGTTGTTGCAAATGTGTATTGGCATTAGTGATTATTTGACTCATAAATTGGATAAAAATAGAATTGTTTACAACTTGTAAGCAAAGGAAAGAGAATAATTGCCAACTATTTGGAAATGACAGCAAATGAAGTGATGGGAGAACGGGTGAGAAGCAGCAAAGCAAGACAGATGAAGAAAAATGGGGAGATGAGGGTGTAGATTAATGGAGGAAGGAGGTAGGGTGCAGCTGAAAATGAACTTGTCTGATCTGGAGAGTCAATGAAGGGAGTGACAGCTGTATGGATTAGGAAGAAAAGAGGATGAAAACGGGGGTATAGGGTGAGGAGAAACTGTTAAGAAGAAACATGTAGGATGGGGCAAGATATAGAAGAGGGGAGGATGAATTATTTGGCAATGATAGTGTGAAGAAGTGGAAGCAAGAGAAAACGAAGGAACACAAGTGGAGTAGAGGAGGGAAAAGAGGTACAGTGGGAAAAAGAGGTCATCTTTTATAAGTAACGACAATTTAGCTGGGTTGGCAGATGACGGCACTGAACTGGAAAGAAAGACGATTGGTTAGGCCCAGTTTTCTGGACCTCAGCAAGACTTCTTTCTTGTCATTATCAGAGCCTCTGTGAAGTATATTAACGTGTGTCTGCATGTGTGTCCCTCATTAATTAGTGTCTGATCAGGTGTCATCATCAGTTAATTGACTGATAATTACGCCTCTGCCGTCCAACCAAATAGATCCCTGTTGAAACAAACGCAGGGGGAGGAAGAGAAGATGGAGACAAAAAGAATTTAAAATAGAGACAGAGGAGATGGGAAAATAAGTGAACAAAGACGGGCACACAGAGGGGAACAGACTTATTTAGGGTGACTGGTTATGCTATCTGGTTGAACCAATTAAAAAGGAGCAGAGCAACGTAAGACCTTTTAAAGCTTTTTTGTTCCACTAATGCTGTAATTTGCAGTGGAACCTTACTCATACTGGTGACCAATATTACACTGGACAATCTGTAGAATAGTATTGTGTGCATGTGTAGTGGAGCAATGACATTTCGAGGCAGAGTGCTTAGAGTTGCAGTGATAGCATCTGTCTCCAGTCTTTATCATTTAGTAGATAACAGCTCCGCTGACTTTAGCTTGTATCACAGCTCATTACAGTCTGCAGTTCAGCTCTCAGTGATGTTTGGCTCAGCTGGCTTCATTGCAAGTTCAACTACAGTGAATACTGGCAACCTTTCCATGCATAAGGTCTGACAGAACATCTATCTGTAAACCTGTGCTTCATGAACCCTATTTTATGCTTGTGCAATCTTGCAATTTAAATGCATCATGTGGAAGTTTTACAGACTGTAGCCTTTTACACATTTAATACTTGATTATCATACAGTAAATGCTTATTTACTACAAGAGAAGTATAACTGGAATAACAATGATGCTATCACTACAATGGCACCTTTCTAGATGTTGAAAATAATAAATAGAAAGAATAAAGCATTAGGATCAGAGCAGCCTTGACAAGAGACAAGTGACAGCTGCATGGCCGGGTCAGAGCATCTCCAAAACAGCAGGACATGCAGGATGTTCCCAGTATGCAGTGCTCAGTACTGTACCTACCAGAAGTGATCCTAGGAATAATACCAGGCAAAATAATGATGGCTCGCAATTGCCTTAAGCTCATTGATGGCTGGAAAAAAGGTTGCCCTGTTTGGATCCAGTCTCACCGAAGAGCCTTTCAAAGATCAAATGCTGAAAATCCCCTTCAGAGCTCTGCCTCTAATGAAAGTGGAAAAGGGAAAACAATGTCAGGAATGGACCTTATAGATGCATGATATTTGCTTTTACATCATGTGAATGTTTTAGCAGCCTAATGGATGATAGAGAGCGGGCAAGCCTGCCAAGACAGTCTGATGTTTTAAATAATGTTCTGCTGACTGCTTGGTCATATGATAAATGGATAAATTATAAGTTTAAGTCCTGTCACTCATGGTTAAGCACCCTTGCCCTCCAGCCATTTTTATCAGTCTGTCTTTTACTCCATATTTACAATTAGCCCTAAATTTAATTTCTTTGGTGCCATTTATTTTGTCTCTTCCTCACAAATCCATATCACCCCACCCCACTTTTGCTATTATAAAACTTCATCCTCTGCCTTTCTCATCCTCCATTCTTTCAGCTTCTTCTTTTCCTCAAGCAAGATTCACACATCAATAGAAAGCTATGTGTCTTCCTACAGAATAGAGAGCTGCTAATTGAATTAAAGCCAATAACCACTCAATTCGTGGTGCAGCACACACAAACAACCAAAAGTGACATGAGTGAGCATATGCATGTGAAAGGACAGAAACACACACAGACATGCAGCTCAACAGATAGATTAGTGACTTCTGTATTATTAAAGTTTTACTGTCCTCTAATCCTGACACACTGGCTCATGCAGCACACACATAGACACACACTTAGAAATGAACACAGCGGGATGCCCTGTGAGGGGGGCAGGCAGGGTGAGATAAACTGATCAAGTAGAAGTACAATATGCTGAAAGCGATTATGTGACAGTGTGTATTTGTGTACTGAATGTTTGTGTTTGTTAGAGGAAGCGAGTAGAAGAGAAGCAATGGCGTGTAGCAGCAGCCAGGGGCAACATTAACACAAGATTTAATGGAGGGTATAGGGAAAAAGGAAGATACTGTAAGGAATGGAAATGGAGACTTAAAATGTAGGCAGACTTGTTTCAAGATGTATAGTTTGATAATAGCAAACTTAGGTTTTGATAGTATTCTGTTTGAGAAATGCACAGAAAACCTTGAAATTAAAATTTTTAAACCAAGAAAGTATCACTTTAGACCAATGAGGACAAGAAAGATTATGCTTTGAAATTGAAACCATAGTGGAATTTCCCATAAGGCACAGCTGGAGCTGATAGAAAGTGACTTCACTGCTAGCAAATGTAAAAATACCTCCTTAGGTATTACAACTCTATTCAAAGTACACTGCTGCTCTGTATTTGTGGGCAGCTCTTGCATTGTTTAGTGCATTTATTTAAAGAGATTTTCAGGGCAGTTCAGTTTTACTGTCATTGTAATACTGCAAACAACAATTATATATATATATATAAACAAATATTACATCAGGCTACATCATTACAATTATTTGTAATTCATTTTGATACGTCAAGAAAAATGGCTCCTCAGTATTACTTTTGTCACAATAACAAAATTTTGACTTTTTGCTGGAAACAATGCAAGTAAAACGACTTAATGTGATTTAATAGTTAATTAAATATAACTTACTGAACAGTGTTCAACAACAACATTCCATACACCTTCTTGGAAGAGGCTGAACTGGTCACATTTTGTAGTGACTAAGACAACAGCACTATGGATAAACATAACACGGTATAAACCACGTGTATAACTTTTTTTTTTAGATCAGGTAACAGTAAATTATACTACCACATTTACTAACTTATCACACTTTCAACTCTTTGTACAAGCTGCCATGTCTGTTGGCTAGATGCTTTGTGATTGTGTTGGTGTGATTGCTGTGGGTCAGCGAAGCAGGTGAGCATCATGGTGTCCGTAGGCTTTCCTAACTTAATGGTCTGGATGACAGCAGTTTTGGGATTTTCAGTCTTACTGTCACAATGATGTGAGAAATAGAAAATATTGCTTTTATGAAAACACTGACATTTTAAAAGTATTTGTACAAAAAACAACATAAAGCTATTTTTAAAAGCATGGTGCCAGTATGTCTTTCTACCATGGCCTACAGTTTATCAGTACTCAGGATCTTCCCTTGGGCTATCACACAGTCTGAGTCCATACCTGGAAAAAATGTCACAATGAATTGGGAGTAATTTAATTTCAGTGATTTCTGTAAATTTTCTAAATGCCATTTTACTAACTTTTGTACTCAGCACAAATGAATAGTCTCCCTTTTTGCTCGTCCCTGTAACATAATTTTCTCGCATCCATTTTCTCAGTCTTTCTCTCTTCTTATCAATGCAGATTGAATTAACTTCACAGGGCCTCGTTCTTTTTCTTTTAAAACTAATTTGTAATTTATAATATTTGTTATTGGTGACATTGGACGTAATAGTACATTTAGTCAAATTTGATTTTGTTTGTAATCAGCACAGTAATATGTGAGTCTAGATAATATAATGTCTCTTCAGGCTTTTGTTACCATGGAGCTACTTTCGCTGAAGCTATTGATTCGTGGCTCTATACATCCAGTTAATTGTCAAATTGTGAGGCAAAGCAATGCTCATGCAAGTATGCTTTCTAAAGAAAAGCTAAGATTTCAGCTATTACTTAAATGCAAAAATTGTTCTGTTGGTAGTACTTGGATGCTGTCGGTACATTCTTGCTTCAAAGATATAGTTATTTCCTCACCCAAAACCTTTTTCATTCTCAGGAAAAAATAAAAACAATGATGAGTGCTTGCATAATTTGCTTTTGTGTTAAAAAATAATAGAAAAAAAGCACAGTTTTAATCCTTAGAATGATATGATTTCAGTGTGTAATCTATTACAGAGTGTGAACATTTGCAGAACCAATACTAAGATGTCAGAGGGAAGGGGTGCTGAGAGGATATTATTACTGTCTTTAATCTGGCAAAGCGTACAGTATGGATAATCCGCTCTCGCTTACTTTTACTCAGTTTTCTTTCTTCTATTTGTATGGGTGAAACTATGTAATCTCCTAGAGATTACTGTAGATCTGCTTCTCTAACTTTCTTCTTATCTTTTATTCCGTCACATCAGTTTGTTTTCTCTAGTCTTGTTGTTTTGTCAGGCCTGGACTCATTGAATTTCTCTGACAAATGTAAAACTGTGTTGTTAATTTTCAATTTTCTAAACTCCTGGCGTCAAAGCTTCAGACTGAATCTTCACACCAACGACACCAAGTTTGAGATGAGGACAAAAATGCAAAATTTGCCATTTGACGAATTAAAACAGAGCAAAAAATAGTTAAATGTTCATCAGGGTAATAAAGCACAGACATATGGTTAAAAGCTAAACTATATATAAGATACAATGGGAGTATGTTAGTGCTTGGTCTTTTCAGTAACATTGTATTTAACTAAATACACAAAATTCAGGGCTCAGTCACTGGCATTTTAACAGCTGAAACAGTTGTGAATTTTCCAAATGAAACTACCAAAGCAGAAAATTAAAACACTGTGTCAGCTTCCAGGAACATTGCATCATGTATTTAATCAGGAAGTGAATCAGTCGTTCACTAAGGGAAGCGATCTGTTAATTTAGTATTAATGAATGTGTGTGGTTTGCTAACTTTTTGTCTCCACTTTTTTTCTTTCCCTTCTCATTTCTCTTTACTACAGGCTCCGACTACTCTCCCCCTGTTCCCCTTCCTCGTCCCCCTCCCCCTGGCCTGACGAATGAACACAGTGGTGGTGGTGGCCATGATGACCACAGTGGTGGAGGGGGCAGGGTTAACCACGGGGTGGGTGTGGTTGGCCTCGCTCCGGAGCACATCCCAACACCAGGGGCAGCCCTGAGCTGGCAGGCGGCCATTGATGCTGCGCGTCAGGCGAAGATGATGGGCAATGCTGCATCAGGTGGAGGGGCAGGACTTGGGTCGGGAGGGGGCGGGCCCATCTCTACGGCCAGCTCTACGCAAAGGAAGAGGCAACACTACAGCTCTAAACCCAAGAAACAGACCACAACGACAGCCACAAGGCCGCCTCGGGCCCTACTCTGTCTCACACTCAAGAACCCCATTCGCAGGGCCTGTATCAGCATTGTAGAGTGGAAGTATCCTCTGATCAACCATCAATGGAGACGTGTTTTTATGGTCTTCTCTGTCTGTTGTTCTTTTACAGCCTTTTTAAACCATGACCACTGACAGAAGACTCCACATACAAAAGGCACCCTTAGTTCTCATTGGCTGATAAATTTGCTAAGTTGAGTAGACCTAAAGAGCCCAGCTCAAAAAATCTGTCATCATCTCATCTGCAAAATATAAAAATGTTTATACATATATAACAATTTCTGAATGTTCCCAACACCAATTATCAATCACTGCCTTTACAATGTGAAGGTACATCAGTTTCCAAGAGCTCAAGATGGCTAAAGTTATAATTGAGGGGAAAAATGTATGTGCTTTGTGTGTTTTTTAACCACACCTTACAGGTGCACCTAATAGAAATAACAAAGGTAACTAACACACTAAAGTCCTTTAACAGACCAAAGACTCATGCACTGCCAGTGCCACTTCAAGGCCAATGAAGGAGCAGAATGATGAATATCTTAAAGAATACCTTCAACACGTTTCCAGAGTTTGTTACTGTAGGAAAGTAAAGAAGGCAAAGAAGTAATTCTGAAGTGGTTTTATGAAGGTTCATTACATATATGCTGTAATTTCAAGCTGCAGGGATGAGTTTTATTGTGGGACGCCCAGGGAAATACTTTATCTCTCACCTCCCTCAGTGATGTTAACACCATCTGTAAGGAACTTTAATCAATCTCCCTTCTGTCCTTTAACTCTCAATAAGTGTGATTTTTCTTTACTCAGTCATCTTAATCCCCACTTCTCTTCTTCTATCCTTTAACTTAGTTTTTTTATGTTTTCTCACAGGAGGATTAAACAAATTGTGCTATTTTCATGTCTCCTTCACACCTCTCCCCAGTATAGCTTTCCCCCCTAGTGCTTTCTGATGGCATTCATCCCCCTCCCCCAGGTCCATCCATGCATCCCTTCCCACTTTGCTCCCGCTATTCTCCACCTTAGAATTCATAATCTGTTTCTTTTATTTGTCCACACAATTCATTCCCACTGCTCTTCTATACATTTTTTTCAGCTCTTCCTCTCTGTTTTTTTTTTTCTTTTTTTTTCAAGCTCATGATCATACTGGCTTAGTTCTCCCCCAGGGTTATAAAGAATGAGAGAAGTGAGGAGAGACAGAAATGGTCCATGTCACAACCAAAGGAATCAATAAGAGGTGCAGATCACCATCAGCATCACTCCTCAGGACCCACCTCATCCTCAGAGAGACAGAAGGAGGGGAAGAGGAGGATTCAGGGAAATAAGACGGGCAGGGATGTGGGAAGGATATGGACATCGACAAGAGGGATAATGGAGCGGAGAGGCTGAGGAGGGAGGGAGAGAGTGAAGGATTGAGGGGAAGATGGGAAAGGTAAACAAGAAAAATTACATGGGAGGTGGAGGACAAATAATGAGTGAGGGGACAAAGTGATGGTGTGGGTGGAGTGTAGAGGGATCATGATGGAAGACACAAGTGAAGGGGAGAGCAGAGAGAACTGGTGAGGAGAGACATGAGTATATTTATTGAGGGCACCATTAAAAAATTATTAGAGTA
This sequence comes from Melanotaenia boesemani, assembly GCF_017639745.1. NCBI lineage: Eukaryota > Metazoa > Chordata > Actinopteri > Atheriniformes > Melanotaeniidae > Melanotaenia > Melanotaenia boesemani. The sequence goes on from NC_055704.1 coordinate 21,074,824, forward strand.
TATTAAATCAGTCTGCATGGCATTATAACTTATCTATTGTGCAAATGAACTACATTACTACAGAAAAATTCTATTTGTTTTGAATGTATTCCTCACAGATTTTCGTATGTTGATACTTTAAGCCTATTTATCCATATATATTTTTTGAGCTTAGAAATCACTTTTTTGTGTGACTTTAAAGGGATTGGATTACAAGTTACATGTTCAATAGTTTAAAGTTTTCCATACGAGTTTATTTATTTATTGAAATCATTCTTGCTAACAAGAATATTTTAAAAAATTACTTTAAAAATAGTCCAGTCCAGTTTAGTCTTAATTTACAGATAATTTGGTATGCACATAAACATGTACATTATAGTCAGAATTGAGTAGAAAGTTGAAAGTACTTGATGCTTTCATTCAAACAATATTTCCAGTGGGGACATTTTTAAACTGAGCACAAAAACTAAAGAAATTTGTGTTTCAACTCTCCCACAGTCAGAATGAAAAAAACAACACACTTTGGCCATTTTTGCACTTCATTCATTTTACACTCTCAGGGACCTCAGTAGCATGTGGAAGATATAAAAGCAGTGACAACAGCTTGACACCTCCTCCTCATGCTGGTCATCAGTCTGGTCACATTTTGCTGTGGGATGACATCCTACTTCTCAACCAGGAGTTGTTAAAGATCACCCAGTGTGGTTGTGTTGGTTAGTTTAGAATGAACGGCACACCCGAGCCTCACTTCAGGTTATTTAATCCTCTCCACTCCCAAATTCTGGAGGTAATTCTAACTGTGCAGAGCATTGCCTCCCATAGGATTGAACCAGGCCACAGATTCTGGAGATGGGATTGCCATTGACTCCAGAATCTCATTTTATTTTTGTCAATTAGGTGCCAATCAGGTCATACATCTTTGACTGGCTAGGTGTGCTTAAACCGCTCCACACATTGAGTCTGAAATAATGTCTTGCTGGTCTCTTGGTGTGTCTCTTATTATCAGTGGTCATAGTTAGTAGCCCATCTTAAATCGTCAGCTCCAGTAGTGTAAAACCTGAGGAAAAAGAAAGAAAAAAGGAACAATTTAATAGGAACAAGGAGGAATAAACCCTCAGGGTCACTTAAACATAAGCCAATGACTGATGAGTCTTCGGATCATTACCCACAATTCCCAGAATCATTAATTTAAACAGATCCAAAGGGTACGAAGGAAGAAACAGATAGGAGAGTGATGGAGTTAGAAAAGAGATTCATGCATGGTAAACATGATTTCTTATGGAAAATGACTCAAAAGACAAAAACTGGAAAATATATTTTTAAAAAAGTTCAAATCTATAGCTTAGGTTGTTTATCCAGCTGTTATATTGTGGGGAATCCTTCATATCTGTAGGGTGAGAAAATAGTCAAACATGGTCGGCGGGTGAATCCATACATTTATTTATCGTATATGTATAAAAATGCGTTCATTTTTTGATTTTATTTAATAGATTATAGGTGTGTGTGCATGTCATTTGGTACCTCTCTTTCTATTGAGATAGTAAATCCAAAATCTTCCTCTGTCTTCTTCTGTTACCATGACAACAGCTACTGCTCTCAACAGGTCGATGGGGCCTGTCTGTGCTCACACTTAACGCACAAATACACACTCGGATTAGAGGACGCACATTAACGCTTTTGAAGAACACAAACATACTGACATGCAGACGAGAAAGCACTGAGGCGCACGGCCCCGTCTCAAGCTGTGTAATTATACCATTTGAGCATTATGTGGACACTGTAAGGTCAATGTGGGAGACACAAAGCGAGCAGGGTCAAATTTATGCCCACCAACCATATCATCTCATATGAAATCACAATAAGTAGTAGTTTAGTAAAGGTGCCATTGAATGCATGCAAAAAAAAAAAGGAAAAAAAACACTTTTACACTTTTATTTAATAATAATTTATATTTTCTGTTCATTTTAAACTCATACTAGACATGAGACAAGTATTCTCAGCAGTGTTGAGTTTGCTCTTCTGAATAATTGTATCAGGATACATAAATTTTTGTAGGACTTTGTCAAGATAACCAATTATCTGCGTTATTATGAGCCACATGAGGTGTTTATATGAGCCACTTGCTGAAAAGAATAACTGCTTCCTGGTGTGTATGTGTGGATGCAGTCCCAGTGTGACAATATGTCCTAAGCACATGGTTTGTTTGGTAAAATAACAAATCTAAGACACAGACTTCTAACCGAGCTAAATGTAGATTAAATGTTATGTAATCAACTGCTGATTTTTATACAACTATCATAATTAACCCTACCAGTTAGTTTACAGCTAAAGTCTAACAAATTGCTAATTTAGCGAATATTTCTCTTCTTCCATGCTGTTAAAGAGGGATTTAGCTGCTGTTGTTAAGCCTGTTAATTTTTATTATTAATAGACTCAGTGCTTGATTTGATTCCTCATTCAGACCTGATTTTGTTGTTTAGCTCTCAGCAGCACAGCAGACAGAAGATTTATTATCATGTTGATGGGAGCAGACCTCAAGTTTTTTTTGTTTTTTTCTTGTTTGTTTGTTTTTTTTTACATTATGGGTCAGGAACCCAGAATGAGTCACAGGCCTGTGTTTCAGTGGGTCCCCACATGCCTTAAGTGAGTTTAATGAGCCCTTGGTGCAGGCTGAGTGATTAATTTTGATGCATTTTGGTCCCAGTCTGAATAAGCTAAACAATTTTGTGGCTGACACTGTTCAAGGGTCAGTACTTAATCCAAACATAAACAACATATTGCAAGGTTTTTTGTTTTGTTTTATTTTTTCTTTTTCTCCCTCTAACTCTTTCTCCTAAAACAGTAGTTAGGACTCTGAACTTGATAGTAGGCATAAAGTTTTTTTAATGGGGTTTCTCACAGCAACTTTGCTGGCGTTATTAAAAGCACACTAGTGCAAAATTATTGAACTGTTTCTTTCTTTTTTTTTAACCTCGGGTATTTATTTCTAAGAGCTTTCTTTCTTTCTTTTTTTTTAACCTCAGTTATTTATTTTTAAGAGCTTTCAGTTTTTCTTCTGCTCTCCAGAACTTTAAGTACACATGCTTAGGATTTTGGAATTATCTCCAATAAATTTTAATGATAATAGGACTTTAACTTTTAAAGAAATCTGGGTTCAGGTTTTTTTTAAATTTAATTCAATTCAGTTCAACTTTTTACATCAACGCTATCTTAAGGCACCTTTTTAAAATGAGTCTGTGTGATTCATTAAAATCACTTCCACACGAGTGTACATGAGATAACTAATAAAATATACTATTGTTTCAGAACAGAGCAGTACAGAAGCCCCTAAACACTTTATTCAAGTATTGATTTTCTGTTTGGTATTTGGAAAATATGCACTTTTAATATATATACTTTTTTTTCTTTATTGGTTTACTTGGGCGAGGGTCCACCAGGCCAGTAGCAGGGCAAACACTGGTATTTCAGGGGTTTCAGAAGAGGAATGCTTGAAAAGCTTGTTTTTTCAGCAGGTAAGGGAGGAAAAAAGACAGAGATGAGAAAACATATACAAGAAAGAAAAGAACTGAAGAGAGATGAGGGAGGGCAAAAAGAGGAGGAGAGAGGTGACAGCAGCGGCAGTTTGTAATTGTGTTGATGAAAAGCAGACCTCCTCTATCTCTCCTTCACATTCTCTCCCTTTCTCTGCTTCCATCTCTCCACTCTGTTCACCCTTTCTCTCAGAGGCCCAAAATAATGAGGTCAGTCCCCTCTCAAGGACCGTTCCAAATAAAAACTCTCCATGTCTCTCCTTTCATTCCATCTTGCTCTCTCTCTCTGTCCACATCCCGTCTTCCACGCGACAGGCCTGCTGCTTAACGCACCCATATTAGGAGATGCATTGTCCCTCTAACCACCCCTACCGTCTCCACCTCCTGTACACACAACCAGGTTCCTAAGTTACTCAACTTGTCTTATTGTTAACAAGAAAGCTAATTCAAGAACTTTGATCTCTCTCAGTGTGCACCATGCTTATGCTTTTTGCTGTGTGGTTTGTGTATACATATCCCTGCTCTTGTAAGGATCTATCAGTTTGCCTAAAAATAACTTGCCTGATGTGAAGTAACCAGTCTTTATAATTTAGTAGTTTCTAAAGGTTTTTATTGATCTTTTAAAACTTTGATGATATTTTTAAAAATGTCAATCCAGTGATGATCTTGGAAGAACAAAACTGAATTTGATTTAGTCATTCATGTAGATAAGCTTCTCTATATCATATATGTTTTGCAAGGTATTGTCTTTTTTCCTCTACTCTTCCTTAACCCTGAATTCAGACCATTTGAGATCATCATACTGATGACCATCTTCGCTAACTGTGTGGCCTTAGCTGTCTACATCCCCTTCCCTGAGGATGACTCAAATGCCACCAACTCCAACCTGGTGAGTAGCAGAAATGTTTCAGCAGTTTTTCTGTTGATTCACTATTTGAGTAAAAGGTTGCTGATTTAAACAGCTGTTTGATCCACTGGCTGCAGTATGCTCTTACAATCCTAAAAAGGATTTTTTAAAACTTTTTTTTTATCCTGTAGATAACTTGTTGAGAATGAATGGGATTTATGAAGCAGTGTTATCCTATCTTTGTGGCATTTGCACAATATTTGGCTGATTTCTCTGTGTGGTTTGCTGCCATCTATCCATACAAAGCTCATACAGGTTCATGAAGGTAAAATACAGATGTGACAGTTTGAAAAGATCATTTGAAAGCAAAGATTCTGAAGAAGATTAATATGGAACTAGAGGAAAGGCAAGACATTAAGTGGGCAGAAGAAAAATATAGACACTTACCTGGAATGCTAGCTTATTTTAGCATTACTGACTTTGATTTGTGTGAAGTCTAAAAAATGGTTGGCTTTATTTATTCTAAATTAGGACTCCTGCATGAGTTAATTTAATCAACAATAAAGCATAATTTCTTTATAGGCAAAAAGAATGTATGTCCAACTGTGAACTCTTATGTTGGACTGATTTAACTTGCTTAATTAGATGATATGCAAGCCACAAAATGTCACTAGTCTAATGAGCTAAATCACTAAATGTGATGTAAATTGCTTATTAAAACAAAAACACTCATTGCCAAACAACACCTAATACAGTTTCCAAAGCTGTTGCTCTTAGTTTTCCACTGGTTCTCAAAAAGCTGTCCATCCTCTTTGTGCAATTATGGCAGGACTACTAATTTTTTGATGACTGAGTCTCCCTGAAGACAGCCAGCACATGATTCATGGCGACAAATGCACTCATCAAACAATCTGCACAAACTCTCTATTCTTTAATGACTTCCTGTTTTTAACAGCTGTGTCTTTAAAATTTAAGTTTGTCTTCTTCACTTATGAACCCTTAAAAGGATTTTTTAATCACATAATGGTGATTACAAGTCTTTAAGTAAGTTTAAGTGAAATTTCTACCTGTTTTTAGATCTACGGTTGAACTAAGTTAACACTGATCTATATTTTCTTAAATCTTCCATTTAGATCTACACATTCTGGGGCAGTTTTGTTGGCTGTGTTGTTGACTTTGTGATTTCAGAAAACGTTTTATCTGTGACAGACTATAAATCCTACATCACATTTTTAGACAATGATGTTAATGAGGCGAATTAATTCCTTCATGAGATGTGACTAGTTGCCATGTGCTAGCGACTTTCTGCAAGTTGTCATGTTAAACCACACACAAGACTGATGAAGGTTGTAGTTAAATGCAGTATGTTAGTGTAATAAATGTCAGCTGGGACTGTGCTCGTAAAACCACTGAGCAGTCTGTGAGTTTGGAAAGTTTGATGTTTCAAATTGAAAATTGTGTGTGTGTGTGTGTGTGTGTGTGTGTGTGTGTGTGTGTGTGTGTGTGTGTGTGTGTGTGTGTGTGTGTGTGTGTGTTTTTTTTTTTTTTTTTTTTTTTTTTAATTTCTTTTTAATTTTGAAAACATGTTTGTGATTATACTGTTCAGGAAATGGTGGTTTCTGTAAGCTGTTTTCTGGTTTGCTGTATAATTGTTCACTTGTTTGTGTTGTAACTTGTTGCAACATAAATATTGATTTAATGAGATACTCAATAGGTTTTGTCTTATGATGACCTGTGGCTGTTTTCAATGCATATGAGTGCCTGAATAGGATATTTGGCTATTTACTAACCACTGGCCATAATAAATGCCATATAATATAATCAATCTATCTCTTTGTTAATGTAAAGCCACATTTGGATTGATTTTCTAATCTTGTGTTACAAATTCAGTGGATTTAAAGGAGTTTGCAAATGAAAATTGGTTCTTGGACATTTTACCTGAAAAAATAAAAGTTTAAACATAAAAAGTCAGACCATCGGAGTCCACACCTGGACATCAAGTGAGTTTGGGATCATTGTTCTGGTACCTCCCAAAACGAATTAAACCAGTAAGTCTCAGAACCAAAAGAACTCCATAGTGTGTATTTACAAATGTGTGTGTGTATGTGTGAGAGAGTGCCAGCTTAGAGATGTGCGCCAGTGTGTATTATTAAGAGGCGGACACTAATCCCTCTGAGACCATGAAACATCTGTCACTCTGTCTTTGACACTTTCTTTCCTTCTTTCTAAGGATTATTTTACCACACTTATTCTTGAGAGCTTATGGTGTGTTACAATACGTTAAGCTATTCACATGTTAGCATGCCCATGCATGCTGTCATTTATTTAGAGAGATAACTGGTGAGGCATTCAAAAAATCCACCATTCATAGAATTAGCTGTTATCATTTTTTTCTGTTTTATCTGTCCACTAAGTTGTTTTGGGCAGCATAATATTTGTTTTCACTTATTTACTGTGTGCCTGGATGTGTTACATAATAATACCGTATGCAAATAAATGAGTCTCTAGAGGAATCCTCCAAAAGGTGTATTTATGAATATTTTTACATTGTAGCTGTTAATTCTCTCTTTTTTTCTTTATGTAATTAGAAACATGCTGTATGTGTTTTAAAGTGTTTTCAAATAATTTCTCTTTTTATTATGCAGCCTTTTCATCATGTCAGAAACTCTATATATTAAATGCATGTTTGTTAAGCCTTCTTCCAAAACAACTATTGTTCTGTTTTATATTCTTTCTAGGTTATTTTTGACCCTACAGGTGGCTCCTTTCCCAACCACCCAAGTTAATAAACAGATACAGCACAGACATCCACACCATCACACACAACTTAGTCAACACCACCACAGCTGTGGTCAATTAGTTTTATGACCTTCTGACAGACAGAAAGCTGTGTGCAGATGGACAGAGTTTTAAATATATGATTTAACTATGCATCTGCCTGGGAGTGGGTTGATGAGTGAAGTAAACGAGTTAAAGCAATAAAGTCATTTTTGGCAAAGGAAAGATGCAAGCACAAGCACAACTGTCAGGATTATTAACATCACAGCATGTGTCTGAGCTGGTTTAGTTCAGGCACATGAGTTAAATATGTTGTCCTTCACAAAATAAAAAAAAAAAGAAAGAAAAGAAAATGTCACGGAGCAAAAGAAAAACATGTGCATGCACTGGAATACTAAATATTGCCAAGGCACAGTGTGGTCCAACAACATAAATTTGCTAATAGCTCATTGTTGATGCATTGTGCTTCTTAATTCTACTGGAGCATTTCTAAAGTGGGTTTGGCCCTCTTCAGAATTTAGTTTCAGATTTGATTTATTTTAAAGCACAGTGCATGTCTCATAACTAATACATGACTATTATGATAAAAAAAAAACATTTATCATATGTTGCCAGAGATGCATGCTAAGTATGTTTACATTTTATTTGCAATTAAACAAATTGAGGTCTTTCTTCAGGAATGCTGGAAGCTAAAACTCAAGACTGATAGAACCCATATTACTTCCTGTTTCTTCATCTGCAACAGTGCCTCTAGTAATTTACTGTTATCATCATCTCAGTCGTTAAGTGATGGGTTTATCTAGAGCTGCCCATAACATTTCTACTTAAAGACGCTAATAACCAAATATTCTATTATTTAAGCACATCTAGAGGAAATGCCTCCCAAAACAACAAACTATCAGATTCATGTTATTATTAATTCCTAAAAGCTTCCCCAAAGTTTCTTTTGTTTATTGTTGCTGTTTGTCTTTTTTGTTTGTTTTACCCGATTTTATCACTTGCGCTCATATTACTAACTTAAAGTTTTTTTTTTGTTTGTTTGTTTTGTTTTCAGCAGCAGTATAGCAGTGGTTCAGTTGTCTGTTGATTGTCTTGATATTTACCTCTGAGCCTGCAATATCTGGATCTGAGCCTGAATTTTAGAACAAACCCCTTGTTAGATTTGTACAAGTCCCTCTTATGTAATACCAGAGATCTGTTGAATTGCTTCCTGTACATGATTTCTATTTCTGTCTGCATCCCATAATGTGCTGCTTTGTCTCCTTGACGACATGACCAATAATAGCAGCAGGAGAGGTTGTCATGGATATGGTAACCGTAGTGATGCTCCTCATCTGCCCTTGGTTACAGACGAAAGGCAGATAGGAACCAAAGTGTGAGAGTTTCCTCTCTCAGGAAGGAAATAGATGCTGCACTTTGACTTTCTTAGCTTGAAGCTTTAAAGTTCCCTCTATATATAAGAAAATAATCATTGAACCACTGCTTCTCTTTTTGCATTCCTTTATTTCTCTTAATTTGCTTTTTTTCACAGTCACTCAGTCACTTGTTCCTTCATGGGATCAATATAAATACTTTGAAACTTATCAAATAATGGTGTCACATAACTTAGCAATTAGCTAATCAATACAATGCAGCAGATCAAATACTGACTGTTGAAGAGGAAATACATGGAGATGAGCATTTACTCACAAACACTGTTTTATTCAAAGTAATGGAATAGCTAATGTGATGTAGTGTGTGTGCAGTCAGATGTATATAAGCTCTCTCTGTAGATAAAGACTTTTTATTGTATCTGCTTGCACATCATCCATAAATGTGTACTTACATGGGTTCATGGCTGTTTACAGTCATGATTTGCATATATGTGTGTGTCTGTGTGCATCAGCAGGATTTGTCAGGGTGTTTGGTGAAAGATGAATTAGCTGCTGACTCTGGAGAAGGCGTGTGAAACGAGTACTTTTATATGAATGAATCACCTCTTAGAGGGTAATGAACCCCACCACATCAAGCACACACAACTACCCACTCACGCCTGTGTCTTTTTATCTGTTGGGAAAAAAAAAAAAAAAAAAAAAAAAAAAAAAATATATATATATATATATATCTATATATATATATATATATATATATATATATATATAAACAGGTTTCTGTTTTCCTAGCTCAGATTTCTTTTTTAAGAATTAATCACTTTTTTTTAAGTCACATTTTGCAGTTTGTGTTAATGATGCAGATTTTCTGGAATGCCATCTGAAAACTTTTTAGATGAACTGAATTACAATAAGAGTGGGTGATAATAAGATTGTCCACCTCCATACTTATTATGAAGTCCAACTCATTTAGTACACATAAGCACTCCATCCATTAAATTATTGTCACTTCTTACTTTACCGTCTTAATGTCTCAGCTGACTTGTAGCATACCACAGGGCAGAGTCCTTGGCCCCCTTTTGTATGTAATTTACATGCTACCTCTTGGCCATCTTTTTCAAGTTCATAATGAACCTCACCCTGTTTTTCTTTCAAATAGCTCTTAACTGTAGCCAATAAAACCCACAGAACTAAGAAGTGTTGATAATCTCACAGTTTGTCTTTCTGGCATTTAGTCTTGAATGGCCTAAAATTGCCTTAAATTCAATTATTTAAAGTCAGAAGTCATTTTGTTTGGTTTCTGAGATTCCTGTCTTAGTTGTTATGGCTCAAATCTATGTAGTCTGAAGGGTGCTATGGATGCTTTATTGATTGTTTACAGGATAGTTATGTGTTGCAACAGCTACATATAATATTATGAGTGTTTAAAAAAAGTTATGAATGAAAACAGGTAAGATAAAGAATAAAAATAAAACAAATGAAGTGACATATGAGCAGAAGAAGATGTACTGTGTGCAATAATAAGCTTATGTGGGGTATTATTAGTTATAGTAGTTAGTTTATTAGTAACACAATGTATTGTGAAGCTGCATAATCAATTCTTGATAAAAGGCCAGTTCTAGTGTCAAGAACCCATCAAATTTTAATTTAGACGTCAAGGACTCTTATTTAGGTTTAATATTCTATAAAAAAATAAATAAATAAATAAAAAAAAACAAAACAAAACAATCCTTTGCACACGTCTAAGACGCCACCGACAGAAGTTGGCTTAATGTTGGCACTGCACACATTTAAGTTTTATGTCATTGTATTTGTTGTCACCAAATAGTTGTAAGCATTGTCATGTGTTCCATAAAAAGAACAGAAAAGTATAAATTAGATAACAGCTAACAGCTGTGGTGTGTTTCTGGTGTAATTAATTGTTCCATTTCTGTAAACACATTAAGAGTAATTCCAAGTATCATTCAGGCTGGTGGGAATGAAGGAGCAATATTCACTTCTAACTTTAGTTGTTTTGTTGTTGTTGTTGTTGTTGTTTTCAATGCTGACTGGCAGAAAGCTAAGCAGACATTTGCCTACTCTAACCTTGTGTAACTAATTATAGCCAGGTATCACTCAGCTCCTCCTAACTACTCCCAGATAACAGTGACAAAGGGCGATTGAACCTTTAGATCTCCCATCATTACCCACTATGCTACATCTCTACCTTCAAATTCCTCCTTTGGCATTCTTTATTATTGTGTTCTTAATATCCATCTGACCTGCATGACCTCATCTCTTCTTGTAAAGAACTTTGTGTTGGACATGTTTGCGAAAAGTGCTATACAAAGCATTTTGTTAGATGTGACTTCTAAACTCACTTAACTACAACGATGCTTTACATGTACCCTATTATAGAAGGTAAATGCTTTTCTAAACTATTAAAGGTTGTGGTAAGTTTAAACTTTCTTGGGATCTCTTTTTACTATGAGTATGAAAAAACTGACATGATAAACGTTGATGTTGGATTGTGTAAAACAGCAAAAAGACATGTAGACTATCAAGGGATGGGAGACTTTGTAAACGCATTGCATTTGGTTGTTTAGATTAATTAAATTATTGCTGCAGGGGGATCATGTTTGTTTATCAGGCACTTTATCTGGTGCTCTTGGATGTTAACATTTTACGTCAGAGCTGGGGCTCCCTGTTTCCCTTTATGTTAGATATATTGAATTTCTTTAAACTGATTATATGACTTAAGCTTGTGTTCCATGATACATCTCTTTCTCTTGACGTTATCTTGTGTTTTATAGAGTCCTCGTCTCCCTCTTTGTTTTTCCTTTGTTTCTGCTGAGAGGATAAAGTTAACATGCTGTTCCCATGGGTGCTGCTCTGCTGGTTGCTAGGAATGTCTATTTATAGATGGAGAAGTACGTTCTGTACGATCACTTATCTAAACAGGTTGCCTCTATGGTTTCTTGTAGTGATCGTGGCATCTGAACTGTCTTAGTGGAATAAAGACACTTAGCATGCATCTGGATAAGGATACAGATGTGTGTGATTGGTGGTGTGGTCTAAAAATAAAGATTTTTTAATTGATTTAAATCAGTTGTTTTCCTTTTTTTTCTTAAAAACATATTATACTTATTAAAAACAATATTTAACTTAAAGCAAAGTGTGTTTATTCATTTATTTATTTATATGAATAAATGACAACAAAGAGTAAAAAACGTCATATTTTTTTTAACCATATAAACGACTTCCTATCTTGCACAGAGATGCAACTCAAATGCATCAGTGATCTCTCTGTCTGAATCCACTGTGGAAATAATTTCCCTGATTTTGGCTGTCTCTTAACAAGAGTTTGTGGGCTGATATTTAAGAGAACAGCGTTTCTCACTGCGGTTCTATGCAAAGCTAAATTCCAGTCGTGAGTGACGGCTCGCTTCACTGTATATCTGTTAGTGCTTCCAGACAAACACGGTTCTGGTACGGAGGGAGGGCTGAGCCCGCTGCTAACTGTGGAGCTGCTTCTTTCCATAAGTAAAGTTTTTCTGTACTGCCTGGAAAATTTGTGTTTTCAGCCACTTTCAGTACGTTTCTGGTCAGAATAACTATAAGAAATGTAAGAAGAGAGTTCATGATACCTTAAGTAATGCAAATGAATCAGTTTTAATTTTTATAATCAGAATATTTGAATAAAAGTTACACACAACTAAGCAAACACAAGCATACAAACACAAAACGCACCCCACAAACAGTTATGGTTTTCCTTCAGTTTGAAAAAATGGCTGTCTCTATAGATTCATTTTAGTCAACTCATGCTCTCTGCCACCCTTTTTTTGGTACTTGCAGGAGTCCTTTTTACCATTACAGGCTTCAGGTATCTCATCTGTTATATAAATACCTTTTCTAGTTTAAAACTCTTCATGTTTTCTTTTTCAGTTATTCTGCTGTGTTGTTGGATGTACATTTCAGGTTGCTGTAAGACATAATATCTCACCTAAGGCTGTGCTTTCTGACACTGGATAGCATGTCTATCTCTTCGAAACCTAGGTAATCTCCTGATGTCATTACTTCTTCTACACCAGAGGCAGCCAAGCTGCTGCATGATGGTAGATACTTCACCACATTTTACTGTAGGCTGGCTGTTTCTTTATGACCTTCATTTTATCATTTCTATACAAACTGATGGACTGTATTCCCAGAAAGCTGTATGTTGTCTTTATGTCTGTCCATAAAATATTATTAAATGAAGGCTGTGGCTTATCCATAGTTCATTTGTATGTATTTCTGAGATTCATTTGTAGCTTCAGAATACCATGAACTTTAAGCTATTTGTATGCAAATATGTGTAAAAGTGTGCATGTTTGTGTGTGTAGGAGGACATAAATAGGGACTAATGTCCTACTCATTACCCATTTTGCAATGGAGTAATGTTAAATCAGGTAAACTGATCCTGATCAACCTAAAATGAACTTTTCCTGATGTCCAAGGCACTTTCTACTAATATTACATCTTAAAAGAAACAAACAGTGAAGAGGTGCATTTTTGATTGTTTGCTCCAGATGTCCTAGTGATGAAGTGTGAAAGGTGTTAGTTTGAAAGTTGTTGGCAATGAAAGAGAGAAGGAGATGGAGCAGGATATTTTTACTGAGCTAAAAGTGTCCACCTCTGCCTCACATCGACCCACATTACAGCTCTCACAGAGCACACAGGGAGACAAGAGAGTAATGTCTCTGTCCATCACTGTAACACAGTTCTCAGTGCAACCCCACCACAGGGAGCGGTGTCAGTCTTAATGTCCCCATTTCTGTCAGGGACACTCTTATCAGTGTTTGCATTAATGGCAAACATGGTGGACTTAAGCTTAAAGTCTTGGTTCAAGACAACTTCTCCGCCTACCAGTAAAACTAGCTTACAATTGAAGATTCTTTATTTGAAGCCAGAGTACCCAGAGAGAACCCATAGTGACCTTCTTGCTCTGAAGTAGAAGGGTGCTAAACAACACTGTGTAGCCTTTTCAAAATAAATTTTTTTTTTTTTTTTAACATGGCCTTTTATTCCAGTATTTCCACTGTCATCTATTTAAAGCCATATAAAATAACAACTCTAAGCACAAAAGAACCCTCACAAACTAAACACAAAGCATTCTGAACAGCCCAAATATGCACAAAACTTCCCACTTTCCATGTGAGTTTTCCAAACTCCAAGCTGAGCGACTAAAAGCCCTTTAAGTATCAATAGACCATATTTAGATCCCACCCCTTTGATGATATTCTTATAGCTTTTCCAAATAGCTAATTTAAACTTTCTTGAAATAAAATGTAGTAGTGTACAAACAGATTTACTTCCTTGCAGAGTATTTTAGACCATAAATGAAGTGACTCTGGGAAAACAGCACTCTCTTGTAAAGATCAGTTACCTGTTTGTTGCTATGGCCCGATGAGCAATCCTCCATTAAACCTATTAAATCTCAGAAATGAGGAGGAGAGTGAACAGAATCACTTGTATATGACATAATATATTGATCATACTCAACACATCCAATTGTTTTGCACACAATTTAAGTGTCAAACTTTAAAACTATCTTGTTTGAATTTAGAAAGTCTGCTCACAACATCATGAGCATCATCACTGACAGGACTAGCAGCCAGTTAGGGAGCAAATGATCCTCGTTCCTTCTTATTCTTTACCACCCTCTTGTTAGATTGCTTCTGTTCTAGTCCCATCTGCTTTGCCTTTCTTATCTCCTCTTTCAATCATTACAAGTATATCATCGGTCATGTAAAACCATCACATCCACTGCACTCCATTTAGCAAAGCTCATGCACAGGTGTTTTATGTGCACAATTCAAGTCCTAAATATCTCTTTCTCCATAACCAAAGCTGAATGTAATTTTGTTATACCCATTACATGATCATTACCTTCCTTCTTTTATCGTCTCTGGGTTAAGACATAGTTAGATGGTTAGATGCACACTGTCTTTGGCATCCTGACATGATACACACATGCATATTACAAATAGTATCAATAGCAAACATTAAAATCATGACAATAAGGATCATTACTGTATGCAGAGGGTTTCTGGGCAATATACCAGCAGGTGTAATGTACAGTGTATGTGTTAACCCTCATTTGTTTGACATTACCAGAGGATGCGTTCAAACACTAACACTTACTGTTTAATCAAAAGAAAGCTGACTTTAAAAGCATAAACCGAGGCTGTGCTTTTTCCCTACCCAATATTATTAATATACACTTTTAAAGTATTGATCCTGTAATTGCCTGTTGTCAATTTTCTGTTAGTAGATGCCTTTTCAAAGGCACAACAATCACAATATCTGAAATCCCACTTAGAGCACACGCCTCAGCTTGCTCACTAAATTAATAGGTGATGCTGTGTTACACTCTGTACTGCTTCTGCCAGGGAAAACTAGCAGTCATGGTGATGTGGTATTCACTGACATTTTGCCATCTGGTCTAAGATCTGCAAGCCATACACTCTTTCTCCCTCTTTCTCTCCGTCTTCTCGCTCTCAAACACACACAGACACAAAGGTGATGGTTTACATAGATGTTTCCACCTGGGTTGAAACTGTTGGTAAGGCATATCAGCATGATGGTGTGTGTGTTAATGTGTGCATCTGCTCACTTCCTAGTGTGGTTTGTGTGTTTTGCCTGCATCATCAAAGAACTGGGTTCCCATAGAAACAGATGTTTCCATTTTCCTCCTTGATAGCAACGTGTGACTGACTTCTTTTAGTGTATATTTGTGTAAATGTAAATCCATGGGAAAAATTGATGGTAAATAATAATAATGCATGCTTGTGGAACACAAGATTTTTGAATAACAATTATGTAAATCAAGGAGCATGCTGTTTTTCTTAGTTGGTCACATGCTTTAAGTCTATATCCACCATAAATTATGTGTATATCAAGTCAAGCACATCAGAGACGGGGAAGCTTTAGAAAATGATTGTGAGAGAGGGGCTGCACCTGAATATCAAGAAGAAGGGCCTAATATCATTTAGGCCCAGGCCGTGCAGCAAAAGATCTCCAGCGGTTTTTTCTATTCATATGATGACTCACTTTTAGATTAATAGTGCATTCACATCAAGATGTTAGGTTTTGCCTCCGGGTCTGAATAATTCATTGTTAAGAGGCTGGTGGGAGACAGATTTGTCATGATCAATACTGTAAATTGTAACTTCCATGAACCTCTCTTCCCTGAAATCTCCTTAGAGTTTAATCAACTGGAACGAGACAAGAATGCACTATCCTATAATGTAGTGTAATGTTTGTAGTTGTATAATTTTTTTAGCAGATTTTCCCACTGTAGGAACTCTAAAGGAGCAGTGCTTTTTCTGTTTTTGTTGTGGTGTAGGATCTGCCAGATGCAGGAAGTGGTGTAATAATTTTAAGACAGCTGTCAATTCTAATGAACTAAGGTGGTTGTTTTGTAGTTTTGGGTCCTCCTTTAGGTCAATGTCTTGCTTGTGGTTGCTACATAAGTGTTTTTTGAAGTGGAAAAAATGGTAAAAAAGGTGCTTGTTGTATTATTTTTACATATATATCTCTACACCCAGTTATTTTTCAGGGCCACACAGAAGCACTTACTACAGAGTAACAAAACTATCACAGTTACATAAAAAATAAATAAATTGTACAGAGACAGTTAAGCAGCTTTGACATGTATACAACACGTTGTTTGTAATATGATATCCAACAAGTTCCTGCAGAGAAGAATTTGTTTCAGAATAGTTGGATCCAACTTTTGGATGTTATGCTTTTTCTGTTTTCGATATTTATGTCACCACAGGACAATATTAGGGTATATTGTAGTAAATACTATGTGAAACTGAAGGAGAAAGTCATACAACATTTAGGATTTGAGTAATACAGAATTTGGTGTAAACTTATACAATCATAATATTGGGTAAAATGATCTCTTTTCCTTGGCTCCTGTGCAGCCAGAGAGAGTTAACATAGTTAACATTGCATAACTTACACACAGTGCAGTGTGAGTGAAGGGAATAAGTATTAGAGCAGGGGTAGCCAGCGTTGGTCTTCGAGAGCCCCAATCCGGCAGGTTTTCGAGATTTCCGTGCTCCAACACACCTGACTTAAACTAACGAGTCATTGTGGAGATCCTTATAGGCTGTTGGATCCATTTAATTTGGATTCAGGTGTGCTGGAGCGGGGAAATCTGGAAAACCTGCTGGACTGGGGCCCTTGAGGACCAACGTTGGCTACCCCTGTATTAGAGAATAAGTCCCTGTGTCTATCCTATTCAACCATGAAGCTCACGCATACTGTTTTTAACCAGTGATTGTGCATGAACATGATCAGACCTATTATATCCCTCCTCTGTATCTCTCATCACTTTTCCAATACTGCTGCTTTGGAGGGCAACTGTCAGGTGTGTCCGTGTGTCCGTGTGTGTGTACATACACATGTGTAACAACGACCTCCCTATGTTGCACCCCCTGCACCCTCCTGCTCCTGGGAGGTGACCCAGTTTCCCATGATCCATTGCGGTTGCTTCTGCTGCGTTGTTGCCGTAGCAATATTGCAAGGTCCTTTAATGCCGACTGTGACTGCGCCATGAATAATAGATAGCAAGAGTGACAGAGTATTAGACAGAGGGTGGGGGTGAGGAAACGATGGATTGAGAGTTCTATCAAGGAACAAAGAAGTTATAATGAAGAAAAAAAGAAGGCGCTTGGCTATTAGAAAGTTTTGAGATGGGTTAACTGTCAGATAAATATAGGAGTAATGGAGAAGTAAAAGGAGATGAAGAAAGAAAGACGTGGAAAGAGAAAGAAAGTCTGTGAAGGGTTGAATTAGAATTAAACAGGGAGAAGTGAAAGACAAAAAGTGAAAGTTTGTACCTCTGTGGGCGCAATGGTCAATTCATTAACAATTGTTTGGAGCACTTTTGTTTGGAGGGCAGCACAGGTCTAAGCAATGAGGTCCACGACTTTCTCACCAAAGCTCAAACCTGTTGTCATAGTGATTTCGCAAAGTGTTTTACTTGCAACATGCATGAGTGTGTACCTCATTAATAATTTGGATGATCTTACCTCTGAAGTCCAAACAGACACAATTGTTTTTATTCCTTGGCACTGGTTTGATTCTCTTGCAGAGGTGACACCATTGTTTGGTTTTATTTAACCACCAGAGATTTAGGCTTTGAAAGGACTTGCACATAAACTAGAGACTGTCACTATGTAATGAGGCTGGACTCTTTGATTAACTGACATTAGAAGGATGCATCTCTGTGCAAACTGAGCTAAGAGTTGACCGGTTCAGTTTAACAGATAAAGCCTAATATTTTTTACATAAGATGTATATTTTTATCTGATGAAAAAGCCCTTACAATGAGGTATAATTCGTAAGGATCCTGCTTCTGTGAATTGAGCAACACTAAACATGTGTTAGTGTCCCCAAAAACTATGCCAAAATCCCCTGAAATATTCTTTGTTTTGGGATGCTTTGTGGATTGGATGATTGCACTCTCCCGCAGTAATAATAATAAAAAAATAATAAATAAAATAAACCACACATATTGGCAATTTTTACATTTTAGTTATTTATGTAGTCACAGCAGTTTGACACCTCTTCCCCATGTTGGTCACCATGCTGGCCACATTTAGCAGTGGGATGGCATCCCATTCCTTAACCAGGAATCGCTGAAGGTCAACCAACGTGGCTGTCTTGGTTAGTCTGACACGTGCACCACACCAAAGGTGAGCCCATAAGTGTTCAGCTGAGTTGAGGTCTGGACTCACAGGAATCCCCATCCATTGCGCTCCCAGATTCTGGAGGTAGTCTAATAAAACCTTGTCCTGTGGGTGCATTGACATCTTGGAAGACAGTCCCACAGTGGGGACATATGATATTTCCACTGGTTGTAGAATTTCATTCTAATATGCCTGTCTATCGTTAGGTATTATTCAGATGTTATAGTGAATAGCAACAGGAAAAAATTGCAGGGAATTTTGGCATATTTTTTTTGGGGGGGGTGCACCACCCACACATTTAGCAGAGTACCCACACATTGTTCTACTGAGAGTGCACAATACACAAACACACATAGCAAAGGCTGTCTCTTATTAACTGCTGTGAATAATAGATTTCACTTTATATAAAAGGCTTTTAAGTGCCCACATAGCCTTTCACTTCAAAGCTGGACTTAGCACTGGCATGCATACATTTACGCAATGAGAAAAAAAAGGGGGGGGGGGGGACTACAACATGCAACCAACTAGTCGTGCTTGCTGAGCAGATGTTGGGGGGCTAAAAATATGTTTAGCCTCCCAGTTTTCTTGTAGTAAATTTTTTATTGCATTAGCTGCATGAGGAGCCAGCTGTAGGTCTGTAAGGACCATGTTTTAAACCAGGACCTTCATGAAGAAAAAGTGTCACTCAGAGATAAGTTCACATGAAAGTTAAAAGTATCCAGTCCAGTGTAGTTTTATATATTTTTAACTCTTACAGGTATTGTAGTTTTGCAGTAACCTGTTCTGTAGGTTTAAAAAAAAACCAGATTGAAATCTTGTTTGTATTTTTTTTTTTTTTCCGGAGCCAAAGTTGTCACACCTACAGAATTAGAATGCTGTCTGGCCTACAACACAAAACCTATAAAAGTCACTCCCGGTTCCTGAGTTTTTCTGTAATAAATTTGCAGCATAAGTCACCGTATTCTACTCACTGGAGCTATTCTCTTGCACATATTCATAGCTCATCACTCTGACGGTTAAACAGCACATGGCTCCACATGTTAGCGATTAGCTTTTAGCATCACCAAGTCTGCCTGTCTAAGACTTTGATGTGTGTGGGAGAGTTAAAAAATGGCATGCAGATAGTATGTAGCTGATTGTTAGGAGTTGGATGGTAGAAGAGAGAGATGACAAAGAGGGAGGTGAAGCTGATCAGATTAGGATGGTTTAGATTTAAAGCAAGCTTTAAAAAGTGTATAAATACTACTATATTATGTAACTTGAAACAGTTCATTGTGATTATCTAATAGATTGGAAGATAACGTTGCAGGTTGGATTTCAAGTATTTTTAAATTCAGAAATTGTGTTTAAACTTTTCACCACAGACAATGCAAACATCAAAAGTACTGATCATTACCAAGAAGATTGTGGCAATATAATTTGAAAACTGATTTGAACAGGTAAATTCCTCAGTGGCCCAATTGAAGTTTTCTAGGCCAATTCAGATTTGCAATATATTTAAAATAATGTTTTGCCTTTTTAACTCTCTTAATCAGACATCTCAAATGACGAGGGAGACTGTCCTGCAGGTTTTAGACATTTTTCTGCTTCAACACATCTGACACACACTAAAAGGTCAGTGTGTAGGACTTGACAACAAGCTGTTGCATCCATTTCGTTGGAATCAGGTGTGATGGAGAACCTAAAACCTGCGGAATTGTAGCCCTTGAGGCACAGTTTATTATTGCTGCACTAGACAGTCTAGCAAGTTTTTGCTTTAGGGCTCCCCCTACAGTAATGGGTTGCATCACCACTGTCCTAAAGGCAAATCTTTATCTGACCCCTGCAGATGAATATGAATAAAATTATTCAGATCCACTTAGTTTTAAGGTTCACACATTTCTTTAATAAGGTTTTGATAATTCCCCCAAACTGCAAAATGTTAAATGACTTACTTTCACTTAAATAAATCTTAAAGTTAAGAACACTAGATAAATAGACTTTATGAACAGATTGAATGACTATAACACTTTATGTGACATATGACATACAACAGCTGCAGTATTTGATGTTGTAAATGGTCCCTGGACGCTTAACTAACAGTTAGCTGCTGTGGTTTTTGTCCAGCTCAGAAGATGGCTTGTTGTGCTGAGAAATATGTAGCTCATCCTGCACACACAAATAGATCGAGATGCTATTTGAGTTGTAACAACTTTTAGCCTCTTGAGTTTTTGATCTGTGAGGTTTGAATCTGTGAATACCCTGAAGGAGGTACAGTGCACTTCATGCACCAGAGAGAAAGGCTGCTCTATTATTCTGGCTTATCTCAGGAGCAAGGATTAACCAAAGCCCCTGAGCAAATTGCAAGCTTGTTGTCCATTTCCAGGCTGAAAGCGTATTAGCGTGTGACTGCATCATTGTGTATATCATGATAACCATCATGCAGCTCTTGTGAATAAATCTGATCATTTGATATTTGAGAAACTTATTAGTCTGTCACCTGCAATGGTATATATGTATATATAGACTGATTCTCATTGCTGGCTGGTCAATCATTATGCAACATTTGAAAGTAAGTTATAAGGGTGTATGTGTTACTGGTTTTATTTGATGCATACAGCAGTGTCACACTACGTGTCCACAATGCAAACATTATCCAAAGCATCCATGTTCTTTACTGGGTTTTTTTTTTAATGAGCTGCTATTTCTTATCCAGGTTCTTAACTGCGTGAAGTTGCTTTGCAGTGAATCTCCATCTTTCTTCTGACTTCACTGAAGTTATAAAAGAATGCAGTTTCTTTCACAGCCTTAATGACTTGACAGTGAGACTCAAGCCAAACTTTTCTGTTGCCAGGCAACTAATGCATCATCAATGACTGTATTTGGATATTTCTTTTTTGTCTTTGTTTGAGACTTCTTGTCAAATATAACTCTCCTTCTTTTTTTTATGTTTTCTTTTATTTAACAACAGTTGGGTGTTGTCTGCTGATGATGAAACACGGATGGGGGTGCTGTACCATGATATTTTTCTGTTATTTTCTTTTGGCTAATAATTTTTATTCCTGAGAGATGTTTTGAGAGATGCTTTTTCAGTATGAAAATTCTGCATTATCACTATAGTTGCTTATACAGGTCAATTTTCTTACTGTAGTTTTTTAAATGTAGTTTTTATACACAATAGGAATAGGCCCACATAGCTTACATTTGGATTATTTTAGACATCTTAACTTTTGCAGTAGCTTGTTAGTTATGTAAAGAAACAACATATTCTCATTACTTATTAATATCATACAAAAAGTTGTTCTTTTCCTATTTTAACCAGATGCTGCCAAAGGGAACCATATGTCAAAGGTTTGGACACACATTTTTCTTTGCATTAAACAGGAAAGTGTGCCTAAACTCTTGACTGGTACTGTAGGTCACAGATAAATCATTCTGTGACCTTATTGTCCAATCTTGTTCTGAAAATTGGAAGAACTACAATCATGGCGCTGATTTGTTTTCAGCTGCACGGTGCTGCTATAAGGAATTGTAGTGATTACATGATAGTAGCATATTGCATCGAACTTAAAGAAGCAAAACATTTAATCTTTTTTTGACAGCTCAGGTCAAAAGCTTTCTGGTCCAATTACATCAGCCATTAGTTGTTAAAGTATAAGACTTCAGATATGATCTGAAGTCAAGGTTCAAAACTCAGTTTTTCAAAGGAGCCATGTAGAGTGTTCATACTGACATGTTATTCTGCAGACGAAGACCTTTTCAGTGATGTATTTGTTTTCGTAAAAGTCAAAGTCTGCTTTTCTCATTTGATTTTAGAGAGCACTTGCAAGACTAGTATAGAAAATTAAGCTTTTGTTTTTTTTTCTTCAATGTTTTGTTGAGTACATTTTAAAATGAGACCCTTTTATAGTTATATTATTCACAATCTAGGACATTCGTATCAGCTTTAAAGATAACATTAAATGCTGGATTTAGGGTCATCACACACTCTTTGGGTCAGAGTCTTGGTTACATCATGTCAGGAGTGTTGGCAGTGGTGGTGGTGAGGATTCAAATGCAGGTGGTCAGGGCAGGAGGCAGAAAGGTGTAGGGGACAAGGTTTTAGTTTCCCAAACTCAGGACTGGGAACCACACACAACAGGGAGTAAACCACAAGGAGCTGACAGGAAAGAACTGAAACGATCAGGTATATGTACACAGGGGAACAAATTGAGAACAGGTGAAGTGAATCAAAATCAAACCAGGTGAGCTAATGAGCCAGAGACAGAAATCACAGCCCATGAGGGAAAAAAACAGGAAAACTGAACTAAACATGACAAAACCAAAAACCCCAAACCATGATCTAAACAGAAACTAAACATGACAAACACCAGACTATAAACCAAAATCATGAAACATGACACATAATAGATTATCAAATATATAGCCTAAGGTACCATTTTAATAACCATTAAGAAATAACTTAAAAAAAAATGAAATTACAGTTTTACTGAAGTGAATTTGGAATATAATATAGCATATAGTTTTTAAACTTGGCATAAACAGTTTCAATATTTGCTTAGCATGAGTAAATAAATAATGCACTCCTGGGGTTTTAATGCAATGCACTAAGTCCACTTTGATTAAATAAATAAAAGTAAAGCAGAGTGTAATGAAGGATGTGGTGTAACCTCATATTGATCATATTTTTTTATAGTAATAGTTCAAGATTTTATCTCCACACAATGATTTTCAATTATCTCTGAAGTTAAGCGTAATTTCGAGTCATTTGTGACATAAAGACCAGGCCAAAATATTAAAGTTCTTAATTGGATGTCAGTGCAAACTGAAAAGAAAAAGGAAAAACCTCCTGTATACAATATTCCTGTAATACACATTAAAATAGACAGACATAGACAACGCCTATAAAACTCCTAATGCATTGGTTCTCAAACTTTTTCCACCATGCCCCCTTTGGAGGAATAAACACTAACAGCCTACTGTCCCATACGATGACCACTGATGACGCTGATTAAATCGAATAAAAAGGTCTGAAATGGGATCACATTTAATGACAGGGCCTCATTGGTTGTTTAGACTTAGTTCTTGTTATTACGAATATTAGCAGTGAATTGATCATGGTAAAATAAAATGATTTTTTCAATCATGTAATCACTTAAGAAACAAAAACAAAACCACAATCAGAGTGCCATCACTGATTTATCATTGCCCTGGTGGGCTCAGGATTTCATAGGATAATATCCTTGTCTTTAGTTTTTGGAAGAAATCACACAAACCATTTGTAAAAGCAGCCTGAAAGAAGGCAACCTGTTTGGCCCAGTACAATATTACAACTGATAATTGGACAGCTCTAAAAGGATATGATTTTTTCACTAATTATATAGCCAAAGGCTAACAGGGTAATATAAACTTAAAAGCATGCTCCATCTCTTCTTTCTCCTCTTGCTCCTATCCTCTCTTCTCTCTGCTTCTTATCTTTCAACTTCTCTCCGTGCCTGCTCCCTGATCTAATTAAAATGCCATCTTCAATTCACTGGTGAGTCCCCTCCCTTTTTCTCTCTGTGCTCTGCTGCAGTGTAAACATGCTGTGTCATATTAAAAGTCCAAATCCGCTGTGTCATGTTTTGGGACCTCAGTGGTTGATCCCCTATGTTTGGCAACTGATTGTCTCTTGAAAGATGGCACTAAGGCTTGAGGTTTTAGGGCATATTGAGTGAGACTACTGGGCTATTATTGCTGTGCTTGAAATAATGTACATATATCACACTGAAATGAAATGGAAAGAAATTCAGATTTCTTATAGAATGTGTTAATTTTTCTGAAATTAAAACTCATGAAGGAACATAAACCTACAACGTGGTTTCCACTTAACTTCAGCTCTTCGTATTATTTTCTTCTTTGTGCCCAGTCTCTGCCGCTTCATTTCAACACTAATCAAATAAACATGTGCATGTCAGTGTTTAAAGATCAACCAAGCTTGCTGTAAGATAATTCGCACACAGGCACAGCAACATCTTCACCACACAGTGTTCATCTGCTCAGCTCCTAATGAAAGCTGGCAGACTGACAGTGCTAGTCTCCATTCCTGTTGGTTAAGACCTGTAATGTGACCTTGTCTGTGTATTAAGTATATTGTAAAATGAGTGTTAAACTAATGTAATTCTAATACTTCAGCAACCTTGAAAACAGATTTAATTTTTAAGTCAAACTGTCGCACAACTACCCTTATCAATATGCGGGAACTTAAAGGATAAAGACCTCGCAAACTTTGGAAATTATTCTAACAAAAATGGAAGGCAGATAGATGAAATTACCAGGTATACGTTTTGTGTGTTCCACACCTGCTGATTTACCTTCTGACAGGATAAAGCTTACTTAGCATACTGTTAGCTCTACTGTACACAAGCCCCAGCCACAATACAAAGTGTAGAACTAGACAGAAACCAGAAACTTTTCTAAAAATGCCAAAAACTTGAAGAAAAAAAGACACACATTGACTTCTCAAAGCAAACTGTTCTAAGTTTTAAAGTGTCATTTAAAAAGCAAAGGTTTTTTTTTTTACTAATTTCTCTTATTTCTTGTATTTTTCTCTGTCTCTTCTCTTCTCTCTCTCTCTCTCTCTCTCTCTCTCTCTCTCTGTGTGTGTGTTGCTACCTGGCAACAGGCTGGTTTCCTTGGTGATGGCACTTAGTAGCCTCACAATTGCAGAGATGGGAGGACGTATGTGACATCTGGTCCACACAGAGAGTGTGTAGCCATGCATGCATGCACAAAATAACTTTTACAGAGTTAGCAAGTTATTTGTTGTGAAAAAAAAAAACTAAAATGTTATTAGAAGTGTCAGAGCATTTGAGTTATTTTTCATGGTTTCGGGATTTTGAGCAAAGGTAAATCTTAATACCTCAACTCATAATAATAATTTGGGAAGTAATTAATTTTTTTTTTTTTTTTTTTGCAAAAGTTTGAAGTTTTAGTGATAGAGTCATGTGTTTAAAGAGGTACTTTTTCCCACTAATGTAAACAACCAACCCCATCCATCACTGGTGGGATGAATGTTGCCTGGGGCCAGTTTACATCACGCAATATTCTATTTAGTTTATTTTTATTAGAGAAACATCCATCCATCATCTATACCCCTTGGTACATTAAGGGTCTTGGGGAACCCAGCATTTAGCAGGTGAGAGGCAGGGTATGCCCTGGACAGGTCACCAGTCCATCGCAGGGCCAACACAAAGAACCATTCATGCTCACACTCACTCCTAGTCAGAATTTAGAGTGACCAATTAACCTAACATGTATGTCTTTGGACGGTGGGAGGAAGCCGGAGGAACCCAGTGAGAACCCATGCATACACGGGGAGAACATGCAAACTCCACACAGAAAGACCACTGCTCAAACCTCCCCCCCAGCCAAGGTTCAAACCAGCAACCTTCTTGCTGTGAGGCTGCGGTGCTAACCACTGTGCATAGAGGAGCATTAAAATGATAAAATACTTGACAGTTTTTGTTCACTGACAATGGCTTACAGAAAAGTTCCAGAGCCCAAACAGTGATTCTGAGGGCTCAAAGATCATGACCATTCACTTTTGTTTTTTAACCTTGTTCCTTAGAGCAGGGATGTTTCCGCATTATCTAAACCCTTTAATTATATCATTCTCTGCTTTTGATAAAATCCCCAAATTCTTTGCACTTTTACATTGCTCGCCATTGATCTCAAACTGTTAACAACACAAGACTCAGTCTGTCTGGCTTTTTCTGACCCAGTCATATTACTAACCTGTTGTCAGTTAACCTAATTATACCTGAGATTTTCCACCTGGTATGCGTGTGTGCATTTTAACATTAAATGATTATTGAGTTTTTGTTTGTTTAAAAAAGCCAATATTCTTAAAAATCAAGATTTCTGCTTTAAATTTGCTATCTTTGTACTGTTTACGATTAGCTGATCATTCGCGTTGTTTTAGAATTCACATGGCAGACAGACTTGCTTATTGATGGGGAACATACTTTTTTATTATCTCATAACTAATAACTATTAAAGCTTGTAATGTATTGAACTTCTACTTTTTGCTTTAAGATTACATTCCTGCTTTGCCTTTTTGGCTCTTTAAGAGGAAGGTCTGTTTGTCAAATCAGTTATCTGTGAAGTACACTTCAATTTGTTTTATTTCTTTGTCAGTATTCAAAAAGACATTACTGTTTTATGTTGCAGGGAAGAGATTGGCTGAAAGGAAGATGGGTTTAGTTGCAGTGTGTCCAAGGGAGACAGAGAGAGATGTTTATCTACCACTCAGCAGTTTCACACACACACACACACACACACACACACACACACACACACACACACACACACACACACACACACACACACACACACACACACACACAGGCAGACACATATATTCTCAGCCTGTAGTGGTGCAGCTCTGTTCTGTTTACCATGTTTGGAGAAAGAAGGTGAACAAGTGACAAAAAGACAGAGTGAGAGAAAGAGAGCGAGAGTCTCTTCACCATGACATTTTAATGAGTCAAAAGCAAAGAAAGATGGAAGAGATTGTCTCGTCTCATGTGCACTTATTGCTGCATTACCAAAATGTGTTTTTGTACTTGTTAAAGTGCATTATTGTTAAATTAGACAAATAATTTAAATAATTTTGCTGTGTTTCACTGTCTGATATTGCAGTAAAGCAAATACTGTATGGTTCCGCGTGGTTGGTCATACTAATTTAGCATGCCTTATGCCTTTCTGCTCTAAGAAATGCTAATGGTTAAAAGACTAATTCATTAATTCAGTAATAATCAGAGAGAAATCGGTAATGAAAAGTAATTGTCAGCTGTAGCCCGTATTTCTAATTCAATACAAATTCAATTCTCAAATACAAGTGGTGTGATTGCTTCTATTTTTTAAAAAATGACTGGTGTATGGTAACACCGACATCCATTGCTTTCCATAATTGTCATTAAGTGTTAGTTAATTGGAGAGGACTATTTCTGTAAATCACAAAGAGAAACACTGTTCCAGTGCTTGTAGTGATGTAGTAGTGGTACTATTAGGAGCGTTTGTGACTTGCAGTGCTTAAGTGGGATCAGCTGAGCTCTGCATGTAACATGGCTTCACCTCTGAGTGGCTTCATCTTCTATTACATGCTCTTTAACTGGACTTCATATCACAGAGAGGCTAATTGGAGAGGAATTACCTCAACAGGTTTTAGTGTCATCTATGATTCTCATCAATCCTCAGTGGCTTGTTCTGATTTACCACCTTCTTAACCAGATAAAATTGTATTAATAGGTCAGGAAAAAAGGAAGAGAACAGTAGAACATGGAAAAGCACTGAACAGAGATATAGTTAAAAAGATAAAACAAATTTTTCTTAATAACTAATGTGGTGTAATAATGATACAATTAAGGCAGAGCATGCTTTTTTATTTTATATTTACATAGTTTTACCTTTACAGTTATATTTAAAAGAAATATAGAAGAACCTTACCACACACGCTCACACACACACACACACAACCTGCATCTTTCTGTCTCAGCTGGTCACTGACCTTGGCAGAGAAGTCGATGTGATTGGCCATCTCCCTGTGGTTCGTGTGTTTCGCATGTGGTATATGTCTGTGCTTCGCCTCAACGGTCCTGAAGGCCTGTTGTTGTCCTAGCCTGGTGTTGTAGTCCATCTGTCTAGGCTGCTAGCCAAATGGACCTCTCCACTGGCTCTCCAGTGATTTCATCATGATGGTTGTTGAATTTGGAAAGGAAATGATATGGCCTTCTGGTAGAAATCCACTCCAGATCTGAATTTATCCAGGTAGATTTTTTTGTCAGATGATAGGTGAGGACAGAATTTTATGGAACAACATTTCTTTAATGAACATTGACCATTAACGTCTGGATTTTTGTATCACAAAACTAGTTTACCTTTTACTAGATCGTATCACCTGGAAACCTAACCTGATGAAATAATCCATCAACATATGTAACAACATATCGATCACTTCTCTTTGAAGATGAAAACCATTTGAAGAAAAGACACTGGTTTGTGGACAGTGAGATAGCCTTTGACCTATTCTATTAAAATAATTTTATTCACCCCCTCCACCTTTTTTATGTCCACTATAACAATAAAATATTTTATATTTATGCAACTCTGCCCATTTTACATGAATACACACACATCCAGAGTCAGAACGCCTGGTTTGACTGAGTAAGTTGATAGCCAGCAATATGTACCGCATATTAACATCGCCATGGTTATGATTAGTTAAGCGTGTTCACTTAAAGAAAGCCTATGTTGGACCAGATTACTCTTGCACATCTTTCTAAGGATCATCACGTCAGCTTTCTTCTCCCTAAACACTTTTTTTCTTATAGCTTCCTGGACTGGCTTCAGTTTGTGGAAGACAGCATGGTAGTATAAGTCAGGTTATTAAACAGGGATTTATTTTCATGATTAATATTGTTTTTCCAACAACGGGGTGTCAAATTCCTTTTGGAAATAACCTAAATTTTGGCCATTCAAACTTCTGTATTGCTTGAATGCTTCTAGGTGTGACATTTGTAAATGTGTGTGTGTCTCTGAGTCTTTGTAGTGCACTGACCTGTGTGAACAGTGACCCTGAGTGGGACCAGCTCTGATTTACTGTCACTTGCTTTGACTTCCAACTGTTTTGTCCAGTGGGCATAAAAAACTTCACGTCTTGTTATATAAATGTACCCTGCACTAACATTTTGACAGAGTAGAGTTACTTTGTGTCATTTGTTGTACGAACTTCTCCTGTCAAATCAATATGATTTTCACCCTTTTAATGTGACTAACTGCTATGCAAAATATTAACATCAGGCCATTTTTCTGCTTTATTTCTGCATTAAGTTATTTTTCCTTCCCTAAAAGTGCAACTTTATCCTTTGGCAGGAGCACAAATGGAACTCTGCTAAAACTGTTGGCTGCCTTTCTGAGGGACACACACACACACACACACCAAGAAAGAAAGGAGGAGAAAGAACACGCTGATAGGAAAAAGAAAGAAAAACACAGAAGAGGAAAGAATGAAACCAGAAGTTGAGACAGAGAAGAGAGACGAAAAGGAAAAGAGATGGAGAGGGAGGTATACAGGGTTTTATATGAGGCTGACCTAGATAGACAGAGAGGATTGGACACACTTTGTCTCTAGAGGGACACTGTCACAGCTGTGGTGGACTGTGTGTGTGTGTTTTCAGCATGTTTATGTATTTATACAAAATATTTGTGTCTTTAACTCAAAATGCAGCCTATACATTCTTTTGTTACATCATTTATTCTATTCTACAGTCATTTAGCAGACGCTTTTATCCAAAGCGACTTACATTTGAGAGTAAGAACAACTCAAACAAGAATTCAAACAAGATGGGACATCATAATTTAGTGGTAGTCAGACTGCTGTGAGTCCAGTTGGACCAAGGTGCTGTCATGTAGTGCTAGAGATAGTGCTATTTTTTTTTTTTTTTTTGTTTGTAAGTCATTTTGTTTAAATACAAGATCATGATTTCATCACACAATATCCTCGTGGGCATAAGTGCACACAGCTTATTCAGTACATGGTTAAACCAAAGAGTTGGACAAATCTTTCTAACTCATTCTGAGTAGAAGAGTTTTAGACTTGCAATTGTTGCTTTGTGTGTGTGTGTCTTGTAATATTCCACTTAGTGTCCTTCCATCAAGCTGCTGCATGTGAGTATATATTTAATATCTGCCCACTGAAGATCAATACTGCACCACAGCAATTCACTGTCATCACAAATTTGGAGAAGGACTGACAATATAACAGTTAAGATGAAGCACAGGTATGACACACGCATCAATAAAAACAACTTAGGCATAAGTTAAACATACTTTATAATGTAAAAGAAAGGACTTAAATGATTAAAGAAGCAGTCAGTAGTCTGAACTGCAGGCAAAACATACATCTGGAAAGTTATAAACATGTGCAATCACAATCTGGCAAAGATTGAATGATAGACAGATTAAATACACACTATACTGAAGCTGAGACAGGAAAGTGGATAAAAGTGAAAAGAGTGAGTACACAGAACCAGCCAAGTCTGAAATGACAGCAGTTATGGTTTATTTCACTGCATTGTCTACCTAAACTTTTACATTTTTATACACACACACACACACACACACACACACACATATATATATATATATATATATATATGAAAGTTGTTAGCAAATCAGTGCACACTGTGTTAATGTCTGATATCCCACAAATTGCATATTTGTGTGTGTGTGTGTGAGTATTTATTACCATGAGGTCCCCAGTTATACTCCAAAAAGATGTTTCCCACGTCTGTAGAGCTGGTCACATTCACAGTTCAATGGCAGAGTTACATACATGCTGAATTTTGGTGTCCCGTATCTGTCGCAGCAGTTTCACAGTGGCGCCACTATGATTATCAGGTGATCCCACCTGCATTGAGGAGGCAGTATCTGGAGCAGCAGAGGAAGAAAACAAATATACCTGGCACTGACAGTATAGTCAAGTGGAGATGATCTGTAATGGAAAACCTGCAGTATAAAGGTAGAGTGTAAT
This sequence comes from Melanotaenia boesemani, assembly GCF_017639745.1. Lineage (NCBI taxonomy): Eukaryota > Metazoa > Chordata > Actinopteri > Atheriniformes > Melanotaeniidae > Melanotaenia > Melanotaenia boesemani. The sequence continues at coordinate 21,105,606 of NC_055704.1, forward strand.
AATAATGTATGTGTTTTTGTTTAATAAGGACACTGTGAAATCAAAAGGAGAATTAAGTGGAATAAATTAGCTATTGGGAATATGTTTTGTACTTGTTATGGTTACTGTTCTCTCTTGGTTTTCCAGTTAGATTTAATACTTTCAGCCATCTCCGCTAGCAGAGCTGAGGTGTGACAAGTGTGATAGTACAAGCTGTGATGATCAATATAGGCTGAAATAAACAGCTTTGCACTGCGTGTGTTATCCTTAAAAGACCTTATGAATCAAAATGACCAAATTACTTGTTGAGACTGCATCACTGAGAGATAGATTGGGCAATTTCTTCATTTTAACTCACCTTTAAACCACTGTTGTGATGTAATTTCAGAAACTGCATGTTAAGAAACTAATTTAGTAAATTTGCCCATGGATGTTACTAAGACTGAGCATATAGGACTGATGCTCGCAACAAATTTCACATGTTCCTGTCTAAGCTTTGTAAGTTAAATGGTTACAGGTCATTTTCTCTTCTCTCTTCCATTTCCTCTGTTCTATCTGTTTGACTTGGTAGAGAATTTTAATGTTTTGTTGACTGTACCAAAAATTGCAGATAAGAAGGTGAAAACGTTAATCACACAATGTGTGTTTTTTTATTTTTTTAAAGAACTTGTTATTTTTATGTTGACAGCATGTGCTCATCTCAACTCATCAGCTATAATATGGTTTTCTAAAGTAAACTGTCCCTGACTTCTGATTTTTTTAAATGTATGTCTTGCTCATTTATATTTTTACTGTCTTGGAAGGGCTGCTGTAGAGATGATCCATTGTCATTTTTTTTTTTTTTTTTTTTTAGCTACAAAACAAGCAGCAGCAAAATGTGCTCCCTCTCCTTTACTTAGTGGCTTTTCCTTCGTATTTCTCATTTTGAATTATTAAACAACCATGAGTCAGAAAAGCAAGTTAACAGGAAGTTCAGCATGGTCAAATATGGCTGCCAGCTCCTGCATGTTCCTCTGTGGAGAACTGAGTAGAGGTGCTGGGAATGGCTCCTGTTCCTGTGTGTGTACATGTCAGAGTGTGTAAGTGTACGTGCATGCGTAGGACAGGATGATGCATCATGCAGCAGTAATCTGAATATTTTAGCAGGAAACATCAGTGGTGTTTTGTTCTTTCTCTTTCATCTTTCTCTCCTTTTCCCCCTTTTTTTAAATCCTTTTTGTCATCACATTTTCTTCTGGTTGCTGTGATACAGAAGAAAAAATTCCAGTAATGGAAGCAGACTTTGCTTTGAGTACAAACACATGGTTTTCTTGTAGCCTGTACATGCAAATGAAATCAGAGGGTAGACAGCTGGGCAGGGCAGGACACGGTGCATGCACACTCACATATACAAGTGTATACACACTTACAGACTCAGAAACATGCAAAAAGAGGTTCCTGTAGATTTCTGGAAGGTTGATGAGAAGCCACTGCAGTTCTGATTCAAGAATGAGGTTTCTACAGGAGATAACTTTCTGCAGAGTATGTATAATGCCATTTATTCATACCCCATGCATCTTCACTGTAAATAACGTGTGAGTGTTCTTATGTCGCTATAATCCTTCAATACACATTGTGAAGTGTTTGCTTTTTTACTTAGTATTTAACATAATGGCCTGCAGCATCTTCTTGTGAGAGCCTCCCTAAGACCTGATAAGTCTAGTTTTATTCCAGATGTGTACAAGTGAGAGAGTTGTGTGTGTGTGAGTGTGTGTGTGTGTGTGTAGTGGTAGTAGAAAACAAAAAGAGGGAGAGAAAGGGTGATTCCTGTTTTGAGTATGTGATTCCCGAACTTGCCAGTGGAGACTCTTTAATTCCATTACTTACCACTTGGGGAAACAAAGACAGTTTAAGGTGTAAACCATGCTCACACACTTTGACACACACACATGCATGTCTGCTTGGACTTTCCATCACTGGCCATGCTATGAACTTGCCTTATCAATAATCTCAAACACAACTGAAAACTTATATTATATGCACATGCACCCTCGCAGGCCAGAAAAACCAGGTATGTTCAATTGTATCTAAGCTTCATTTCTCATTCTTCTGTTTTTCCTTTATACTCTTTTTCATCATTGCTCTCAATTCTACCATACAATAAATAGTTTTAACTACAATTGCGAAAATCACCCATTTTACATTTTTTATACTGGTAATAAAAATGTTGTCCATTGTTGTCCTACAGTTTCTTCCAATTCCTAAAACACAATTTTGCTTACTATGCTGGTTTTATTTAAATACTTAACATGCCGAAAAGAACTCTTCTATGGTGTTCAGAAATGGCGAGTATGGTAGGAGGTATTGCACGAGAAATGGTGGGTGGTCTGCAAATCAGTTTGGACTGGGGCTGCATGATGAAATCTCAAGTTATCTGATACCATAACATACCGGTTTCTTTGATGGTCTGCATCATTCATACGCTCTGGTGGTCTGGTAGTCTGTCCAGAAATGTGAGAATATATGATGTGTTATATGGTCCAATGGCATGACCGTGGAGAACACCATGTGTATTGGCGATGGCAGCGCACATTGTGATGTTCCCACCACGTTGGCCAGGAACATCTGTAATGGCGCCGTGAACAATGACCTATCTTTGCCTTTTTCTGTACAGTCAATGTATGACATCAGCATTAATGTTTACAGGAGTCTAAAAGAAATTTTGGTCACATACTTGTACTCCAGTCTAAATGTCCGGGTGACAGAGGTGACAGAATAACGGCTGAAGTTGGGCTGCATTCTCTATCCATAGTTGATGACATGATCAACTAAGGCTGCTCTGATTTCTTTGGAAAGTTGTCTTCTTTGGCCACTAACTCCTTTACCAGCTCTACCTCTCACTCTTCCTCCCCTTCTCATTCTCACCCTCGATCTTCCTCTCTCTGCAACATCTTCAACTATTTTATTTTTTTTTTTAATAGCGCTTACTTCCTGATTGAAGTGGTAACAATTAACCACTGAGGTGTTTAGACAGGTGGCACATATATCGACTAATTAGCTCATATAGTGTAATTTTGAATGGCAGAGTTTTGAAATGGCAAACGTGTGATTTTATGTCAGATTGTTGTGTCTTATGCAGAGAACCATATTCAGCGTATTTAAAGAGTGCCATTTTAAACTGCAAAATGCGTGTAAAGCAAAAAACATGTGGGTTTTTGAGTCTTGAGAAGAGATTTTGCTCGCTGTGTGTCAGTTTATATAGTTGTGCTATGCAAGCCAATTTAGTGTTTTAGCAACTGGAATAAACTGGAAAACACATGAGTGGTTTTACACTTTGCAATAAAAACTAAAAAATGACATTATTTGAGTGGTATGTCCTCAGAACAGTGGCAATAATGGAATAATATTCTGCTTGCTATTGTTAAAGCTAATAATTATTATGATGCCTAAATGAATCTGAATGGAGAAAGCAACTGCTTCACACATGTTTGGTTCTGTTGTATTTTAAACAATGTTTGCAAAGAATTTACACTCTCACATGCACACTCACAATGCACAACAATACGACTAAATTTACTGACTTGTTGCCTTGGAAACACTAAAGTAGGCTTTCTGCCAGCTAGTTAACACAATGGAATTATAGACACGTGTGTGTGTGTGTATGTGTGTGTGTGTGTGTGTGTGTGTGTTGGTATGCTCTCTCCACGTGGTGTGTTGCTCTCTGTTGTCTCTCTGCCAAGATGCTGATAGCTTCAAGATGTATGAGTGTGAGGCTAAAAGGAAACAATGGAGGGAGGGGGAAAAATGACACAAAGTGTACGAAATTCAAAATAACATGGGGCAGAGACATCTTGCTACTGCTTGCTTGACTGAAACCAAGCCCTACCAATTCACAGGAGACTCACAAATCACCCATGCTGGTTTTAAAAGGCTAAGTTAACCTTCTCCAAGGAGGCTGTTTAAAACAATCTAGAGTGAGCTCACTGCAGTCAAAGGAGTGTATTACATTCACATCTTGTTTTTTTTGTGTGACTGTCTGCAAAAGAAAAAAAAAGTTTTTAAAAAAATATCAAGATGTGTTGAGAATATGAAGACACAGTGATTTAATGCATCAAAATATTGATTAGATTAGATTAGATTAGATTAGATTAGATTAGATTAGACTAGATTAAACACTCATTGTGTTAAAATCTCAGTCTAAAATTATTAGCATTAACATGCTGCTCTGACAGTCATAAACATTAGTCTGCATTAGTGAGTTAATTTAAAATGATAATTCAGTTGAACTCAAGAAGTTAAATATCTTTGTAAACTGGCACAACAATTTTTCACAGATTATTTCCTAAAGGTTACATACACACAATAAAATGGTATATTTCTTTGTATTTTAGCTTTAAGAATGGCTTTAAGTGGACCTCCGGAAAACCAGGACAAATAAACACCTAGAGTAGAAGCACACTTGCAAACATGTCCACATTTTGTTTGCAGTGGATAATGTGCAGAAGAGCAGTAGGACCTTCAAAGCTTCCCAAGCAATAAAATCATTGTTAAGCTTTTTTATAGAGCTGATCTCCCACTTAAGAAGTCAAAATCTGCTAAAAAATATGAAAATATTTATTTTTAAAAAGTGGCTGATCATGGTACTAATCCTGCTAAGCTTTGAACAATGACAACAGACAACAGAATGTACTGTGAGTCCATGCCCACAAGGGGATATGCAAGGAGAAAACAAGAGACAGAGTCTATTTGTATGTGTGAAACTACGCGTCCCTCAGGTCTTGTAACCATTGTTAGCCCCTTCCACTTGTATGAAATAGACTCCAGTTCCATTGCTTACTTGTATGTATGTGTGTCATAATAGTGACCTCATGTGCAGACTTGTATGTGTATTCATGTTTCTATGTGCATGCTTCCCTGAATTTTGTTTGTCTTTTTGATATATGATGCAATATAAGTATTCAGAAACACAATAAATGTTACTATACATTTATTAACTGTATGAATTTGTGCTGAGTGCTGATCATTTTTAAAAATGTGGTTCATAAAAAGTTTGATTTGCAGAAAGCTTCTGAGGGCGCAATCACACTAACGCTATCTGGTCCGATTTAAGCGGACTCTGGTCTACTTCTACAGATAGATCAGTCTGTTTGGAGCAGTGTAAACGCAGACCAAGGAAGCGAACCCTGGCCTGCTTGCAAATGAACTCTGGTCTGGTGCACTCAGTGTTGCCAACTTAGCGACTTTGTCGCTATATTTAGCGAGTTTTCAGAATCCTCGAGTGACCTTTTTTACAAAAGCGACTAGCGACACATCTAGCGACCTTTTCTGGTGTCATTGGAGACTTTTGGAGACTGACATGAAAGAACGTATAGTTTACTCTTTTTAATGTGGGGTCGGTGCTGTGCAGGCTCCTCCCCTGTTGAAAAGCACTCAGAAGAGGCTTGGTCCTCATGCAGCAGCAGCACACAGCTCTCAGCTGCAGTCGAGGAGATGATCACCTGTTTCATGACCAGGCTGAAAATGAAATGTCCAAAGCTTCTGCTGGATAATGCCATCTGGCTTACCGTCAGATAGTAACGTCTATTAATGAAGAGTGTGGAGGAAAACATTTTAAAATTTAGAAGTGCTGTGACATGTTGCAAACTTCTAAAGAAAAAACATACTACACCTAATAAAACTGCACTTAAAAACAAAAAATAACGTTCATTTTTACCTTTCCCAAGACATTCCTCTCCACAGCAGCTTCCATTACAACTAAATGTAAAAGGGTTATTATGCCAATTATGTGATGATATCATTTAACGACTTCTGGCGACTTTTAGGACAGCCAATAGCTACTTTTCTTATTGAGGAGTTGGCAACAGTGGGTGCACTTACAGTGGGAAGTGGACCAAAGAGAGGAAGTAACGTAGGACGTAACATAGTGCAACATGTCGGATAACTTGCTGCTTCTCCTGTGGCTCATACTGGACAGATTCTTGTGAAAACTGCATTTGGTTTTAACACCAAAGTAAGAACAAAAACCCAGAGCCTGAATAAATTTAATATTGGTCCATTTTTTTTTTATCTTGCAGTGAATAAGCCGCTTCTGATCTTGCCCAATCAGTGAGGCAGATTTTCTTCTTCTTTCTTCTGAATCAGTGGTCATTTTGAAGAATATCGCCCTCTAGCGAGCAGCTATTGTAAATGCATTACATGGTCGAGGTGGGTTGGTTCACTTGAAAGCAAACCAAACCAAATGAAAACGTGAAGATGTTTGGAATCCCCCATCCAATCAAAATGAGTCCCCCGGACTATCCTAGTGTGAATGCGCCCTGAGATACTTCCTCATGAAAGATCAAGCTAAAGTGATTTTCAATTGTCTAGAAATCAGTTAACACTGATGGTGGCTGAACTTTCTTAGAGGCAGGCTGGATCAAATGAGCCAGCTGTGAAAGCCCAGTCTGCAACCTACTACAAACTAAATCTTTTCTCAGTGTGATTGAGCGCCCCTTCAGCAAGACAATTAACCTCTTCTTCCTCAGTCACACTGCTACGAGGCCAAACACAAAGGCCGTGGTTAGTTGAGAATGTAATGTGTCAACATGATGGTAAAACCAGGTTGTAGAAGGAGTCTGATGTGCTAACAATCTGACCAGATACAGATTCTTCTTTTTTTTCAGTGCCAGAGTCAATATTTTTGGCACAAACAGTTTAAGTAAATCTGCATTCAAAGAGTAAGCTTCAGGCACAGGAATCATTAAAGCTCACTGGCACACATACTATTTTCTACAACAGATCTACTGAGAAAAAAATCCTCTTTCTCATATTTTTGTCATTACATATCTATTTTCCTACGTTGTTACGCAGTTTGAGTGGTCTTGAGTGGTGTTTGTGTGCGCCTGGCTTGTGTGTGTGGTTGTTGTGTGTGCTTAAAGGTATGTTGGAGTATTATATGAACCCTAATAAATCAGTTTGTCGAATTCTTATTAACCTTGGTGCCCTTATTTAGCACCATGTTTGTCTTTCATGTTCTCTGACTGCTTGATAAAACAATAGTAAAGTGTTTGTGTTTGGAATAAGGAGAGAAAAAAGGTGCTCTTCAATGCATCTAAGGCAGAGCATTACACAAACACCTCTAATACATTTTCCACAAGCACCTGCTCTTCTGTCCTCTACCTCTTTGCATTAATCTGTTTCTTCTTTTTAATTGTAAACGCCCTTATCTGCCGCCTGCCTGTCCTCTCCTTGCTTCTCCTGCCCTGACAGCCATCTTGGCTCCAGGTGGCCAGCAGAGACCTTGCCCCTTGGGTCAGTTACTCCTGCCAGCTGTAGGAAGATTGATGAATCACAGGTTCCATGGCTGCTTCAACGGCATCTCTGAGGGGGCCGGCGTGGTGGACAGGCTCCATCGAACACCAAGCAAGCAGAACTAATGGGCATGCTCTAGAGGAAAAGGAGGAAGAAAGAATGGAAGGAGAAGCTGGCGTTTATAGGTGAATATGTTTAGCAGATAAGCTGAAAGACAAAAAAAAAAAGTGGGGAAAATAGTGAGGTTTTTCAAAAAGAAAGTAAATTAAAATAGTGTTCATGGATACAAGGCTGTCAGTGTGATAAAAAAAAAAACTCAGATGGGATGCAGTACAAGGGCAGGCAGTAGAATGAGAACAAGATTTATGAGGTAGGGGTGTCGTATTGAAGGACAGATAGGGAACAGAAAAAGACAGCAAGAGGTAATAATTAAAAACATTATTTGAATGCTAATGACTCTGAGAGCTTGTTGATTTACTGATACTAATCCTGAAGTCAGATGGATGCTAATATCTAAGCCATGGTTATTGTCTTTTTCAAAGGCTCTGCAACAAGCAGTAAGCGAATGTAACATAGCTGAAGTTTGTCATAGACCCTCTTATCTTTTGGGGCTGTGCTCCCTGGTTGCTTCCTATCACTTTATCTTTTCTTTTTTTTATCTCAGTTCATACATCCTGCACTCATTTTAAGCCCTCTATTCCTTCCTGTTGCTCTTGTTTGCTTCCTCTTCTCCAGCGTTTCTCATTGGTTTGTCCTTACATACGAGTACAGACTGAAGGGCAGGTTCATTTTTACAATCTCTCCACATGTTACTTTGTTGGGGCATGTTCATATCTGTCCATGGCAGTGTACTTGTATGCCCGAGCCTCTATATATTTGTATGTCATTGTGCCCAGACAGGTACAGTGTGTCCTCTCTCCAGAGGCGTGTCTCTGTGTCTGGTCAAGCTTGTGACATCACCCTCTAGCAAACCATTAGGACTCTTTGTCCTACCGATGTTTTTCCTATGAATAAAGAAGGTTCAGGTTGCTATGGTGACAAGCAGATCTCCAAAGTCTTATGTGGGAAACAACCCAACCTAGCTAATTGGCTACGTTTACATACACACCAGCAGCCCAGTCCTAATGTCAGTGAAGTTGTAAAGCAGTATTGTAGCTGATTTGTTTAATTTGAGTATTTTCACTGAACATCAAATTCCGTTATCAGTGAGATTATCTGAACAGTGAATCACCTCTTTTAAGCAACTCTGTCAATATATAATACTTACTCATGCATACATATGGATATATAACCCACGTGTTTCTACAAGAGTACATGTAATCTTGATCTGAATTTAAATCCTTTTGATTTTCACGAAAACAGGATCAGTTCTTGTAAGCCTAGCTGTAGCTGCAAGGCTACATGCAGATTTGTCTAATATATGAGTTTCAGTTGATGCTCAATACCTATTGATTGTCACTGACATTAATCCTTAGTGTGACAGACACATAGCTGCAGGCTAAACTGGGTAGCGTTTACTTTCAAGCTAAACCATCTCATCTAGAGTGCTTGATTGAGGTAGTGTAGGGGCTTATGTGACCTTAGAATATTTCTGTAATTGTTTCTCCTATACATACCACAAAAAATCACAAGTTAGCATTATTCATCCTGCAACAACATGAAGCATTATGTTCACAGGTCTTATATTGTAACAGCATTGACACTAGTGGCACATGACAGCATAGCAGGCTTGCAAGTTGTAACAATAACACAATGAAAGCATCTAAGTTTCCGGTTTGAATTAACTTCTAAAATTGAAAAGTTTTCCTGCAAATGATTGAATGTCAAACATCACAGGTATACAAATTTGATAAAAACATGTGTAAACTGTAACAGCTTAGCAAATACAGTATGCAAGCTTTTAAATTTAATGGTAAGAAACCAACTTGTCATGCTGTTCAAAGCTTTAAAGGCAAATAAAATAGTATTCAGGGAAGCTTTAATGCATAAACTGTGACTCAATAATGCTATTGCTCTGATGATATTCAGAAAACAATGACATTTTGCAAATGGCATTTATGCAGAATCTAAGACTTTTCAATGCTTTCACTCAGAAAGGTTGTTTCATTCCCACAGAGATGGAAATTTTAAGATGCCTTGATAAACAGAAAGCAATATGCAAGAGTCAGTCCATTTGAGGCTTGTATGCCAGCAGTCCACATCAGTGACTCATCATCACTATGACAAACTCAGGATCTATGGCTTTGTGAGTGGCAACAACATCAAACCTTCTTAAACATTGTTTAAATATAAGTACCTTACTACAGCCTAGAATAAAACAAACACAAAGCTTTTACAATGTGCTGCTGTTTAATTTTTGCCGCCATGTTGATTTCTTCTTGGCTACACAAAGTTCCAATTTATGACATCACTGTCTAGTTTGTCATGCTCTCATATAAATCTAAACCTAAAAACATTTTCAGTGCCAAGATTTTTTTTTCTTGTTTTTAACCAGACTGTAAATTCAGTTCTTGAAGCTGAGCAAATCTGAATAAGCAGGATAAATATGTCTTTTAAATTATTATTATTAAGGGGAAAAGAAAAAGGTTCATCTTGCGTTTCATAGTTAGGCATCTTTGTCACAGGCAAGAGAGAAACAGTCTAGAAAAGTCAAGCAGAAGATACAAAGCCTGATAATGATGAAGGCATGGAATGTGAGAGCTGGTCAACATGCCAGACTCAGCGGGAGTTTACATTGCAACACTGGGTGGATGGTTAATGAGAGGCCAACTCTCACATGGTCACTGGTAGACACACACTCACACGGGGTCCAGAGCTGAGCCAATCTAAATGATTCAATCAAACGCTAATGTTGGCGTGCAAGCCCAGCTTTCACAAGCCACTAGTGCAGACACACAGACAGTGTTGCACAAAACCAAAGGCATTAGAGAGAAAGTTTCTAAAGAAAGTTTTAATGAAGCTGAACCAAAGAAAGAATTGTATCTGTATACAGAGGTTTTATGTCCACAAGTCCAGAAATGGACAGCAGAGAAAATCATACAAGCATGATCATGACTGTATCCATGTCTTTGTGTTCTACAGCTATGCCTGTGTTTTGATTTTTAACTATAGTTTTTGAGGATCTATAAAAATGCAAAAAAGTAAGAAGAACAGGGGTAATCAGAAATAATTCTTATCCAGGTTGAGGCTTTCCTCAGTCCTGTCAATTCCTAATCAAGTCCTACCTTCCAGGTCAATTTACATACAACTTATATGTCTCAGAGAAACTCATAAAAAAATAAATAAATAAAAACATCCATGGGAGCTTAAAATAGTTGGTAACATATAATGGATATGTGTGGACATCAAAAGTAAAGACATGTAATAAAAAAGAAGAAGAAGGTTCCTGGTTTGAACTGTTTGTGGCTATTTTGTATGGAGTTTGCATAGTTCTTGCATGCATGTGCAGGTTTTCTCTGGGTCTTCTGGTTTCCTCCCACACTCCAAAAACCAGGTTCGTTATTTTTTTAAATTCTTAAAAGGAGTGAGCATGAGGGCGAGTGGTTGCTTGTGCCTCTGTATTGACTCTATGAAGGACTGGTGACCTGTCCGGGCTGTACCACACCACTCACTTGATAGAAGCTTGGATAGGCTCTAGCTCCCTGTGACCCTGCATGTAAATAAATGAATATAAACAGTCAATAGATGGATTATTCAAATGATTCATTTAATCGCAGGATTTGTTTTCAAATGAATTTTATTTCATGTCAGCATCTCAAGTGATTTTCATTAATTTTTTACTTTTTATGTCCTGTTTTGTATAAACAAATTGATTTAGTTGTAAACTGTCTTTTTGACTCAGCATAGAGTATACAGATATAAAAGTCTGTTTCTAAAACAGCCTGGATGATGTTGGTATCCTTTCCAGCTCACGTAAACATATCTAATACTAGTACAAAAACTTCATGTGTTTGTAAAATCACTTTCAAAGCAGCCTACGCTGAGGGGAAAGGAAGTGGTAGTTACATTTTACCTAGAATACTTTGTGACTCAACCTAAAATTACCAGTAAAATGCATAAAAAAAATATAGAAATGCCACAATAATTACATATGTTTGTCAACACCTACATATTAAAATATTTATTTAACTATTAGTCTAAACAAATGAGAGGGATTGATGTTATTATTAAATCCTGATAAATATTTTTCATCTGTATTTTTAATTTTAAAAACTACACAATGGCTGTTTCACTGAATATTTCATGACACCAGCCTCTGCAGCCTCCTTACACACTAAATCTAGACCTGCTGAATTAGTGTGAGCTGATCTCGGGGACACATTTTACTCCAAATTTATTGCTGCATTTTATTATTTCACAACCACATTTAACACCGTACATAACAAAACAGGATGCATTCGTCTTTAGAACAAGAAGAACTCCTGTTGTTTGAACAGCAGCACAGATGAAAATCACTTTCCCAAAATTTAGCATCAGTGTTCCACAGCTCCACATTTTACTCCCTCTGAATAGTGGTTTGTACCTGCCTGCAGCATCAAAGGACTCCAAGAGTGACGTGTCTCGCCTTTGCAGCACCTGTACCACTAATTTTCTCCTCTTCTTCGTCATAATTTTATTATATATTGTGTTATGGTCGACTCTCAGATGTTTAAGGTTTGTGGTGTTACTACAACACTGCTATGTCTTCCCACACACATCATACATCGTGCCGTTGCTGTCCAGCTCCACACATGAAGCTATGGCATGAGTGAGAGATGCTGCTGCGCCCCTACGCTGTACCATTTCACATATGACTTTGGCAGGTGGAAGAAAAAGTAGTTCCTGCCAAGTGGGTATAATTTAGAGAAGATCCTGATATTATAGTTACTGTCCACTGTATTCCAGTTCATGATAGACTGCGCTTTTACCCAAAATCTGTAAAATATTGATATTCTAACGCAAGGCCGGCTTTACGCAGGGGCAAGAGGGGGCAGTGCCCCCTCAAACAAACATTCTGCCCCCTCAATCAAATGCGCCGAAATGGGCAAATCTCTCCAAACGCTCTCTCCCCTCTGTACTGAACTCTGTGTGTCGGAGCTTCACAGGATCCATTGTACTGTCTTCAACAAGTCCTTCCCACCACCACAGAAAACAACCAATCAGTGTTTAGTATGCAAATGAGTTGACATACAGCCTGATCTTGCGGTGTCATATTTCTCCCCCTCGTAGAGAGAGCGGCTGCTGAGATCCAGCGGTAAAACTTATAGAGTAAAGCTCTGTTAAATGTGTTGTAGCGATACTGAATAAATACTTATAATAACAGACGTATTTATTGCATCTATTCTGTCAACTGGGGTTTGTTTCTGTTCTATTTAAACGTGTCTACGCCTGTTAGTAGGAGCAGTGATCAATCACGCACGGGCCATAGATGTGACTGCCTCCTCGGTACAATACAGACTGAGGGAAAACGAGCTGCGCATATGAGACCCCTCAAGCTCCGCCCAGCCTTTAGTTCAGCATGCTAGTTTGAAGAAAAAAATAACAGAAAGTTTCACTCTACATTCCCGCTGCTTTCAGCAGTTCAGCTCAGAGCTTCATGTATGCCTTGTTGGTTCTTAAAATTTTGATGAAGGATCATTTAGTTTTTACTCATTTTCATTTATTATTATCATTATTTCCCCCTGAAGGTTCACTGCCTTATTTTGGTAGGGGGTTTAATTTTTTGCTCTGTTATTGTTGTGCTTGATAGTTATGATTCTTTAATCATTATGGTCTATATACAGACAGAAACAAACACACAGATAGTTGAGTTTATTGTTATTAGTTTCAAATTTATTCAAAATGCTTAGACATCTAATGGCTGTCCAATAGGGCAATTGTTATTTTGTTGGTTGTTAAAGCTTTGATAATGGATCATTCTTTTCTTTTTTCTTACTTCATTTTGTTATTGATATTTTCTGTTCCCCCCCTGAGGGATTGCCACCTTATTGTGGTCAGGGGGTTTGCGTGCCTCAGTGACTCTAAGAGCTATACCAGCAGGAGCTTTGGTTTCAGGTGGGACACCCAAGCTGGACAGGTCTTAGAGTAGAGGCCTGACAAAGTGCAGTCCATTTCTTTGAAGTTGGACTCCACTAACAGCACAGTTCCGTTAAAGAAACACTTAAAAAACAACAACAAGAAAATGCTGAAGTATGTACTCATAATGCCCCCTTCAAATTTATGCCTGCCCCCTCATGTATGCATTCCTAGAACCGGCCCTGTTCTAACGTAAAAATGGATTCTAAAACATAAAAAGCTGCTATTGATATTCTGGTATCGACCCGCACATCACTATTAACTATTTTCCCTTATAGTAATAAGGGGTAATATGGATTAGGCTTCACTGCATTGACCTTTTATAGATAAATATATTACTAACACATCACACTTGTTTTATTTTAATGTCTCACAATGTCAGATTCTAAATGAGCACATAGTTTTAAAAAAAACCTGGAAATTTTCTCAATTTCAACATTTTATCTTTCATACATGTTTTCATTTAAAATTTACACAGCATCCTTACTTTCATTAGTTTGTAGAGAAAAGGTGTTTTCAGGACGCCTCTGATTCCAGCTCTAAATCCAAGAATAAGAAAGCATGTCTTTCTTTTTAGGTCTTTTCATCACTCCACAATATTTCATGAAATGAAAGACTGGTTGAAACTGTGAGGATGATTTTTAGTGTTTATACAGTTTTATAATCAAGACTTTTGTCTTTGTTTGTTCACCCCCAGTGAGATACCCAACGTGGAGAACAGGGTGTATCTTATGTATCTAATGACTTCTAAATTAGAGTGAATATAGTGTGATGAACAAAAGGGAAGAAGTGCAAGCACACATATACACCCCCAGTAAAAGGTTCACACACACTTATGTGATGAGATATCATATGAGATACCATCAGGGATGTTGTATTATCTCACTCATTACATGGAAACATGTGGACACAGAAAGTTTGGAATTCTTTCATTATCTTTTGACATGCACATAGATTACAAAATCAGTTCACAGGCACTTAAAATGTACGCACACAAACTCATAAAAAAAAAACAAAAAAACAAACAGGTGTGCTGTTTTCTGCTGTTGTTCCAGCTGAATCAGTAAAGGAACAAACCAGCTTAATATTTCTTTCACCAACATCCCAGTCTGCACCAAACTCTCTTCTCCACCACTACACAGAAATCACCAACAAATTGCATCATACTGATGACCTCAAGCCAACAGCGTCTCCAACATAGTTAAGAAATCACCGTTTTTATTTCCAGCTAATACAGCTTTCGTTTTGCTCTTTTTTTATATTTCACCTGTGCATGTGAGAGTGTCACACTCACGTGCACACACATGAGCTGACATATCCTTTAATTATATTGCATTGACTGTTGAATGTGGGAGCTGAATTTATGTGTGGTCTGAGATAGCGTGTTATGTATGTGATGTCCGTGTGTCTGTGTGGCTTTCATGTTGTTAATTATGGCCATGTCTGTACTGGGCTGCGAGCCACATCCATTGCGCTCCCCACTGAGCTGAAAGGAGGAGTGTAGGTGGTGTATGTGTGCTTTGTTTCGTCTTTGATTTGAGGAATGCATACAGCACACGCAAACACCACAGAATGAAACATATGTTCTATCTTTGTTTGCCTTCATGAGTGAATACTTTTCCATAATTTGTGGAGAAAGAATAGCAGGAAGTACAGGCAGTATAGTGGTTATAGATGAGTTTTATATAGTTATGTTTTTATTTTTATGTGAAAACCTCTTACATTCAGCTTGCAATATTGTTGTGCAGATAATAAACGCTGATGTGAGCAGAGATGTAGAAAATGCTAAGTTTAGTTTAGTTTAAAATCATAACAGAATTATGCTGAAGAATCGGCAAAATAAGCAAGCAGAGCTTTAATGTTTAAAGAAGAAAAAGAGAGGAAGCTTGTTAGTTTAAAAAAAATGAGTCAGCTGAGAGTTGACTCATTTTTACTTTAGTGCTCTGCATAATCTAGTGTAATGCACTTCAGGTTCACCTTTTCCCTCATGTCACTTTCTCCCCCAACATCTTTACACATCTTCTGATCATGTCCCAAAACTTTATTGCTTTCTTGTGTGCCAGTCTGTCTCAGAAACATATGCGACGTACCTGACTGTGTTTGGGATGCTGAATTCCTCACTATGGAGCATTTCTTTTTCTGAAAAGATGCTGAAAGTAACCATTCAAAGTAGTTCAGACAACTTAAATGGATTATAAAGTATGAAAGAATGTCTATTGGAACAAAAGTGAGAGCACGGGCAGTTGATCAATTACTCAGAGAAAGGGCAGAAAATTAAGGTTAAAAGAAATAACTGTTTAATCTTCACCGAGGTAAATGTACTGATGTTAGATTTTCACTGCAGGATTATTGTGACTAAATATTTTCCAATAGTATTTTTTTCCCCTCTTATTTATAACAGGAACTTGTCTTAATATGTGCTTTTTCTGTGTTTCTTTCCCTCCTCTCCTTACCCCTATAGCTGTCTCTCATATCTATGATCTACTACCCCTCTTTCCTCTATACACTTTAATTGAATGCCCATGCAGACACCAGAAATGTTTTACAGACAGTTTACAAAATACTTACTTTGAATGTGCTTTACAAATGTGCTTTACTAGTGATCTTGAGTCTCAAGCTTTGTTGTAGAACCTTATAGTTGGCTAGACTGTCATTTCACTTCCAGTCAACCAGATTTGAACATTTTCAGCTGCTCTGACATATGGAAAACATTTATTAATGATGAAAAATATTACTCACAGTCCTGAAGTCACGCAATATATGACAGTGTAAAAACAACAGAGACAAAAATGTGTGGGGGAGACGAAGAAAATAAGCTGAAACAGAGACAGAAACCCAAACCCAGGTGCTTTTTCCCAGTTTAGTTTTTTAAAAAAAGTGAAAAATTCATTTTCCTCTACCCCATTCTGATTAATAAAAATTCTTTCCTCTTTTTTCAAGGTTTTTTTCCTCAATCACTTTTGCTGTCATTTTAAGCAATCAGTTAAATTGTCCAGTAGCTTATGATAGATATCAACAGGAGATGAGGCGATAACCAGTCCTCTCTTATCTTAATTACATTCTTTTTCTATTTTACAGGTTCCTTTTCATGAAGTTTGTCTTTTTATAGCTTGTGGGTCGCAGTTTCAACAGTGCTACTATGGTAACAGCAGGGGAGTGGGTGTTAGCAGCTAATCCTGTTTGGATGTCATGGTGACATTGCTATGGTACCCAGTAGAAGAACTACACAAGCTTCCTTCCTTTTAATCATATTTCATCAGTGAGGATTTGTGAGGTCAGAGGGTATGATGCTGGGTTTTCTCACAAATAGGATTTCATTTAAAGTCATCATACTGTAGTTCCATCTCACTGTACAGGGAGTTCCTCAGGTTCACCCGAGAGAAATGAACTCTTTGTTGTCAGTTTTCTTTCTTGTCCTGCGGTATTTATGGTTAGAAGCTATATCATGGGTTAGGGTTACTTCTCCTGAGTAAATGCATGCAGTGTCAGCTGTTATTATACATCTAAGGATCAGTTATTAGCCAAAACCAAAATATTTTTCATTGTTTTTCATTGGCATTGTTGTCCAAAACTTACAAATATACTTGCTGTTTTGACAGACAAAAACTTGGTCTTATAGGTTGTTTTGATCGCCACTGTTTTGTCACCACTGTGTTCACTTTGGACTGTGGAAATGTAGTTTTCTTCCTGTACTTAGAAGTGACATGAGTTTGAACTGACACCACATTTTAAAATGCACATTTAAGTACATAAAAAGACCCCTTGTTACTGAAACTCTGTTGTGTACTGGGGATATCGTCATTGATTACATCTATCATTAGAAATAAATTATTATGTAGTGGCAACTAAACATGTCATTGTTTTTAAGTGTGAACTACTGTAGTCACATCAACAAACTTCTGATCAGCTTTTAAAGTGTGCTATTAAATAAACAAATAACAGCACTGTCCAATCTCTCTTCATCAATAAAAAAGCTGCAGCACAGAAATTTTATTTTTACACTGTTTTAGCCATATGAAGAAGGAAAAATGTGATTAAAATCATCTGTACTGCAACTTTTCTCAGTTAATCTCGGTGTGGCAGATATCAGTATCCAGCTTTGTTGTAGCACAGTAATGCATGTTTTTTAGCTTGGGATCAATTAGTATGACAAAGTGACACTTTTTTATGAGAAATCTTTAACTCCAGAAGGACTTAAAAGTTTGTGTAGTGATGTGGTTCCTGTTCCGACAAATAGCAGTGGCAGGAAAAAGATCAGGTGAAGTGAAATTAATGTTTTGTTATGCAAATACACCAAAACTAGAGTAACACTTACAACTCAGTAAGCTTAAAATGTAGAAAATAAATATTTTAGGTGTTTCCATCATCACACACAACCACTGCACACTTGGCTTGCTAATAAAATAGAATATATTGCTGGAAGTAAACTGACTCTTTTCAGACTTCTATATTCCTCTTCACTTTATACACTGTCCAGTCTTTTCTATTTTGCAAATATCACTCACACATTAATGTTCCTTCCTCTCGCTTAAACAGGGATGCCTGAATTAAGCCTGAGGAACAGTAACAGAAATGATAAAGGTGTGAATTACTGAATGCCATCACTTCACCAGACTGATGAACCCAGTAATGCATCTCTGTATATCTGGGAAGGGCTTTATATATCATTTTCAAGGCTCTTAAAGCAACGGATTTAACTGTATTCACACTTCAGTGGTGTTTTTTTTCCCCCGTTTTTCTGACACACGAACAGACACGCATGCCAGTATTTTCCCATTGTATCTCTGCTTCTACATTTTTACTATGTAGTGCTCTGGACTCGCTCCAGTGGACACTAACCAGTTGGGGAATGATGGAGCAATTCTTAACAAACCTACATTTGCAGACATGGCTTCTCCAGCTCTCTGTGGGGAAATAGAGTGGTGTGTTTGGTTCTGATAGGAGCAATTCAACATGAGAAAGAGAGAAAGCGAGAGAGACTGAGGGTGTATTTTTTTTTTTGTTGTCTGGCAGAAACTCGCTTCCAACAAGCAGAACATGCAAGTAACTTTGTTTCACAAGTTGTAAATCAATATTTCATGGTGATTCTAGCAAATCTGTTCTGCCATATTTCTTATGGTTTACTAATGGCACAGTTGATATTATATATTAGCTGAAGGTACAAATTTATTCTGAAAATTTTTTTTGGTCTTTCAAATGTGCCCATAATCCCATCCCCATGGCTCTGCACTGTTTTGTTTTGTTTTTTTTTTTTATTGCAGTGTTTAATGACATTGTTCCACTTTGGGTCTTCATTTGTTCATCGTGTTTCTTCTTTTCTTGCTTAAACTCTCTTATCTGGTGGTGTGTGTAAGCATATAAAGTTGGATTATACAGATAATATTATTGTTTAGCAAATGACCTTCCATCAAAACCTCTGAAAGGAAAGTTTTGTAAGATCAGAAGATCATGACGGTGAAATGGATAAAAATTACTTCAACTTTTAGTTTTAAAGAAAAATGTTTTCCAGCTGTTGATTTACAGAACTGGCATAATGACATTGCAATAATAACATTTCTAAATAAGTGATGAATGACATTGTTATTTTTATATACACTTTTATACTACCATGTTTTCTTGTCCAGCTCCACCACCTTGCAGTTTCTTTCTTAGTCACTACGGCACAATCATCACAAGAGGCTTATAAGATGACTCACACACACAGACACACAAGTGTTATGAGTCATACAGTGCGTTATGGAGTATAGTAATCTATCTAGTCTTTTTAGTTTATAAGTCTGTGACAGTGATATGGCTACACCACAGTGGTCTAATGCATTTGCATGTTACTTCATTTTCCCTGCAATTTTACCTTTCCAAATATTTCTCCTGCAAGTGTGTTTATAAGTTTAAAATTGAGGGAAAAGTACAGAAATACAGGTGAGTTTTTTGGGGATACATTTGTGTGTGTGTGTCTGTGTGTGTGTATAGCAACTGTCTCCTTGTGTGGTGAAGCAGGAAAGTTGTGATAAGTCAGACAACACACACAACAGAATGCAGAGCTGCAGAGGAAGTTAGTTACAACTAAAAAGACATAAGGGAGTATATTAACTGGAAGGCAGGGATGAGTGAAAACAGAGGAGGAAATGTGCTTTGTTATGTTGGGCTACTTTTTAAAATATACATAAAAACAGAATGTATTGGGTCCCATAACAAATTATTTAAAGGTGCAGAGATGCAGGGTATGCATCTTCAATTGATCATAATTCTTTATAATTCTTATAATTAATTTAATGCTGACTTTGCTGATTATGCATTGTGTACACAGGGTGTTAAGACAGCAATAACTACATATGATGTGTGATCTCAAATGTATTAAATACTAAAATTGTGAAATAATGAAAATTTTGAAGAAGAGACCTTATTTGTAAAGCTTATGAATTAATTCTTAATTCATAATAGAACATAAAAACACATCTAATGCTGAAAGTAAGATGTTTTGCTATTTTATGAAATGTGCCAGGTCATTTTGAATTTTATGGATGTAACAGGTTTTTATAAAAGCACAGCAAACTGACGAGACCAGTTGCTGGACTTTCAGTAGAGGAATGTTTCATTGACTCTTATGGGATTTTAGATGTTCAACGCTTCCAAGTCTTCTTTTTTCAAATATTGATTCATCTGCCCAAAGAGCAAAAACAAAAAAATATTTGGCTCAACCATGGCCCACATCTGCAGTTTTGTGTGTCCCATTTTTAGCCTTAACATAAGGCTTTGACTCTTTGTGAGTGTGGCAAAACTCAGAAACATGACCACCACATGTGGCCCACAAGGAATTTGACAAAGTCCAAGCCGGAAACTGACATCTGGACAACATCTAGCGGACACAGCACTTGCCAGTGCCGCTGATCTGTAGAAGCCAAAGGTAGCCTGGATTAGGTCCAAACATGTCTGCAATCGAACACGAAACCACTTTTTTTAGTCAGTTTTAAATTAGCTTTGGTCAAAAGAAGATGGCAGAATCTCGGGATCGTTTTCTTCTTTGCATGATAGAGCGTTAACAGTTTTTGTGGATGGTACAGTGAACTGCATTCAGTTTTATTCTGGAACAAGTTGTATTTACGTGGACCGCATTGATTCAGATTAAAAATCTGTTCCAAATGTAAATGTTAGTGCACTAATGTGTTGCAACATGTTCATACAGCTGTTTTATTTCATTATGACATACCGCTCAAGCCTTTTAAAACCCTGTGTTGCTGCCATCAAGTTAATGATAAGAATGTCTTACTTTAAACAAAAGGTCATTAAATGGAAAATTACTATATTCTGCTGTGAATGAAATATTGGTTTATGGGACTTGAAATAATTTATTCTCTTGGATTTTTCACATCACAAAATCTTTAGGACTGGGGTTGTACTGTTTTATCTCAGCTTTTTTATTTCCCCTCCGCTTATGAACATGATATTTTAGTATTTTTCTTTCAACATTTCATATCTTTTCTTCTTCTCCTTTCTCAAGGGTACCAATTACTTCCCTTAGACATTTATTAACATATACACACATTCATATATTTATGCACACAATCTAATACACACACCTGCAGTGCTGGTTGTCTGTGATGGATGATTAATGCTCCTGTGTTTTATGGAGGGAGAAGGGTTTCAGCACATTTATTGTTTCTCAACTGTCTGTCTTTCTTGCAGAAGGTCTTCTGATGTGGTAGTGCTACAGAGAAGCACATCAGCCTGGAGACGCTCACATCTGCATTTAATATGGTGGTCTTATTTTTCTCACTGGGAGAATTAGGAGCATTTGTGGCTCTGTATTATTTTGGTTTGGGTATATTTAACAATCAGGAACTTGTCTGTTATTATTGTAAATGTTTTGTGTGTGTGTGTGTCTCACTTGTTTATGGTGTACCACAAGACTCTATGCTTGGTCCTTTCCTGTTTTCTTTGTACAGACTGTTGCTAGGGTCAGTAATAGCATAACATAATATATTTTTTCACTGTTATGCTGGTTCAAGTTTTACATGCTAAGCTGTCTGAGTGAGATACAGCTAAGGCTTTTAAAAAATTTCCTACACCTGAATACTGAGAGGACTCCTAGCCTGCCCGGTGTGACATGTTATATTTTTTGTTCTCTTGCCTCAAGTTTAAGCAACAAGTGGGAGTTACTTTGGACAGGTGTATAAACTCAACAAACAGATTGATTCCGTTGTCAGAGCAAGCTTCTTTTATCTTTGTCTTCTGGCCAAAGTTAATTGTTAGTTGACCATTGTAATGAAGATTATTCTAGACCTTCTTTGCCTGCTTTCAGTTGGTCCAAAACACTGCAGACTTTCTTTCAGCCAAGGCAGTATGACCACATCACCCCAGTGCTTTTATGTCTTCAGTGGCTCACATTTAATGTTATTTTTTTGTTTAAGATTTTATTGTTTGTTTTTAAGCCATTAACAACCTTGCGCCTTCTTCTTTTTTGGACATCTTCTTACTCTTTGTAAACACAAGAGGGTTATGAGGACTTCAAATCAATGCACAGTATACAAGGTTTTTAAAATATATCTCTTACTTTTGGAAGAATTCATACATTTTTAAAACATAGTTTATATTAAAGAGTTTTCTATCTAGATTCACATTTTCCTATTACAAGTTAGATAAAAGTTCATACACATTACTATAAGATGTTTGACAGATGGGTGTAACTCATCCCTTTTTGATAAGTTTTTAAATGGATCTAAGGATGCACTCCTGTGTTTAAGGTAACCGTCTTTTTTTGACTTAGGTAGTAAGACCTTGGTTCAACTTAAGTGTGTTAATATATTTTCCCCCATGTCTAAAGAAATGTTAGATTTAAGAAATTAAAAAGCACATTCAAATCGTGTAATGATGGAGGAGAGAAACAGGTAACTGAGGGGGCTTGTTCAAGTGAAATTGTGTTTTTACTGCTGAATAGTTACAGTACATATGCAGACCTTTGTATATCATGTTTTGCTCTCCTCCCTTGTTTCATCCTTTATTGATGTAGGAAATGTTAAATGAGCATTCATGCTCTATTTCAGCACTACATACAATTAGGCAGATTTTAAAGTAATGTTGAACTCATGGAAGAACCTGTGGGTTTTAACTTCCTGCTATAATGTAAATAGAGATGTTGTTTGGCCCTTAAAAACTGTGGAGCATGCCAGAAAATGCTCTATTTTTGCCTGTTTATTTATCCTTTATTTATGCTTTGAGACCTGTTTCACCAGGCACTTTGAGTGAATGGAGAGAGGGGAAAAAATACTTTTCCATTCTCTACTCGCAGAGCAGAGAAGCTCACACAGATGACTGACAATACATCTGGTTTATAACCCAAAGCACTATCAAAATGAAATATTACTTTAAGATCCTTTCTCAATACATCCTCAATAGTAGGTTTTGTTGAGAGAGGAGTGTGTCGTCCTCTTGAGTGACTGTAAAAAGCTGATTGCTCAATGTCCTTAGTGAAGGGCAAAGTGTAAGGATGGAGAATTGAGTTTTCTTCTTTATGGCTGTAAGCTGTGATGAACTCTCAAGAGAACTGTTATATGCTGAGACAGCCACAGATGGTAAGACACTGTTAATCTACCACTGTTCTTCTGAGTGTCGTTGGCTTTGATTACAAATTATTTAAATAAAAACACTCAACTTAACCCTAATATTCAAGCTCAATTAAAAGAAATGGTAAGAAGTCAAGGGTATTAAATATATGATATAATGCGGCTTAGCAGGTTTATTAGTAGACAGTAGTTGAATATTCATCTTATTGTACATGCATGAAATGAAATGAAAAATACTTTATTAATCCCAAAGGGAAATTCAGGACTTTATTGGAGATGACAATATTGAATCATGATTAATTTGTTATTATTCAAGCAGAAGTTTTATATATATAAAAAAAAACCTGAATAAACAGCTTCCCTCTTAGGTTGTGGCTTGGAAGGCTTCTAGGTGCCCTCTGCTCTGGGCTGACACCTCACTGATGTCTCTGATGTTTTAGATGGAAATTTCTGACCAGTTTTACTTACCTGTTACTAAGCTTTCTTGGACTAGGAGCATTAAATATCAGTTTGGCATGTTTCCAGTTAGGATGCTCTCAAACACTCCTCTGTAGAAGTTTAGAGGAGTTTTGGATGAGTGAATGAGGAGGCTGAGCTCACAACTCCGGAGGGCTGAGGTGCATTAAAGGTGCATTTTTTTTTTTTTTTTTTTTTTTTTTTACAATGGAAGCACTGTAGCTTTAAATCTGAAATAGACAAACAGCATTCTGATGTGGGAGTTGTTATTTCAAGGTGTGTGAAGACGGAGTGGACAACAGCAGAGAAGATGGATGGGCAACAATGTTTTAACACACCTCATTCACATTAACGAGTTGACCTCAAGGTCTAGAGTTGCCTGTCTAGATTAATCCAGGTCATGGCATTCCTAAGATCTCGGATAATGGCATTGAAAATGTTTCACCACTGTTCTGATAGGTTAAGAAGCATTTTGGAAAAAGAAGTCCAATTGCCATTGTTTAGGTTCTTAGGATTTTCAATGATAAAGGTTTCCTCTGAATCTATTGGCTCCAATAATCTCTCAGTAAATGTGACAGTTTTTAAAACTTCTTGTATTATTTAACCCACTCTACATTTGATTGACCTAAGGACTCATTCTTTCACACTAGACTAAACACAAAACAGTCAACTTGTAACAAGTGGTAAGTGCCAAACTAGTGTTTGATTAGGATCATTGTGGCAGGCACAAGAACAAAAGCACACATTTTCACAATGTGCATGAGCACACTGTTATTTGTATATACATCTGCACACATACACACAATAGGAGGTTTATGCCGGAGGCAGAGTAGTAATTAGAACTATGTACTGAGGATATTCTTGGTATAGTACTGATCAGTGTCATCTGTGTGTGTGCATGTGTGTGTTTCTGTGTGTGTGTGTATGTAAAAATAAGTCTGCTACTGCTGCTGCTGTACCCTTCAGTTTCCATGGTAACATCAGAACCCGTCCTGGTCTCTATGGTAACTTCTGGTTGGTACCCACAGAGATTGAAAGAAAGACAGATGAGGGGAAGAAAGAAAGAAGGTGAAGATAGAGGAGAGGGATGACAGAGAGAGAGAGAGACAAACAGGGATGGAGAGTAAAAAAGAACTGGAGGACAAGGAGTAAGACTAGAGAAGATGACTGTGTAATGTGCCGGCATATAACTTTACTCAGTGAGAAGGGAGGTATCTGTGAATTCAACAGATCTGCCTCTCTCTTCGTTTTTTTTTTACCTTCAGCATTAAATTCCAGCCTCACATGAGTTGGTGGAGGTTGCAAAGTGGTGTGGTATGATGGCTTGCAAAGAGAGAATCTTCTGGTTCAAACCATGTGGTTTACTGTAGCGTTCACATGTCCTGTCCCCCTTGTTTTCATTTTATATGGGCGCCTCCCACTTTGCAAAGACATGCATGTTAGTTTAAGTGGTAATCTTAAATTAGTTGTAAGTGGGCCTTCCTGTGTCACCCTGTAGTGGACTTTTGATGTGTCCAGGGTTACCCTCACCTTCATTCACAGGAAGCTGGGTCAGACTACAACCTGCTGCAGCACACAAAAAGATAAACAGGGTTAAGATGAATAAATAAGATGGTAAAAGAGTAGCTTTCAGGTTCAGAGTTTGTTTAATAACAACAACAACAACAACAATAATAATAATATATATATATATATATATATATATATATATATATATATATATATATATATATATATATATATTGGGAAAAAATAACACAAAGTAGTTAAAATAGAACACAAAAAATGTGTTAAAAGCCGATTGAAACAGGTGAGTTTTTAGTATGAAAGTGGCAGGGTCTGTGGTGTCTCAGATGTGTTTTGTGAGAGAGTTCCAAAGCGTGGGGGCAACAACAGAAAAGGCCCTATCCCCCCAAGTTCAGTGTTTGGTCCGATGGATGATCAGGAGGTTGGCATTATCAGAGCAGAGGGTACAGGAAGGGGTGTAGGGGTGGAGCATGTCCTTTAGGAAAGAGGGGGCATAGTTATGGAGTGCTTTATGGGTGAGGAGGAGAATTTTGAAATTCAAGCGGTATGGGATAGGGAGCCAGTGAAGGTTTTGGAGGACAGGGGTGATGTGGTTTCAGGAGTGGGTGTGGATGGGGAGACGGGCACCAGAGTCTTTAATGTACTGAAGTCTATTGAGGAGGTTGGTGGTAGTTCCATAAAGCAGGCTATTGCCGTAATCTATGCTAGATATCATGAAGGTGTGAATGAGGGTTTCAGCTGCAGGGAAAGAGAGAGAGGGGCAGAGGCGGGTGGTGTTTTTAAGATGATGGAAGCAGTTTTAGTGACAAGTTTAATGTGTTGGGTGACGGTCAGTTTACTGTCAAAGATAGGGCCAAGGTTCCAGGGTTAAAGTATCTGACTTACAAATAGAAAAGACTAGAACTACAATAAACATTACCCCAGTTCTAATGTAAGAAATCTATGTATGAATACAAATTTCTATTTCTATTTCCATTTTATACACCAGCTTAATCCAATTGATGGTCCGAGGTGAAACTCAAGCCTAACCCAGCTTCTACTGGTCAAGAGATGGGGTTCATCAGTGTATGCCAATATTTATATATTTATGAGTACAAGTACACAACATTTATAGAGCACTCCCATGAAAAAAGCAAATTAAGAATCAAACAGATAATAAAAAACAAGTCTTATCCAGCTGATTTGCTGTGAATTGTGCATGCAGAAATTGTCAAAGCATCACATCATTTGTCATTTGGATTATTAACAGAGCAATTAGTGCAAGATAGACACTTAGGGCATCTATACATTTTTATAAGGAGAAAAATACTTAAAAACGTAGGGAACATCTAACCTGACCAAGTAAAAGTCACAACATTTAGTGGTAAAATGGGTAGAGGACAGGTGGCAGCAAAATGCAAATGAGTTTCTGATGATCCAAATATGGCCAAATATGCCCAAGGAATTGTGCCAACATAGTGCAACAAAATGTCACAATATGTCACAATATGTCCCTGTGACTGTCTTCTTCTTTATTGTTGAAAACAAATAGAAGTAAATAAAACTGCATCTTATATATAGACCATTTATTATGGTCTCATCCTTTAGTATTAATTGTGGTGTTTGCAGATAATACTGCACTCAATAGGTTCGTTATGATTAAACAGTTATAGATTAATTGGAATCATTTTCTGTGATACTGAAATACTAAATTTCTCAGTGATTCAGCTCTAATTGTTCTGGCCCACACATTTACAACTGTTCTTTGATGTGCTCCTCGTGCTTTGTGTTCTTATGGTTGAGTAGCTGGTTTAGTTTGTTCAGGGTACATGAAAGTTACACACAGTACACACAGACTATGATGTGTCTGTGGGATCTTTCAAAAGCAGCTTAATGGCTAATCCTGTCTTGGAGCACACACAACACAGAAGGTCATTGCAAATGGAAACATTGTCCGCTGTATGGTAGAATGTCAATGCTATAATCTGATTGGCCTAGTTGATGGATAGGTGGTTTGGTTGACCTATCACAGTTAACTGAATTATTGCTCCCACATGCCCACCTTTCGGTCATCCTGTCTGCCTTTTTTTCCTCTCTCTCTCTCTCTGCCTCTTTAGTCTGCCTCTCTTCCTCGCACTCTTTCCTCTTCACTCTCAGTCTCTCATCTTTATCTCTCATTTCATTCCTGCTACTAACCAAATTAGTTGTGCCCCTTATGGATTTTGCCCTTTATGGGTCTGTATGAATGGAATGAAAGGAGGAAGGGAAGTGTGTGTTTGTGTGTGTCAGGTTAAGCTGTTCCTACCAGATGTTTTTCTTTGTTTTATTCTACTGAGCGCCGCACTGTCTGCCTGTCACTGACAGATACAGAGTGTGTATCTGTGTGTGTTTGAGAGCGTGAGAGAGTGATGGAGAGCTTTTATAAGAGGGAGGACAAGTGTGTGTGCGTGTGTGTGTGTGTGTGTGTGTGTGTGTGCATGTGCCAGAATTAATTACTTCTGCATATGCTGCTAATATACACTGTGTGGTGGAAAGTCTGCAGAACCAATGATTAATATTAACAATAAAATCAGTTCTCCAGATTGTGAATCTGAAATATACATACTTACAGAAAATGAAGGTGTGTTAATGTATAAAATCTTGATCTATATCTTTAAGCTGAATTCTTTTGTGCCAAAAGATGAATGGACTTACACTGAAATGAGAAGAGGCTAGATGGGAAGAAAGCAAAAGCAGAGGTTTAATAAAAACTTCCATTTGAATGTCTTTCAAAGTGTATAAAAACCTCCAAATCTTAATTCATGTCATGTTTCAGCTGAATGTTACTATGTGTAAATGTAGGAAAAGACTTCAAAATCTTCCTTCAAATGAGATTTGGATTGTTAAGAATAAAACATCTAAGTTTGACCTGCCTATCAATATCTGGCTCTTATAATCTGATGTCAACTTTGATTCATGAAACATTCCTGATGTGATGCACTGTTTTTATAACATCCTGGAAAACCAAACCTTCACTAAACAGTGCAGAGAGGAGGGTGGATGTGACTCCAGTCCCAGATGCATCTGTGTGTGAGTGTAACTGGCTTCACGGTAGTGTGATTCAGTCTTTCTCTGTGCTGAGGGATTGTTTGTTTAGCTGCTACTGCTTTAAACACACAGCAGCCTTAACAGCTAATCTTCATGGAGCAACTGTATACAGAAGCTTTCCCAACACTAACATGTCCTTGTAGCTTAAACACTGATCATTTAATTAAAACACATTTGAAGAAAGTCAGTTCCATGATTAATATTCAGCATTTTGATTTTCAAATCATTCTTAAATGTTTTCATTTAATGTTGATGCTATTTTTTCCTTTCTTTTTAAAACTCAATGATAGCTTTCATTTAAAAGCTGCATTTTTCTTACATTTGTCAAGCATGATCACCAGGTTTCATTGTTTATGTTATCTTGTTTGCCTTATAGAAGGGTGTCCAAAGTCGGTACTCAAGGGCTGAAGTACTGCAGGTTTTCATATTCTACTTGCTTCAACACACCTGACTCAAATTAATTAGATCCAACAAGCTGATGAAGTTCTGCACAATGACTCATTATTTTTATTATGTGTTGGAGCAGGGAAACATTAAAAAACCTGCAGGATTATGGCCCTTAAGGACCAGAGCTGGACACCCCTGGCCTCAAGGATGGATATAACATAACCTGAATAGGTTTATATTCTTTTTAAATTCTTACACACAGCAAATTGATAAATGCATTCTGACCGGCACCAGTTCTATCAACTTGTTAGGCTAATTTAACAAACTTGAATACATACAAAGGCCATGTCCATCCAGTTTGAGGTTCAATTGATTCTTCCCAGAGGATGAGGCCACAGCCTGCATAGACCTGGCCGGCCTTCTGTCACAAACCCCTGGCCTCCTACGCATGTGTGTTTATGAGAAAACAGTGGGAGCAAGAGAGATCAAGGCTGAGATGGATGGACAGATTGACAGACACAGCTAAATCCGGTTATTTGTTCCTCAAAGGACATAACATGCTTCTGAATATGGAGAACTAATGTGTGCAAAGAAGCAGAGCATAAACATTTTTGTGTATTTCTTTTATCTCATTTTAGTTCTAAACTAACAGTTAAAGAGCAGATATGACAGCAGCTTGAGTGGATGATGAATTAATTTTTACAGCACTACCAAACAGTCACAAAGTTATATGATCCTGCACTTTCCAAGTCATTTCAGGACATTTCCCAGGACCCTTGGCAGGAGGTTGTCACTATGACAACAATCTGTAGAAACGCTGCTTGTGTGTGTTTGCCTCTGTGTGTTCACATGTGCATCTGACATTGGCCTTGTGGGACAGAGCAGCTCTGATTAAATAATCAAAACACTTTGATTGTGTACACGATTACAAATTAGACAAATGCATGTTCACACAGAAATAATTAAACACACACACACACAAAGCCAAAAGCTTCATAAACAGTAATAGAAAACTTTGTTCAAGCTGTTAAACTCAGAGGAGTATAAGAAAAAGTGGACACTCTGCTGGTACTCACAAGTCACATATATTTTGACATGGGATGATGTAGGAAAAATAAATCATTTCATGTGTGTGTTTATAACAGCACTTTAGTGTGTTTATTTAACCTTCCTTAATTGTAAAATTAAACAGCAGCAATAATCTCAATCAGTCATTTGCTTTCATATTATCTTCCTCTGATACTCATTTTCTACAGTGATACTGTATTAAAGAAAAAATTAACCTGTCACTTTTGTGTCTCTGCAGGAACGTGTGGAGTATCTGTTCCTCATCATTTTCACGGTGGAGGCGTTTTTGAAGGTAATAGCCTACGGTCTGCTCTTCCACCCCAACGCCTACCTGAGGAATGGCTGGAATCTCCTCGATTTCATTATTGTAGTTGTAGGGTGAGTAAACTGAAATATACAAAGAGTTAAATCATGAAATATGATTTTATGTTTCATCTTACAAAGCTTGATAAATTAAACAAAGATAGCCCTTGCTTTTCACAGTCTGATTTAAAATGTGACCTGACATAATTTGACACTCACTCTGACAGATGTTAACAAAGCACATACAAAGACAACTGTGTCTGATTCTTGAGATAATCTTTTTAAACTACTGTTACAAATAACAAATATTTTTCACTTTAGTTTTATTGAAGAAATGAGTTCATTAAATTAAAGTTGTTACATTATTCAAGTGTGTAACTATAAGTTAATTTACTCACAGTTGAACATATTTCCCCAAACCAGCCCATTTGTGCACATTGTAAATCATCTCTAGAGTAGCTATTCTACGAACTGTTATAAGAATAACTAATATTATATGGGTTTTTGTTGTTGTTGTTGTTTTTTACAATTTAAAACAACTTAGAGCTTCATAGCGACATATGTAGGTTATTTATTTTTACACCCTTCACATATGCAACAGACTTTTTTTATGTTTTGCCACCGTTTCTCCACCATGCAATGTGACTGGTCCAATTATCCTGCCTGTCAATAAAACTGATGTTGGACTTATTTCTAAATATCAACTATACGAGAGTAAGAATGAGTACAAATCCTGTTAAGAACTTTTCTATATCTTTGTCAAAGTGGCCTTGTTTGACTGATTAGCGGATGGATACCTTGGGTAGCCAGATTGCATGTGACGTGGCATAGAGACATTAAGAAAATAATGAAAAAATAAACTGTCTAATTTTAAAATGAGGTTGTGTAAAACAAATAATTTATACCGTTTGCTGGTTATTTTTTAGGCTTGGGTTATTTTAGATGGAAGAAACTTGGCCTTTTGTGGCTCTTTTTTCAATAGCACCTAGCTTAGTTCCCTGTCAGAATTCCTCCCTATTCTCCACACTGACAGCACTCTGCCACTGCAGGTAAGAAAATGACTATTAAGAAACACTTCATACAACCCCACTTTAAAAAAGCTACATATTCCATTTAAAGCCTATTTAAACTTTGGTCTGCAAAGGACGGGTGAAGCTTAAACTGATTAGATTGTGAGATTATAGCAAAAACCTGCACTGTTTTTATTTATTTGCAATTCATCTCCTAAAATCCTCTTTGCTTTAAGACACGTGCGTGTGTTTGTGTGCATGCGCTTCGCTTGGGAGTGTTTGTACCTCCATGCATCCTCAGCCTGCCAGCTGTGCTTTGAGTACAGTGTTGGGGGGTAATGCAACTGCAACCAGTAGCCCTGACAGTTACATTAATGCTATATAAATGGTTTAATTGAGCATTTCTGTCTGTGTGCGCGTGTGCTGCTTGTAAGAGAAAGACAGCAAGAAAGCAGTCTTCAGCCTAAAGGAAGGCACCACCAACACACCCAAACACTCTCTGGGAGTCCTGTTCACTGCCAGTCAAGTGTTCACTCACATTAGCCATCTCAACTGTACACGTTTGGATTTACGCCATAAAAACACACACAAACACACACCATTGGCTAACAACCGGGTGCCAGTGCCCCTGGCATAAACACAACCTTTACAACTCCTGTTATCTACCCTCTCTGTCTCTCTCTGTTTCTGTCTCAATCACTTAAACTGTGGCTTTTGTTTTGATGCAGCATCATTTAATGTGCAGTAATATGTTATTGATCCATTTGAGTGGATTTTCTTTTCCTCGCAACCCTGCTAGAGGGAGTTCAGGAGGTCAGATAAAAGCTATGGCTCAGGATTCAGCAGGATTACTTCGCCTTGTTTTTCTTGTTCAGGGGGATGGCTGCTTGCTGTTTTGGGTGATTGAACCAATGCCCTCTCTTACTTTTATATTTCCTTCCTTCCTTCCATAAAATATAAACCATTACATTTAATTTACAGTGCCTCACTAGAAAAATTAAATTTGTTTAAAAGTATGCTAATAGTCATTGTCTGCATGAATACAAGAAAAGGTGGTAAGAAATTAGAAATAACACAGTATATGTAATAAAATTGCAATTCAAACAGTTTGTCATTTAAATACAGTTATTATTGAACTAATAACTGATACACACTGCATGCACAAATCTCTCAGTCAGAGAGGAGATTTTCAGCCGTGACAGCACTACATATCCATGCGTGCATGACTGAGTGCTCATCTTTGTGTATGTGCATGTGTAACCATCAGCGTGTACGTGTGTGTATAGATGAGAAGTGACAAGAGTTCGCTCCCTGTGGAATATTCACCATATGGGTGAGGGAGCTTGTACCTGGTGCTGAGCAGCCTAAGAGACACACACACCCTCACACACACATGTACACATGCACACTGATGCTAAAGGCCAGACTCTTCTTGACACATACCTAAGAGGTTTTAATGATAGTTCAGTACATATGTGCATGTGTGAGTGTAATATGGATAGGTGCAATGTAGACTCTCTCTGCAGTCTCTCTATATTTCTTTACTCTCACATGCAGCGTTTCCTCATTTCTTAAAATTGTGTTAATGCCACCTAATTTTCATTCTCTGTCCAAGTTCTGCTCTATTCAGTGTAGATATTGATTGCGCAACTGTCTGTGCTCATGACAAAAATAGAGTAAAGACTGAATAATGTCAAAACAAAAACTTTTGTATATGAAGAATATCTTATTTTAAGACAAGCGTAAAATAAATCATTTTAAATAATCAATAGTTTTATCGGTAATAAACATACATTTCTGAAATGTTTGCTTAAAAAAATTAAAATATAAACAAGTGATATTGTATTAGCATTTTGCATCATTACTACCTCACAGCCTCTCTTCTCTTTATGAATGTAAGCAGCTGGTGCTATCTTTAGTTTTGGATGTACACAGGCCATCATGTGGTGCTACACAAAGGCTGTAATTATCACTCAGATAAAATGCTGGTGGTGCAGAATTGTAGATCCTTGACGTGGCTGTCATACTCTATTTGAAAGGCGTGTTTCCAACCAGACATGGAGAGTTAATCAAATCGAGAGGGAGGTAGTGGGAAATAGAGAGGCTGAGAGAGTGAGAAGGAGAGAGGGCGATATGTTTTGAGAGGCCTTTTCAAGTGGCCATTTCATCTGTGCTAATTGATAATTCTCCATGACTAACGCGCCACTGACTGGCCTTTGAGCCACGCTAGCTGGTGATTTCTAAAGAATCTCGAGCCAGAAAGAAGAAGGGCAGAGTGATAAGCTCAGCTGGATGTGCAATAATTCTAGCTTGTCAGCCACTTGCTCCAAAGAGATGCCTGTAAATAATAACAAAGAGGATAATAGCTGACAAAAAGCAACTTCATATAAAGGGCAACATCTCTTGATTGAAAATTATATCTACGTTTTTATGCATTTTGGCTCACTTTGACGACCATTATTTACTCATGAATATCTTTCTCACATGAAGTGGTTCTTGATTACATCATTTCCAGATTTATGGGCGTTATAGTTTAAATTACTTTGGCTCATTTTGTTAAAACAGGCCTAATGTTCTCTAAAGTGCAAATGCAACCATTACATCTGTCTGAGACTTTAGAGTTGAGGCTGTGGCTTCAAAACATACTTTTTTCAGTGACAGTTTTACTAAAATTTCATTCTTAAATATTAATCTGCTTTTTGACACTGACAATGTTATACAAGAACAGCAGTTTGGTTTAGCTTGATGATATAATGACTTATATTTCTGTTTAACCAGAAGGTACAGTATACATTTATGAGAATAAACTTTACACAAACAGGAAGGAAGTTTGTGTTTAGTCGATTAATTCTCCCCTTTAATAATGCCAATTAGTATTATACATCGTTAGAAAGCCTGATTAGTCACTTTTTAAATCAGGTAAAAGTTGTAAGTATTCTGCTTCTGTGGGATGAGCAATACAATAAAATATGTGGATAGTTTACTCCAATTTCCCCCAACAAAATTCCTTACTTTTTATGGTAAGTTTATATAAAATCTCATAAACAGTCATAAACTGTAATGGTTTTCCCAGAGGACCCGATAATCGACCACAACAGGAGTAGGATAAGGCAAAAGTGATTTATTGTATAGGTGGTAGTGCAGGGAAACTGGAGCAGTCTGACAGGATGAGAAGGGAGGATCCAAGAAGATTGTGATGTTCAGGAATCTGCAAAAACTCCAAATATAAGGGCATAAATCCAAATCCAAACAGCGTGGTCAATATAGCAGGCAGAGGTCATACACAGAGTGGCAGGAAAAAGACTACTTATCCGGGGTAGGTCAGAATCCGTGGTTGGTCCAAAACAGGGTTCGATATCCAGGTAGACTTTGGGCAAGATAATCCGATGAGGGTCAGGCAAGAGAAATCCGTGGCGTAACAGGGTCGAAGACAGGAAATCAGGAACACGAAGCAAGGCTGGATATCAACAAGGCAAGAGCAGTTGACCATCTGGCAGGGAAGCAAAGACTGGAGAGGGTATAAGTAGAGCAGAGCACAGGTGAGACAAGGGAGCAATTAGGGAACTGTAGGTGGAGCCAATGAGCCCAATAATTGGACTGGAAGCCCAGCAGAGTAGCCACCATGACAATAAACATTTGTTGGTGAAAAAATGTTTAGAAGTTGGTGTGACAAAACTTTGATACCTTGCTGATTGAATTGACACTCATACTGACATCCATCACTGACTTTGACAATACTTTCTATTCTACAACTATTCTATTCTCATTTAGCAGACTCTTTTATCCAAACCGACTTACATTTGACTTGACTCACAGTGAGTGTTTTTAATTCATCAATTCTTGAAATGCCTACGTGAGAAAGTATTGTAGACCTCCCTGTATGTCCATGGGCATTTTCATGCTGACACAAAGGGCATTCCCCTTTTAGTCCTACCACAAACCTCAAAACACTCTAGAAAGGTCGCTCCCAAACCTATTGGCTTGTTATTCCTTAAAAGCAAAATCAACCCCCTGCTCATTGATTGAATGTTTCCATGAGCTGAGCTTCAGAGCTAAATGTGAGGTTTTTCTTTTTGAAATGTGAGTCTATTTTTAGCCACAAAAATAGTCCTGATTTGTCTTCTTCTTTAGCATTTGTAAGATTAGATGCTGCCAGACTTTCAGGGTTCCTTCCATAATGTTCACAAGCTCTAAACATCTGGAGCAGGTGTGGAAAACAAGGGCAAAATCACAACAACATTGGATGTTCATCACATTTTATGTCTGTATCTCTTTTATTGTTTTCTCTCAGATTCTGTCTAGATGTCATTGTGAAAATGATGGTTACTGAAGTAAACCTATTCTGTCTGACAGGTTATTCAGTGCAATTTTGGAGCAGGCCACGAAGGGGGATGGGGCCACTCCTATTGGAGGGAAGGCAGCGGGCTTCGATGTCAAAGCTCTGAGGGCATTCAGAGTACTCAGACCCCTAAGACTGGTCTCTGGAGTACCGAGTAAGTACTGTAAAACAAAACAGAGGGATGCTCTGGGGATCAGGTGTGAATGGTTATTGGGTGTGGTTGGAGAGGAAATGAAGGACATATTGGGGCAGATATTGGTTTTTGATGTTCTGCACACCATGTTCAGTATACACACACACACACACCTAAACACACACAGTCATCTTGTCCTGTTTTAAAAAATTTTTTACAGTATGAGCAGTAGATGAGTTGTCTGCCAGTCCGTCAGTCTGTGACCCCAGAAATCAATAATCCAAACAACCAGATGACACAAAAAGAGCAGATATTGAGGCTGGGAAAGGTGCAAGTCCGCACCTGTATCTGTGTGTGTGGTACAGCCAGATGTCTATGGTTCAGTGTAAAAAGATTTGAGGTAGTACACAGTGTGCAGACAAGATCCTGGCCTGTGTATTCAGTTTATGTTATGACAACTCATCAATAACATATTTACAGACTGCTTCAAGAGCCACTGATGCTCGCATGCTGCAAAATGTACTATTTATAAAAACAATCACCTGTAACTAAACTTTAACCAAACAGTTTGTTCAAGATGTGCAAAAAGGCATAACCATTTCAATTTTTCACTGCAGTTAAACAAGTCCTGTGGTATGTAAATAAATCAAAAAGTCTCAGAGTCAGTCCAGTTAGAAGTTTACTTAATCGTACTGAGTGTGGATGACAGCACAGTCTCCATTAAAATGCAAATTCAGATCAAACTGCTTCAAAATAAAATGTGTTTCTTCTTCTTTTAATACAAGGAAATAAATGTATTTTGATCAAATACAGCACAAATAGCACTGCTTTTACATTGTCCTGGTGTAATTTAATATTATAAACAGGAAGCTATTTGTTATAGTTGCAAAAAAAGCATTATACAAGAGAATTATGAATCTCTGGTAAGATGAATTGTAAACATGAATTATGAATGAAGTTACCTGACAAAGTGATCTAATTCTTAAATATGGATTACAAGTGTGTCTTAATAAAAAATAAATAAAAATTGGCCCATTCATTAAGTACAAAGACATGACTTGTTTGGAAGAGTTGCTGGAGAACTTCTGGACTTCTGGACTTCTGGAACCATGTCTTTTGGACAGAGGAGACCAGAGTTGTTTTGACATAATGCACAGGACCATGTTTGGTAAAAAAAATAAATAAATAAAAAATAAAGAACCAAATCAGCATGAACACCTCATACCAACTATTATGCACGGTGATGGAGGACTGATGATTTGGGCTTGTATTGCAGCCAAAGGATCAGAGCACCTTGCAATTATTGAGCTAGCCACGAGCCCCCCTTTTATGGCAAAATATTCCAGCTGTCTGACAGCTAAAGCTTGACTAAAATTGGTTCATGTGATATGACATTGATTCCAAACATAGCAGCAAATCTACAACAGAATGTCTGAAAAAGAAAAAAATCAAGGTGTGAAAATGGTCCCATTAAAGTCAATACCTCAACCTGATTGAAATGCTGTGGAAGGACTTTAAGAAAGGAGAAAAAAAAGCTTCTACAAGCTACTGAATCATGGCACTCACATTGCTTCTTTATTTTAGTGTAGTTCTTGTTAATTAGATAATGACAGTGCAATACATGATGTGCTGTCATTCATCTGAGATTGTATGTGTGGATGTGTAAAACCTCTGTATGAAAAGAAAGTGCACTTTTTCTTTCTCATGACTGCATGTACATAATATCAGACATATTCTTAAAAACTGTGTGTGTGCTACAGGTTTACAGGTAGTGTTGAACTCCATAATCAAAGCCATGGTTCCTCTGCTCCACATTGCCCTGTTGGTCCTCTTTGTCATCATCATCTATGCCATCATCGGCCTGGAGCTCTTCATGGGCAAGATGCACAAGACCTGCGTTAACAACCATACACGTACGTACATGCACATAGAAAAAAAAGCAAGAGAGACAAAGACATTGATGTTTTCCATCAGCACACATGATTGAACACACACATGCACTGGTATGTTGCACTTAGTTTAAAAAAAAAAAAAAAGCTTCAGTAATTTACCATAACCATAATTTATTGTTTTTATAGATAAAAATGATTTGAGCAATTAATAAAACAACAGCTGCCATAAATGACTGAATGACTAAAACAATTTCCATCAAGGGCATCAGGTACAAATGGACCTGAGTGTTATTATTGTGGTGTTATTGGTCCCATGAGATGCATTAGCTCTGCACAGCCAAAGTGGTGGTACAACAGTCTTCTATAAATCACCCTAGAGAGCTTATTTTGTATAATTAGTTTAACACTTTCACATAGATTGTTTAATAGTTGCTCTGTTTGGTGTTAGTTCAGTTGTCTGTTTAACCTTGTCCAGAGGTAGCTTTATAGTCTGGACAAGATTCTATAGCAACACTAGCTGGTGTACATTAAATTAGAGTTTAGTTTATTTATAACAAAATAAATACTTAACAGACTGTCAGAATTACAAAGAAAGTTGAAGCGAGCAAAGACGAATATAACTCGTGTTATTGTGTGGGAGAACACTGAGATGCTTATATCCCTTTCTTTTTAGAAACCAATGCAGAGGAAAAACCAGCACCATGCGCACCAGATGGTGCTTATGGTCGACACTGTTCACAGAATGGAACACTGTGCAAGATGGGATGGGAGGGCCCGAACGACGGCATCACCAACTTTGACAACTTTGCCTTTGCCATGTTAACCGTGTTTCAGTGCATAACCATGGAAGGCTGGACGGATGTGCTGTACTGGGTGAGTCGGACACCACAACTGTGTATTGTGTCTGTATGTGTGTGTGTGTGTGTGTACATTGTAGTTATTGTACCGTGTCTATAACATCAGCACAGACGAAACGTGTAAAATTATTTATTCCAGTGTCAAGCACCCATGTGTACACACATGCATACAAAATTATAAGCATTTTTCTTTGACTAATGTTGTCCCATCCTCATTCCTGCAGTGTAAACACAAACCTGTTTTTTTAAATATTACCCTAGAAAATTTTTATATTAGTTGGCTTTATGTTGCTGCATGTAACTTTGTCAGGAGATGCATGAAAGTAAGTCATAACTCAGCAGGACTTCAGCATGACTGTGACCCATTACTGTAGTCATGGAACGCTGTTGGATGGACTATTAACTTTAAAGCACTTGTGTGGTGCTATTAAATGCTTTTTTCTTTGATTTTAAAAGATAGTTAAGCTAGTTTTCAGTGACATTTAGGAATAAATGGACAGTGAAAGTCTCACAGCAAGGAATATAATGCAAATTACAGTCACACAGAAACAGAAAAAGTAAATGCAATTCACAGCACGTGTTTATTCTTAATAGCTTGTGAATGTAAATGTGTGTAAGCTGTGTCTGTGCACACGTGTACACATGGAGCAGATAGCTTAATAGCTCTACACAGCTCTACACCCCTTCTGCTGCTTTTCTTCTTTTATGATAAATTATACCTGCTGTATCTCATAAGTCTGGGACGTCCTATTTTGTTTTTGTCACACAATATCAAATAAAAAGTTAACTGGTTTCCATGTCGAATGACAGGCATCTAATTGGCAGAGCTGAAATTTTGTTTTAAAAATTGACATTTAATCTTACAAATGACGGCATTTCAAAAAAGACATTGCATAATCAATCTGTCTGACTTCCTCATACATCAGCCTCATGGTCTGTCACTGTTTGATCAGTCCTGGAAATCTGAATGCATCTGAAACATATTTCTTTACAAGGAAATGTCCATAAGAGATTTTTGAAGGTGGGCAGCTATTTAAACATGCAGAATCAAGAGCTGAGATTGTACATTAAGCTCCAGTAGCAAAGTTAGTCTTTAGTTTCCTTGATGGTGGATCATCAAGGATCAGTCCTCCAAAGTCAGATAAAAAGACTTATTCGCACAGTTTATCATTCACTCCTGCCACTCTCGCTACGTCAGGCTCATCTGTTGTTCTTTTTAACATGCACTGCTTTGTTCTTGTTTTCTACCTGCCATGTTCTTTTTGCCCTCTCTAACACTTTTCATCCTCCCTTTTCTCAAATATTTTTCTCCAAATTTTCCATTGCTCTCATCAACTTCATGATACCACCTCACTCATCCTTCCTCTCTCCACCAACTGACCTTTTATCTGCCTGTTAATCCCCTCCTTTTCTCCTTTTCCTTCTGTCCTCTGCCTCTTCTCTCTCTCAGATGCAGGATGCTATGGGCTATGAGCTGCCATGGGTCTATTTTGTCTCTCTTGTCATCTTCGGCTCTTTTTTCGTTCTCAATCTCGTTCTGGGAGTGTTGAGCGGGTAAGAGCTTAGGCTGTTGTCATGTGTGTGCGTATGTGTGTTGTTTGTGACGTGGCTGTACTTACTGTTTTAAGTGTGATGACGGACCATGTGTCAAGAATCACAACATGCAAGACATTACTATTATTATTAGAGGGCTTTAAAGTATGATGAAAATGCAATAAAAATCAGTGCCAAATGAAAATTAAAAATTATGTACAAAAACAGTATTTTATCAAGATGCAGCTCCATGGAACACTGAGGTAAATTGAATGCCGTCCAATGAAAACTGTCAGCTTGTCAGATCAGCAGTAAAAGTAGAGGTAGATGTCCATCGTCCTCAAAGGAAAGAACTGACAATCAGTGAACTGAACAAAATCTTTCACTCTCTCTCCTTTCTGTTTCACTCAATCAGTCCTTTGTCACAAGCCTCAGAGAAACACACACATGCACCAAAACACACATGTCTAGAATTCTATCTTTTATGTTCATGTCAGGAAGCCACATGGGTCCACATCCTGTCATAACCTGTCAGTGATGGACAGGTGGACACAAACACACCTATGTCCCGAAGGCTTGCTTGAATCTCCTCTTTCCAGCAAGTTTGATTAAAAACACAATAAACTTTTACTGCTTCATACTGAAGTAACTGCTTTGTACATAAACACCCAGTGGAGTTTAAAGATGATTACTGTGTGTGTTTAAGTATGTTTTCCCTTTTTTTTTTCTCATGAAATCGAAATTCATCTCTTGACATTTGCATATGTGCCTACAAAGTGTGTATGCCAGTGGAAAGGCTTGCAGCCTGTGTTTATCAGTGTGTTTTGTCTCCATAAGTGCTGCTCCACCAGGCCAGCTGGGTGCTGTTTTTTTGTTTTTTTTTTACCAAGCTTTGTGCGGTTTTAGTGCAACCACCTCCTGGTCTGTAGGGACACACGGGGGGTATAAATAATTCACCCCTCAGGTCAGCCGTTAAGGTGGAACACTAAAAAATCTTGCACAATAGGGAAAACACAACAAGTAAAAACGAGTTTCATCTGTGGCCAGAGTGGAGTCTGGAGGAAACGTGGCATTAAAGATGGAAATTATGGGATGAAAGACTGCACTAAGAATAGAATTGCATTTCTTTATTTTTATCCACAAAAACATTCAGTCTTTAAGAGTTTCCAGATCTCCCACAGAAAAATAGAGTAAAAAATAGTCTAATAAGGATAATAATAAAAAGCCACATCAAGATTTAATTTAAGATAAAAACTTTTAAATCAGATTATCTATAAAACTTTACTAATTTAATTACATATACACTAAGACATTTGTGTTTTTGTTCCATAAATTGAGTTATTTGGAAATATGAAGGCATGAAGAGATAACATTTTCTCATGAAGACTATAATTATATCCAGTCCTGGGGAGTCTTGCTGCACAGTCTGTTCATGTGTCTAACAAAATTTTTTGTTTTCCCCACAGTGATTAAGCCTGAAATAGGCTCATCTGAGTGCAAACGCTTAAACTTATAATTCTCTTTTTACATTAAAACAGGTGCTTAAATATTAATGAAAATAGTTTCATAGCTTCACATGATCATTGCTGTTTCAGGGCAACTTGTGAGATGAAATAAACATCTTTTGTGTTATTTTTCACTTCCAATTTTGAAAACTACTCCTGCACATATGATGAAGCCACCATATAAATTTGGAATATTCAAAGATCTAACTCCTTCCCTTGCTCCCTTCCTCCCTCCCATTTCTCCCTCCATTCACTGTTTGCTCCATCTTCACTCTCATTTCTGTCCTCACAATCCAACCCATCTCTACTCGCTCTTTTATCATTTCTCCCCTCTGCTGTCCCTCTATTCTACCCCTCCATCTCCTAGGTGAATGATGCAGTAGGTTACAAGTGGCCCTGGGTGTATTTTGTCACCTTAATCATCATCGGATCCTTCTTTGTGCTAAACTTGGTTCTAGGGGTATTGAGCGGGTAAGGGAAGGGTCAAAGATGATTCGAAACTAACTTCTCTTGTCACTGTTCTTGGAGAGTTATGCTCCTAGTCTCCTTGCTCAAAGGAAATCTTTCTCCTTTCTTTTTCCTGCATGTGCTTGTATTTATGCTGAATGAGTACAAAGCATGTACTGTATGAAAAAGTGTTTCCATATAGTAACATTTGCAGACATTTGTGTTGTCACAGATCTTGGCGCTCTTCCAAGTGAGCAATGTACACTGCACATACATTTTAGCTGACTGTAGTGAAATTATTAGAGCATCTGGCTCCAAGACCATTGAGACCTTTGGGGTATTGTCCCTCTGTAACTACAAGGCTACGCTGCGGCGTCTGAAAAATAGTACTATGATCATGAAAAGCTGTGTTCTCGGCACTGCAGTGGTAGCACAAAACACTATCATCCCATTTAAGCTAATGGAATTATAAATAATTATAAGAAAAGCAGGAGACAAATCAAATCAGTGGGACTTTATAATGGATTAATAGACCTAAAATGCAGTTAATATAAATACCTGTAAATAGAAATAAAAATACTTTTGCACTTATATACAATTTTTTTAATATACAGTTGTGTTTAAAAGTACAGCTGATGTTGCCAGTGCACACTTTAAGGTCAGGGTGAGTCTCACCCCTTGACTGACTGACCTGGATCTGACTTGGTACACCTGGTGATGTGGCAATGTCATTGTGGTAAGAAGTAATAGAGGTCTATCTGGTCCAAACAGCTTGGGGAGGTTTGGCTGTCTGGCTCTTTGTCTGACTTCTGACTAATGATGCTGTCAGCATACTACACAGCCTGACCTTTTACCAACCGGTTCCTCCATGGTGTGTGCGTTTGTGGGTCTCAGATTGGCATAATAACTAATGGCTAAACAGGAACATGGGTGTGACTCTGTTTCAGAATTGGATGTAATATGTAAATAGAAAGAATAGAGAGAGGGGTTGGCTTGCGGAGAGATAAAATGTGATTTAAGACATAAAGGTGAGGCAGTGAAAATGAGAAAATTAGCGTGAAGACTCAGAGTTTGGAGCTCATAGCTGCAGTCCCATTAACATGCATTGTGTTGGTACACTGAAATACACAAATACAGATCAATAGGACTGGGTCTTCTTCTAATGTTCTGACAAGCGAGACAATAGCAGGTTGTCCTAATGCTCATCGATCTGTTTTGGGTGTTTCAGTGTGCAGCCTGTAGCTCCATCTGTGCTCTCATCATTCCTCTAAATTTCACATTTCGCTTTTGGAAAGAATTGCATAACATCTGAGTTAGAATTTATAAATAACCCTAAAACCTATATGGGAAACTTTTGTAGATTTGTATAACTTCAAAAAGTCTCAAGATTGCAATTCAGAAGACAGATTTTTTTTCCAAGATATTTTTAGCTAACACTTACAGGGCTGTGAGGCTTTTGCTGCAGTTATTATTTCAGTGGATATTAAAATGTGGAGTTCAAGCAAATGTTCCCAAACCTCCAGTTTCTGTCATCCAAACGCAGCTGGTAATCAAATATTCATTAATTCTTTTTTTTTTTTTTTTTTTTGCTATGACACTTAGAAAGAAGTTCACTGTTTTCCACACCCACTTTCAATTGTCTTAAATAATTTCATGAATTTCCTCTTTGTCCACATCATCCCCCAAAATCTAGCACAAAACATATTGCACACATGTACCGCACGTCCTGCTGAAATCCATGTTTTAGGCTGTTTTAGTTCTGTTCTTAATGAAGAATTGTATATTATTTAAAAAGAGAAAAAATACAACCTTTAAATAATATTATGTATGGAGCATGGATCTAGCAGACAAAAGGTCTGGAGCTCAGTGGTGTATGTTGTCCAGTTTGTACATCCCTACACATACAAGCTCTTGTTGTAGGTTGTGTTAAAATACAACTAATAAGGACAAAAACGTTATATAGTCAAAATGAAAATGTGTTTTATAAATAGAGCAATAATTTGCTATTACCACAGTCAGTGTGGTACACCGTGGCACCCACTTTTTTAATGGTTTGCATAAGAAAACATCAAACATCAGCATGAATATCAAGTTGACTTGAGCTATGTATAATCGTACCACATAATTTGAGTAGGTAAAATCTAACCAACTCATTATAAACAGTTTAAAGCATGAGGGAAAAAAGTGAGTTATCGTCATATCATCTGAAACTGAAATGCATGAGACAATGTGTGAAAAAGTCAAGTTAATCTGGTTTCTCCTATTCTAATTTGATTTGCAAGAAGCCGCCATGCCAGCGTGAAAACAAGTCAGAGCTGGGGTCTTTAACTGGTGTTGATCAATGCTACAGCTACAGTTACTGTGAAGTATGTGCATGTATGACAGCCTGGTCTGCGTGAAAGAGCTTTGGAGGCAGAACTGAAGCACAGCAGAGAGGAAGTGACCTGCAAGTTCTGTTGTTTAAATATTAAAGCAAAGTCCTTTCTTCTTTTCAAGGTTATGCTTCAGAGCTGACATTTAGGGAAACTAAAAGCACCATTTTTCCATCTGCATCTGCACACCAATATCTTTCCTTCTTGGCAAAACTTTTCTGCCTTTACCTTTTTTTTCCTTTGCAGGTTTTCCTTTATTCCTCACAGTTGAATGTTCATTGTTATTACAATAATGTGAATTTTGGCACAACCATCAGTATAGATTTTCAGATTCTTTCCCCTGTTTCTTGTCTTTTTGCATCCCCATCCTTCTTCCCTATTCCCTCCTTCTAGAGAGTTCTCAAAGGAGAGAGAGAAGGCCAAGGCCCGTGGTGACTTCCAGAAACTCAGAGAAAAACAGCAACTGGAGGAAGACCTCAAGGTAGGCTGCTGTGTTATTTGTTTTGTGCATGAGTATGGGTGTTCAAGGTGAGCATTACATTAAATAAGTCAGTGTTACTGTTAAAGCTACTATTGTATGTTCTCATATCATCTATCAGTGTTGAATGTCAGGATGAATTCAAAGAACCCTCTTAGACAAAATAAATGGGCAAATATTTCATTAATCAAACACCAAGCAGATGCCTGTAAACACTGATAACTGCAGTTTTGGATTTTTTGTTGATAAGAAATCTAACAGTGTTCATTCGTGTTTCACCCATCAGTGTTCCCCTTTTTCTGTGTGTTCAATGTAGGGCTATTTAGACTGGATCACTCAGGCTGAAGACATTGACCCAGAGAATGAAGAGGAGGGTTTAGACGATGACAAACCCAGAAACCGTGAGTGCTACCGTATGTTATGTGTGTGTATGTGTTTTTAACAATTGAGGA
This sequence comes from Melanotaenia boesemani, assembly GCF_017639745.1. Taxonomy (NCBI): domain Eukaryota; kingdom Metazoa; phylum Chordata; class Actinopteri; order Atheriniformes; family Melanotaeniidae; genus Melanotaenia; species Melanotaenia boesemani. The sequence goes on from NC_055704.1 coordinate 21,150,293, forward strand.
AGGCCTTCTATAATGTAGTCTTACCAAAGTGTGGTGCATATGTGTATGAGTGTGATTTATGATTCGTTGGTTGGGATATTTGATTAGGAAATTGTGTATTTTTGTGGAAGGCTAGTTGGAATGGCTGCACCTGAGGCAAAATTATTCTAAGTGCAACAGAACGTTGTGAGAACAGCTGTGCATGGAAATGGATTTGCACAAGTTTGTGCCACATCTGGTGTTTGGTCTTACCGCAGTCTTCCTCACAGGGCACAGTCAGTAAATGAGCAGCTGACTTACCAGCAGGATGACTGACAGACTTAGAAGATATCAGTACTATCTGCTAGTTTTAGTTAAGAATCCTCTTGAGGTTTTAAACCTGTTTAGATATTAGTGGAATGTGTCAGACTACATCTAATAGCCTCTGGGTACACAGTTTCCCACACACAATCCTGCACCTATGCAGACATACACACTGTAGGTATATACCCTTAGGAATCTGTTCACTTGTGTTTTGACAGACATGTACATGCACAAATTAACACCTTGTCTCTCCACAACTCCCCTAGCACGAGGCAGCCACATACGACACCTTTCTCCACATGTCTTAGCTGTGGTTAATGTAGAAGTGTGATACCAAAACACTAAATACAACATGAGAGAAGGACAGTATAAAATACCTTCAGTATATAATACTATAAGTTGTTGTATAAGGATTTGGAGCTCATCTTGCTTGCATTTTAAATGAATAACGAAAACTTAATATGCAGAGGCAGCATACATTGTGCATACTTTTTGCACACAACCGGCTCATCTTGCCAGTCTTGTTTCTTTCTGAGAAACACAGATGACCACCAAGGAAAAAAAAGAAGAAAAACAAATGATAGACTTATCTCAGGGAATTAACATGGTCAAAAGGGCAGCGACCCAGTGTTCATGAAAAGAAAGCACCCGTGTGGCTAATCTGTAACAAGTGTCCTCACCTGTTACTAGTCCAAAATTAAAACATGTACATCTGCTTTTTGTAAATCCAAGAAGTCGCCCATATTTATAATATATATAAAGGTATTAAAACTGTGAGGATCTGTCAGTTGAGAGATTAAGTTTATTAAATGGCATTACTTAGGCCATTAAGAGTAGATGATGTGACAAAATGATGCATACAGATGATCCAGAGTTCTCTAAGGGACAGATCAATCATTCCTCTGTTTGCGAAGGTGGAAAGAAATCAAGTCTCACTCTTTCAGTTGCTCTGCCTCCCTCTCCTCGTTGGATGGATCCTCCTGTGGGAAGATGAATGAGAGCAGTTTGTCCCTGCTGCCCAGGACATTTTACATAGGCTGGTGCATGCACAGCACTCTTGTCTGAAGAAGTGATGGGAGACCCCGACAATAGAGGAGAAGATTGAAGGATAAACCAAGACAAGATAGTGGCTGAAAGTGTGTGTGTTTAGTATTTCACCAAACTAATATGTCAAACCAGTAATCATGTATCTATCACTCCATCTTTAGAGTGCCACAGAAGCACAACATTTAAGCATGAAATGAACTTGTCCATACAAAGACAATGTTTGTGTCTGTGTTCCTTTGCAGCATATACAGTTCACCACACAGCAGTGAGCTGTCATTTGAATTAATTTCCTCTTTTACTGCTTATCTAAAGCTACATTTTGCCTGCATGAACCTTATTCCAGGGTCTAGGGTTTCATTTCTAATGTGAGAACTAGGGCCTAAACAGAGTTCTGGAGGACAAAAATTCACCCATGAAAATTCCTCTGCCTGAGTACTTTTGAGATTACTTTGGCTCTTCAGGTGATGCTTGCAGCATTAAAGTCTTCTGATTGGTTGAGTATTTTGATCTTTGCCTCCTGTGTCAAACACAACCTCAGCTGGTAAAGTTGTGGAACAAAAGAAGTTGTTACTGTAAATACAACTTTATGTCTTTTATTATCCTCTTGATTCTGAGATCTGACTGTTGATTTACACATAGTCACAATGTGCCACAGTTTAGCTACATTTTAGTCATTTTTTTCTTGGTTATATCAAATAAAATGGAACAGCTTCGTTGGGTTTTCAGCTGTGTTAAAAAACAGTATGTGAGAGTACAGAGTGGGAGGGAAACATTACTGTACAGCATAGAATATAACAAGTCAGTTAATTTCAAATCTATTTATATGTGTAGATCTATTTTTATGTTACTATTTAATTCATCCAATTTCTCTCCTATTCAGCATGCAAGATGCAACAGTTGCATACATTTCTAAAAAGGTGATCTGCCATTTTTAGGAGACTCCGGCTGTTTTTAGCAGCTCTCTGTGTCGATCCAACTTTGCTTTATAATATTCCAAAGGTGTTAAATTGAATTTGGTTAACTGTATACTAAATTCGGTGGTAATATCTGATTTTCTCATTTATGTGTAAGTGATGATCACACCTCATAATTTTTCTTGTACCTTGTTTCGGTCTTGGATGCGTATGTGAGAAGATCGGAAAGCTTGCTTGGGTCAGTCACTCTATTGACACTCAGGACAGTGTCTGTGCATGTGTGTTTCTTACATGTGTATTCAGGCATGTATTCAAGTCTATTAAATCGCATGATTAGAGTTTGGACTGATCCGATCCATTATCGGTATTGGGTTCCAATATTGACCTGATTCACAGATAGGATATCGTAGCTGAATTCACCTCACCTTTCTGGTCCCTCTCGAAATGTCTTTTGACCATGTCAGGAAAAAAACAAAACAAAACAATAACAACAATAAAAAATTTTAAAAAGCAGGTGAACAGTCCACCACATTCAAACACAAGCAATCAAAACATTAATTGCCCTGCAAGTTCGAAAAGGAATGGGAAGAAGTCTGGACTTATTTATTTCTACCCCCCAACAAAATTTACCTTCCAACACGCCCAGTCACCTCCCTACTGAATAATCAAAAATGTAAATATACTAACATGTATAAGTATAACATCACTACCATTCCACTACTTTAATTAAGATACATAGACATACATATACAAACATAAACCACCAGTCAAAAGCCTGGACACACCCCCTCATCAGATCCAATCAGAAACCACACCCAAACTTCAGGCCGAATGAATATTATGCAGGTTTAAACCTACCAAAATATGTTGATGAAGAATCAGGTTGTGAATAATATCCATTGTAACTTGTATGTATATATATATATATATATATATATATATATATATATATACATATATATATATATATAATTTTATATGGTCTTGTTTTTACTCCGAGTTTCCAGTTTAGATGCAGTGTTACCAACACCCACACTTACAAGTCTGATGAGGAATGAGCTGCCTTTGCAAAAGTAGCATGACACTAATTTGGATGTATTTTAGTCTGGAAACATAAAACGCAAGATTTGCAACTTAAAAGTGTATGTACAACCAGAAGGGAAAAGTAAATAGCCTGCAGCAAGACATTCACTAAGCATTCCAACGAAACTGTAAATTTCCAGCAGACAACGTGAAAACTGAAGGGATTAACCCACAGAAAAGTTGCTCTAATTCATTATTCTGGCCAATCAGTCTATCTGACAAGGAAAATTCTGGAATGCTGTGCCGATCCTGCAGATCACAGTCGGTCTGCTGTGACGTCAGTCTATCTAGTGTTCTCAGATTATTCACATACATCCTGCTTTTCTTTCAACACATTCATTTGATTTAAAAAAAAAATTATAACTACATTTGTTTTTTTAAGGTTATGAAGCAGATACAGACATTGTCTTTGATTTATTTTAGAAGGTTTTTTCTTATAAATTATTCTGGAAAACATTTAGAATCAATTACTTTTTTCTTACCACTTGCTCCCTTATTAACAAGTGATTTGTGGTTTGCTACAACCTAATGATACCTTACTCAAAAACAACATTGGCGGTTATAAAGATAATCACAGTAATGATCATGTAAACTGATTTGGTATTGGGAAATATCAGCAAAAGTATTGGCAGGTATCCAGATACCAGATAGGGAAATCAGATTGGAACCCTAAAAAGCAGATCAGTGCATCTCTACGCTTGATATTTTTAGAAAGGATAACCCTAACAGCACATTGACGGGATTGTACTATAAATCCCATTCTAGGCATAGGGATGCACCAATGTATTTGTTAGCTTGTCTGGATGCTGCTCTTAATATTTTTGACAAATTTGATATTTTGCCTTTTTTAAAACCATTTTATCAGCAGTTTCTCGCTGATTTGAAAAGATATAATATGTCACGTTATAGCTTCATGATTAAAAACAAAACATTGTAGGAAAACGGTTACTTAGCACTAATCATTGGGAAGCATTTAAAATGTTTTTTATTAAAGGTAGAGTGAGTAAGAATTACTAACATCTAGCGATAAAGATTGGTATTGAAGTGACTTTGAATACCAAGCACAGATCTGAATGGATGGTGGCTGTCAGTGGCCAAAATTCTTCCAGGTACAAACATGTTTCCATCTGTGAGTGGGTCCAGTGGCCTCAGGTGCATCAATGACTGCACTACAGGTAAATACTTCAGAATTCTGTAATTCTATGTCCCTCTTAAAGTCTTTGTTATTATCCCAAACGGTGCTCTCCCACCTATCAAACAAAGCAGGTAATGAAGTTAACCCTCAGGGGTCTGAGGTATCATTGGGCATTTTTTACTACTTTTAATTTGAACTTTATATTTCAGCTTCACTTTACCTTGCATCATTTGGTATAATGTGGTATCTTTCTTTTTAGCACAACCAAATGTGTGAATTGAAAGCTTTAATATTAATTTATTTATTTAAAAATCTAAAATCACACTAAAAACATCAATTTCAAGTAGAATAAAAGGTATCTTTAGTGTTAAAACCACCTTTCAGTAAAGACATCTCATCAATTTGCAATCAGAGTTACTAATGATGTTTTTTGTTTGTTTTCTAGAATATAAATCCTCTGATGACAAATTTTCTAAGGTTCAGATTTCTAAGCAAATTCATGCAACAGAGATCAAAAGACAAAATGGTGCAAGAAAGACACAGACTGTGTTGCTTTCATGGCAGAAAGGCCGGTAATATAAATTAAACTTGTAGATGAAGTGATAAAATGAGGTGTGACTGCATGGAGTTGTTTATTGCAGAATAAAATCATATTTCTATTCAACAGGTCCCTGAGCCAGAATGAATACTGTACATGTGGTGATATGCTGTGTGTGCATTTTTCTACTGTTGTGCTCTAAGCTTGCTCAACATGTGCTCGTACATAAATGTGTGTGTATTTGTTGTTTCTTGCTGAGGCGTGCTCTCTGTCCCCAGGTAAAAGCCATCATTTTCTGTCTCTACGTGGAGCCGTGAAGAAAAATGCGGCTTTCCTTCGTAAGGCGTGTGCGTCTGTCTGCATGGTCCAGCACTAGTTAAAGACTTACTGGATTCTAGAACTGCTAGCAGACTGCAACCTCTCTGCTCCTTTCTGTGCCTATACTTGTTTTTTTTTTTGTTTTTTTTTTTGCCTTTTTTCCTCTCCTGTTTATCCACTCCACCTCCACTGGAGCATCTTTCTCTGCACCCTCTCAAGCTTCAGTTCCTTTAGTGGATAGCAACAGAATCGCAACACTGTAAAATTGTTTATTCTCTTTGTCCTCCTGTCTTCCTTTGAACCATTACCCTTAAATCATCTCAAGGCCCTCAAGGCCATGTATATTAATATTCTCTCACAGTGAAGACATGGAATTTTGCCCCCAATTACTTACCTGGCTACAGGCAAAATTATATGTCTATTGCGTTAAAACCTCTAAAATGCTTTATGGCCTTTAACCTTAAATTATGTTTAATTGAAACATTGGGAAAATATTAGTACATGAAAAAGGAAGCAGGAAGAAGCAACAGTTTTACCATGTTGAGATGAAACAATTTTTTGTAGGAAAGGAAACAATTTGCAACTGCTTGACTTGTCTGAAACAATAACAAGAGGAAAATGTCACCACAGAAAGCAACTCGAGATATGTTTACATGCTACACACGACAAGAAAATGTGTTATTATTTGTGATGACTCAATCCTCTCCTTGTTGTTTCAGATTCCTTTCCCTAAAATCTCCCCTGCATCATTGCAAGCTCTTATGATAAAATAATGGGAGAAATAAAACTAAAATGGGAAACTTTTTCCAGGTGCTGGCCAGAAGGTATTTATCTTTGCTGGGGTAGCATTTGTTAGATGTCAGCTTCAACTTCCAGACAAACTGTTCCCAGTCATTTTGAATCAACTACTAGAAAAAAAGCTAACACTGCAGTGTAGTTTATAACCTTTTTACATTATATTGAGATTTGGGATGGAGTTTTTCTTTCACTTTTATAGAATTTCTTTGGATATATTAAAAGAACTTTGACATTCAGACATGAGTGCCTCTTTTTTTTTTTTTTTTTTTTTTTTGTTTTATTTTTACATCTAATATGAGAAGTAGACAGAGGCATAAAGATCTCTAAACTGGTAAACAAATGCACACGTACAAGGTGACCTTTTAGATTATTTTAGCATCATACATACTGTATATATAAAGTCCTGGTCAGAATAATAAACACCCCTGTAAGCACAGAATATAAAATAAAAAAAATAAAGAAATACAAATATGTAGGCTCTTAATAAAGGTTGTTGAACAACAAATGAAAAATAACATGAGGTATTTAAATATATATATATATATATATTACTAATTTATACATATTACTAAGACAATGCAAGGTGTGAAAAGAAAGTTAGAGACAAATACTTTGGTTCTTTCAGCAGGAAATCTGAAACACACTAACAGCCAACGTTTAAATATGGAAAACTGTCAGAGACAGAGTCCTATTTTGAACACCTTAGAGCGCCTTTAACAAGAAATCAAATCAACCGCTGCAGAATGGCTTCCTGCAAACTTTTAAGTGAGACCTCTGCACCAAAAGAGCAGATGCAAGTCATTTCTCGATGGCTACAGCCAGAAATTGCTGCCAGATATTCTGCAAATAAATTTTGGAGATATAATAATATAGAATAATTCAGTCAGATTTTTATTATTAATGCATTTAATTTCTCTACTGCCATTGTTCAATAACTTTGAACGTGCAGCTGAAATATTCTTTGGTTCTTTTGTATTTCTTTGCATGTTTTCAGTATAGAGGAGTAAATCATTTTGGCAAGAACTGTACATAACAGTGAGGTTTACTTATTTTTAGAGATTGCACTATTAATAAATGTTTTAGTATCTAAACACAAACATAACATAACTTATGACTGAAAAATGTAATCATTGTTTCCATCATGTCATTTTCATTCCCTCTTGTCATGTTTCTCCTTCCCATGCTCTGTGTTCCTTTTCCTTCATCTCATTCCTTGTCCCTGTGTCTCAGGTCTTTGGGGTTTACTCTAACAATAGGTATTAAACTAGTTCAGAGCTCTATTGAGGGGAAGCCACCATGTTATACTGTATTTGAAATGCTGTAGCCTTAGGAGAGACTAGAGGGCCTTGAGTGCTTTTAACCAGGTAGCATAGCAGCAGGTGGCACGCATCGATGTGAGGAAGCATCCAGGAAGCATATTTAGAGAGAGTCCTGATCTTTACAACTGAGCTCATTCAAGACCAGCCCATGAGTCAAAGTACACCGGACTGACACTGTTCCACATCATATCTTCCTCTCAGATATGATGGTGGTCAAGCACTTACAAACCATCAAATAATTCAAAACATAATGTAGTTTTTTTTTTTTATGTTTGTTTGTTTAACATGAGCAAATCTCAAAGGAATACCAGTGGAATGTTTTCATGGAGTTAGAAGAATGTTAGCACAAAGACACGTAGCATTAATTGTGATAAAAGAGGGCACAATAAACTAACACAAAATGCACCGATGTTCAGGTAAAGTCTGGTTCTGGTACCCAGCAGGGTTTACAATAAGTATTTTGAGGTGAAAGTAAAGGGATTGAATCTCATTCCCAACAGCAAGCAAAGACTGACACAAGCAATAAAAAGCAATGGATCATTTTTATATCAGTTTCTCAACCAGCCAACCCTACATTCTTTCTTTTCTCTCACCATCTCCCACCATCTAAGCGCTTACATTATTTCCTCCATCAATCCTTCTTCAGTATTATCCAGTCCCCCCTCCCCTTTTAAACACTTCCATTCTTACCCACCAATTCATATTACTCATATTACATCAGTATTCATCCTTCCTTCTACCTTTGAACATCATCAGTCACACATGTCTGTAGGTGACACATTGGCACTCTCTGTGTGGATTTATAAACTGAGAAAAATTGGTCTGGGAGAGCTTTCCACCACACATCTGCAAAAGAAACCCATCCCTGCAATGAACATTCAATACCTCTCGTAGTGTTTGTAGACCCAAAACTAAAATCTGCAGAAGTTTCATTAATCACAAAATCTCCATGGGGATGCAAAATCACAAATGAGTTTTGTCAAGTAATCCTTCAGAAATCCCTCTGCTTAGAAGCTGAAACCCTTCCAAACAGCTGTTAAAGAGGTTCCGTCCCTGGATCCAGCACTGATAATTATTTCTAATATGTTATTAATTTAGGCAATTTGTGCAATATATGCGGTGATTTCATTGGCTCGAGGGTGTATCAACGTGTCAACACATTTAATAAGTGGGTATACTATGGGCAAGACAAGTTTAGTCAATTATCTTTAAGAAATCATAATTTGAGCGTGTTTAACCCAGTGGTCCGTGCAATGCTTCAGTAAAGAGAACTGAATGCACTGTGTAGTTTTCAAGTGTGCATTTGGAGTGCACTTGAAGCCTACAAGTTTATAAATTCCTGGGCAAAAAAGTAAATTCCTGCTTCTTAGTTTGCACAAATGATTTTCCTTTTATTACTAAATAATCTGCATTTTTTTTCCTCTCTTTTTGTCTTTTTCTCTCCACAACTGTCTTGTAGTGAGTATGCCAGCCAGTGAAAATGAATCAGTCAACACAGACAATGCCCCAGGGGGAGACGTGGAGGGGGAGACCTGCTGCACCAGGCTAGCGTGAGTATACCTCACCCATTCTCACATACACACTTCTTTTGCTGCCTCTATTCCTGAGCTCCCTCAGTCCCCTTCTGTTCTCATGGATGAGCTCAAGCCTCTGTGTGTTTTTTCCTATTATTCCTGCAGTGTAAGCCACGGTACAAGTGGCTCCTCTTGCCTCTATCCAATGATCTATCTAAGCCACCCTCCGTCTCATCAGGCTGTTTGAGGTTTGCAGGCATTCATGCCCCAAAGGTTATTGGTGTGGAGAAACAGTAGGTTGTGAATGCACTCCGTACTGATAGCATTTTAATTTAAAATGGAGCTCACTACATGTATTGTTCCTAGAGGTGGAAATGACTTTAGACACTAATACTATACAACTAACCCTTTACGATGCAGACGTACCTGTCCCGGTACATGACTACTAATCAACAACATTGCAGCCATGTGTGCAAGCCCCTCCGTCATGAATGCCCACAATATACACATCAAATGAAAGCTCAAAGTCTCGTCTTTCTGATGATATAAACCATTTTGACACGCAACAACCACAGCGCTAACACTAAGCCTTTTTTACAGAAAAGCAGAAAGTTTAAATGTTGACTTTCCTTACCTTTCAGGCCTCTATAGGTCAAACATCAATATTTCCCATCAAGATTGGTCTCATTCTGTTCGTACAGGTTAGGAGAGGACAAAAAAATATTTTTTTCCGTGTGTTCTAAAGTGTATAACTTTCTATCAGTAATACTTACAGTGATTCTGATTGCTGTGGGTGAAACTAAAGAGTGTTACCTTTACAGAGAGCCCAAGTCTGTACTTACAATCCAGAGGGTTCAATAACAGCAGTAATTCTAATTTGGAAGTCATATTACAGGCGTTTTTGCCATAATGACCCCGCTTGATAAGGGGCTAAACAAACATTTTAAAAGATGAAGGTAGCTACTAGATCAAACAACCACATCCTTATTTTAATTTCAGTCTAGATTTTAGACCTTGTTGTATGTAGCAAAAGTGGAGTATTTAATGTCTGAAATATGTCTAATAGTAATCCACTTTTCTTCCTCTTTCATTCCTTTTCCTGTGACTCTGCTTCCTGTGTCTATCTCCCCTTCATGTGTTTGCTGGTAAAATGCTTTCTTCCTTTCCTGTGGGAGCACACAAATATCTGACTCACTCACTCCTGCTCTCCCCACTGTTTTCATTTTTTTTTTTTCTTTCCATTATTCAAACAAGAGAGTTGCTTTCTCTCTTAGACACAAGGCCTCAAAGGAGACGTGACCCCAGCGGGCCGCTACTTCAGTTCGCACAAGCAAACACCCACATACAAAGCTGTTCATCACTCTGAGCGAAGCAGAACAGAAGAAAGTTACGATTTCAAGCTGTATTGAAAAAAACTGTTGACCAGGAGGGCAGTAAATCCAGTTGGATGGCACACTGTTGTTTATCTGTGTGCTCGCTGTCCCATCAGTTATTTTGACTTCGTTATGGTGTTTGTATTTATTTCTACTCTGTCAAACCAAAACAACTCAAAACAATGCATATGTCATATCTCAGATTTGAGGCACTGGCAAAAAGGCCCAGTGTGAGTTGCTTGTGCAGTTGTTTTTATCAGCTGAGAAACAGAATTATTTAGATCTATAAGTTTCTCCTATATTTGCAGCTAATGGTGGGTTATAGATCTAACAAGACAAGATTGGTGGCTTTGATTCACTGGCAATAGACAGGTATGTCATCACCTGCACATATTTTGTGAAAGAACTTTAAAATTACTTTTTAGGTATTTCTGACAACGCATATATAATAACAAACCTGTAGTGATTAGTTTGGGAAACTTCATGGAAAGCTCGGAAACTACTGGTACCCTCCTCCACTGAAATCGTTTTACAGTAGAGTCAAAATGTAGAAATGTGGAATGTGTTCTTGAGGAGCGGAACGTCTTAAATCTGTCTCCCTGTGAGCATTTTTACTCACTACTTTAGAAATGAGACTTTGTGTTTGCCGGTTTTTCATCTAATCACTGTGGAGACACACCCCAGGACTCCAGCTACTTCAGCACCTGCTGATCTCTTAACTGAGACGGACACATGAGGAGAAGAGATGTATGTACTGTCAGGTCCCATATCCAGCCAGTCACTCACTTTCTTTTTCTTTCAGGCCGTCAGTGAGACATTTCATTGCTCCAGTCAGCTGTGTGCTCGGTCAATCAGTCAGTTTATCTGCCAAACAGAATGCAATGATTACTATACCGCTAAAAAAGATTCAATAGCACAAGTTTTTTGTTTTTCTTTTATTCACTTGCAAGTAAAGCTATTCAAGATTTAAGCATTCCTACAAGCGGGTGATTACTAAATTGAATTATTGAAAACATTCAGCCAATATTTAAATAATTTTATCTCAACAGATTACATGATTTCTAGGAAGAATACTTCTCTTCTCTTCTCTTCTCTTCTCTTCTCTTCTCTTCTCTTCTCTTCTCTTCTCTTCTTTCAAAATGTCTTCCATAATCTCTTGTCCTCAGTTCTTCATGTTGTACCTTTTGCTGTTACAGTGGTGAACAATCAACAGACATTCTTTCCTATGAATTATTTGTGTTTTTTGACACCATGATTGATTACTGGAAACACAAACTAAGCGTGTTTTCTTTTGACTGGATGCCACTGTATGCATATATGTGTTTAAAGGGGGTGATTTGTTCACAAGAGAAGTGAACAGTTCTCATGTTGTTATTTTGTACTCAAAGTTCTTGTCGGTGGTGCACTGACATGGACAAACATGTTCTTTGATCATCTGCGATGTTTGAAATAAAAACTTAAACAGAAAAGCAACAGAAAATGCAAACATCCTTTATGCAGGTTGGTCAGGAAACCTGTTTATCCATGTGTTTGTGATAATAAGGGAAGTTATTCCCCTTATCCTTCTCAAATCACCCCCGTCATGTGTACCAGTCTGTGTGTGTGTTATGTGTATATGTATAATCCATTTTGTTTTCTGTGTTCCAGAATTAGGATCTCCAAATCCAAGTTCAGGTTAGTACATGTTTACCATAGTCTTTCAATTCATCTGCTACAATGTCTCTGATCCTGTGCTAATTATACGGTTGCTTTTTGTATGTTTGTGTACAAGTGTATACAAGCAACTCGAACTAATTGACATAGCCTCATAGTTAAAACAGATAATTCAACATTACAAAACTAACAATATGAGACTTTTCTCAATTAGGAGTATTTTGATGACTCCTACAAGCATAAAAAAAATTTACATTTATATCACTTCTAGACAAGTTTGATGTATTTCTTTAAACAGATGTTGTCTATAAAGTGAGGAAATGGTGTCAGAATGCACATCTGCTTGTGTTGTGAGTCATGTCTCGTGTAACACTGAGTGTAAGCATCATGTTGTGTGCCGTAACTGACTCTAAACGCCTCTCACACAGTCAAACAGAGGACGAGGCTCATTTTTTATTGAGTGGAATAAGAAAGAAGCTGTGTTCATCTGTTTTGATTGACAGATGAAGTGGGTGAAGAATCCTCTCGTGCATCTGTTGTCGAACACAGTGGGTCAAGCACAAATGGGGTGATACATCTCTATCTAAATACAGAGAGATGCCACATGTGGCGCAGTGTTTACTCGGGAGAAAAATTATGCTCTGTCATTGTTATCAACTTTTATTGATGCAGTGTTTTTACAAATGATCATGTCCTTTTACCTTTAAAAGAAATTTTATTAATTCATTTTCTAATATTATTTCCATGTTTACACTTGTAGTTAGTAAGTATAACATCTACAATTTTACAATATAGAAACATTTATGAGGAGCATTAGCTTGTAAAACCATAAATTGAGTCATGCTTCGCTACTTTTACACTGCCAGAACAACAAGAGCTCAGGTTGTTGCTTTTAGTTGTTTTCATGCCACTTACCCACAAGAGGGCAATTATAAAACAAGTGTTGTTAAATCATTGGTACGTGGACGTAGATGTTAAAGAGAAAACATAACATAATAATGTTTTCTCTTTTGAATGGAGAGTTTCACAAAGGTGGGACTATGAGGTTTAAAGCCACATCGAACAACATTGAATTTAACCTGACTTGAAAGCTGCCAGCTTATTTGTCATTTTAAAATGAACAACGTGTTCTTGTGATGTGATTTGCTGGTGGTGCAGATCACAATAGAACACGTTTTACTTCAATCACATTTTTAAAGAGCAAATGCTACGGTGCATAACTCACTGAACAGCAAAGTGCTTCGTGTTGGCTTCTCGTTGGTGTTAAACGCCTTTGAGGATGACTAACTGTGTTCCACAGCTCTGCTCTAAAGCAAGAGAAAAACATGGACCCAGGGCTGATGTCATCACAGTTTTGTAAAAATACTGGCTGACTCTTACTTCTTCTTTTTATTCCTCCACTATTTACTCTTTACTTTCATTTGTTATTATAAATCTTTTTCTTTCTTCTTCTTTTTTTTGTTTTACTTCTCTGGTGGGTGTTCACACTTTCTGCATTCTTATTTTCTTTCTCATTTGATTCCTTCTATCTATCTATCCCTTACTCCCAAAATATCCCACTGTCACCCCCTTGTTTTCTTCTTTCTTTTTTTATCTATTCTCACCCCTCAATCTGTCCTTCCTCCTCAGTCGCTACTCTCGGAGGTGGAACAGGCTGTTCAGAAGAAAGTGTCGCGCAGCAGTCAAATCCCAGGTTTTCTATTGGCTCGTCATCTTTCTCGTTTTCCTCAACACTCTGACCATCGCCTCTGAACATCACCGGCAACCTCAGTGGCTAACAGATGTACAAGGTACATCTCATTCTCATGGACTAAAATGTTCACCTACCAGTAATTTTGTGTTTCCAATCCCTCTTTTTTTTCTACTGTTTATTATTTTTTTTATTTAATTTCTCCACAGACATAGCCAACAAAGTTTTACTAGCACTCTTCACTGGTGAGATGCTGCTGAAGATGTACAGTCTCGGGTTACAGGTGGGAGGCAAATAAGTTAATGTTAATATTTAATGCATTTTAAAAATTCTATGATTAATAAGTGAAAAACAGTAATGTGCAGAAGTCTTGAACCAGCCTCCTTTAGTTATGTTTTGCTTCCAAGGAGCCAGACTTTCTTGTAAACGTTTAAAGTAAGGGTAAATGTGATTGCCAAAGTGCTATTAGGCATAAACTTGGCACATCTCTACATGATGTACAGTGTGTCCTTAAACAAATGCAGAAAGCTGGAGAATTTCAGGGCAAAAGAAGAAATCAGCCTATATAACAGTAGCAGATGAACAGTATCTTCAGTAAATGATTTCCTTACAGAATAAGGAAAAATCTATCAGCACCTGACCCAGGTAGTAAGAGATAAATCTGACCTTTCAAGTGATCCATTCACTGTTCACCTAATCAGAAACGAATTGGGCCAAAACACAGTAGCAATGGATTTTTCCAGTGTACTAAATCCTCCTCAGATCCTGGACCTTAATAATATAGTAGTATTATGTAGTGTGGGATCATTTTGACTTTCAGGGTTGTTAAAATATTTTAAAACACAAATTTTGCCTTAAAAAATGCATTTTCATGTATTTTTGCACATGTTGCAATAAATCGCTACATTTATTTCCACTATTATAATCAGAGGTGGCTCTTTTTCAAAATACTTTAACTGCCCTTTGCTCTCCACAGGCGTACTTTGTTTCACTCTTCAACCGGTTTGACAGCTTCGTAGTATGTGGAGGAATTCTTGAGACAATTCTGGTTGAAACAAAGATCATGTCTCCTCTTGGTATCTCTGTGTTACGTTGTGTACGCTTGCTCAGAATCTTCAAAATAACCAGGTTACTATGATTTTACATTTTGTGCATTGATAATAAATATAGGATTATAAGATAATAAATCTTCATGGCACAGAAAAACAACTAATATGTGTTTTGAATACATAAATGTGTGCTGGTATGTTTTAATTTGACTTCCCTCCTATAGATATTGGAACTCTCTGTCCAACTTGGTGGCATCTCTGCTCAATTCTGTTCGCTCCATTGCTTCCCTGCTGCTCC
Source organism: Melanotaenia boesemani (assembly GCF_017639745.1). NCBI lineage: Eukaryota > Metazoa > Chordata > Actinopteri > Atheriniformes > Melanotaeniidae > Melanotaenia > Melanotaenia boesemani. The sequence continues at coordinate 21,165,304 of NC_055704.1, forward strand.
TGCTCTTCCTCTTCATCATCATCTTCTCCCTGCTGGGCATGCAGCTCTTTGGGGGGAAATTCAACTTCGACGAGACCAGACGCAGCACATTTGACAACTTTCCCCAGTCTCTGCTCACTGTGTTTCAGGTAACAGATTATTGTCTTGTAGTTGTTAACTTTGTCTTCTGTTCTCAACTTGTGTCCCACAATTACAAAACAAAAGTATAGCCATTAAATTATTGAGTAAATAATTAGATTATTTTCTTTATTTCTCTACAGATTCTTACAGGAGAGGACTGGAACTCTGTGATGTATGATGGCATCATGGCATATGGTGGTCCATCTTTTCCTGGCATGCTGGTCTGCATCTACTTCATCATCCTCTTCATCTGCGGAAACTGTATCCTATCACAACAGAGATAGATACTGCAGACTAAAATTCAACCTTTAGTGTTTCCGATTGTGATTATTTTTATTTAAACATATAAGATTTTAACCCTGTCTGCAGAAGAAAAGACTACAGCATCTTCATTTGTACTAAAATTTATTGTATTTTTTTACTTAGCCTACTGAGATGGTTTGTGACCAGCCTGACTTGCGGTGTGATTTAATGGGTGGGCTGTATCCTTAACTTCACTGCTCTAAACAGATATCCTGCTGAATGTCTTCTTGGCCATCGCTGTAGACAATCTGGCAGATGCGGAGAGTCTGACATCCGCCCAGAAAGAAGAAGAGGAGGCAAAAGAGAGGAAAAAACTGGCCAGGTAAAGCATAGAAAAATTTATTGAGGGGGCCAGGCAGTGAGCATGCAAAGAACAACGAAGGAGAAAACATTTTTTTATCTTGCGAGCACCAAAAAAGGCTGTAGAAGGAGATGAAAAGTGCTCAACAGCACTTAAAAAGACCTTCACCCTGCAGTGTCCGCGGTAGTTGGTATTTCTTGCAGATGATTTAAGGAAGCCACTTATAGTACCTTGAAATCAAACCAGTAAAATAGCCCAACAATAACGATAATGTTCTGTAGATTTTAAGACTGGCTGACAATATCCTGCTTTGCTTTTTCTGTAAAACAAATTTATAGGGTATTTTTAGGGTCTATAAAAGTAATTTGTCTGCAATAATTATGTGAGATTTTAGTGCAGCCGGGGAAGATAGTGTTCCCGTCAGGGGAACAAATCATTATGTTTCCCTCTTGGTTGCAACCTGTATCGATTTGAGGACACGGTGTAATGGAAAACATTCATTTCCCTGCCCGCTTTCCTTTGGATTTGATCATATCAGCACAGCTTCCCTTCCTGACTGAAATCCACTCCTTCATTGTGTTTACTTATTTTAGCCTTCTCATGTGAATTAATGTGCAATTCAATTCAAATGGGTGGTTTAACGTGGGGATAAATGTGTTAAGAGCTAAGAAAGGCCTTCGTCTTTTACAAGGCTTGCCAGTCCAGAGAAGCGCCATGACAACGAGAAGCCACCTATAGAGGAAAAGAAGAGCGAGAAGATAGAGCTGAAGTCTATTACTTCAGATGGAGAGACCAACACTGCTACTAAGGTACATGTTGACATGAAAAGAGAAGGACTAAAGTCACAGGTTTAAGTAAGTGTGCTAAAAGGGCATAGCTGAGGAATAAGATGAAAACTTTCTCTCTGCAGATCAACATGGATGACTGCTGTGGAGATGAGAGTGAAGAGAAGAATCCATATCCTGCAAATGATTACATAGGTAAAACACACAAACAGATGAATCAAAATGAGAATTTTTTGTTAGCATGCAGATGCACATCAGTAGTGATCCTCTGTGTTTTACATTGTTAAATCTCTTTTACAAGTGTGTGCTTATGACTCTGTTCTTCTCCTCCTCTCTCTTTCACTTCTCCATCCACCCCATCAGGAGATGATGATGAAGATGAGCCAGAAATGCCAGTGGGCCCGAGGCCACGGCCACTCTCTGACATCCAGCTGAAGGAGAAGGCTGTTCCCATGCCTGAGGCCCGCGCTTTCTTCATCTTCAGCCACACCAACAAGTAAACAGACAATATACAGTAGTTCTGTTCCTCATCTTCCTCTACACCATCTCCAGCCTCTGGATTATTTCTGTCCTTCGCCTCCTCCTGCTGTCATTGTTTAAAAATTCATGTGATTTAAAGATTTACACATGATGCTCTTACTCCCTCTTTTCTTTTACAGATTCAGGGTTCTGTGCCACAAGATCGTCAACCATAACATCTTTACAAACCTCATCCTCTTCTTCATCCTGCTCAGCAGCATCAGTCTGGCAGCAGAGGACCCAGTCAAGAATGACTCCTTCAGAAATCAGGTAAACACACGCTGGAATATGTACTGTAGTATAAACAGATGTATAGCTAGAGAAAACTTTTGTTTTTCTGTTTTTTTTCTATTTTGTCACTTTTCTCCATTTTTTTTTTTTTTTTGTTTTATTCAATTTGGTGGTTTGGATCACAAGGCCGCTGTAGACGTGAAGCCAGATAAACAGACAGTAAAACACAGACTGGAGACTTTTTAGCCATCATTAGCTGCCCACACACATTTATTCTTAACTAAACGGATCATAGCTGACAGAAGCATATAGAAGAATCAAGGCCTAATGCTACTGGCCTGTTATACTTAATAAGATTTCTTCTGGCAGCTATTATATCTTCATATTAAGATGATGTTAAGCATCTGCTTCATTGTGTCTTTTTAAACCTGCTTTCTTTATCCAGACCACATACATTATATTTTAGTACTTTTACAGATGAAAGATCTGCTTCTCTCAACAACAAAATGTAATGATTTTATTTAGAGCCTTTACACACAGTGTTAACACAATGTGTTTTGTGCAAATCTATTATCCAATAATAGAGCAACGTATTGTTCATATATTTTTAATTTACTGTTGATGGCTGTAATAGAACTGTAGTGCAGTGGAAAGACTGAGCATGATGTTTGTTCTCAGTCAGAAAGCCAATAAAAATTTGTTTCATTGTGTGTACATGGCTTTGAGATAACATATTCCAATCTCAAACCACTGTTTATCTCCCTAGTTCATACTGTCTCTAGACTTAATTATGTTCAGATTTTCTTGTAGTAAGACAGTAATTTCTTTATGTCTACATCTTTCGGCTACTTCCTGTAGCCTTCCTTCTGAAGGGTCATGTGGTGTTACTGTTACAGGTCTTGCCTGCTGTTCTTACTGAACTCTGCCAGGCAGCAGAGGATGATTATGACCCTGCTACCTTGTTTTCTTGGCTTTCTTCCAGTTTATAATGTGGGTTTTCTTGTTCGCAGTGATCAGATATGGCTGATATTAAATTCTGTCATTCTGCTTTCACTTTTGTTGCCAATGTTTGTCTTTCTATAGTTTTGTTTTCACATTCTTTTCTGTGTTCATTTTTCCATATTTCAAAGGGTCTTCCTGTTTCTCCAATGTATGTTTGGTCACATGATAAACAGGGTATTTCGTAGATGACATCATTCTTATTACCTGTGGGTGTATTTACTGCGTGGTTTTACTGGGGTGTTGTTGCAAATTTTTTTCGTTGTTCTTTGCATGCCTTTTCTGTATGGTAGCATGACCATGCCAGTTTTCTGTTTATTTCCCTTTTAAATTGTGTCACGTTTGTAAGGAAATTGCATTTGTGGGATGAGCAGTTGAGCTGAGTGTGTGGGTTGCTCCAAAGAAGGATTGCCAATACCATAGAGCTTATTCTGCTATTGGCTTTAATTAACGGCACAACCCACATACTCAGCTGTGCTGTGCATCCCACAAACCCATTTTCCTTATAAATGTGGCACAATTTAAAAAGGGAAATAAACAAGCTTTGCAGGATTCTAAGCTTTAAAGCCAAGAAACATTGTTATAACAAAAAATAATCACCTAAGCAAAAATATCCCTACATTTTAGGTTTAACAATTTATTCATTCCATTTTAAGTTTACTCAATGTCAGTTTCTTTCTGTATTTCATTTGAGAAACAGTTGTATGTAAACTTAGTCCTAGAAATAGCCACAGCTGATAATGCAATGTCTCTGTTTTCTGTCCATTACAAAGTGAAAAAAGTCACTGATATTGTTGGATGAAAGCATTTATGCAAATACCCGGAGTCACACTGTGTGTGTTTATTTGTGCAGCAAAGTCAGTTATGAGTAAACATTATCAATGTTGCTTTTCAGATCCTGGGCTATGCAGATCACGTCTTCACTGGGCTCTTCACCATAGAAATCATTCTCAAGGTAGTGGTTCATGTTTATGATGATATGTCAGGCAGATGCATGATTAGACATCGAGATCTGGGAATTTAGTGTTTGTTAGGCATCCCCTCTCTTTAGAGAGAACATTTTACAGAAATAACTGGTTTAAATATTTAATCCTATTCAAAATAAAGACAGTAAAGTAAGATAATCAGCATATCTGCAGTTCAGTACTAAATGGTGTGTTTATTTGCAGATGACAGCCTATGGAGCCTTCCTTCATAAAGGTTCATTCTGTAGAAACTATTTCAACATCCTGGATTTAGTGGTGGTCAGTGTGTCCCTCATCTCATCTGGAATACAGTGAGTGCAACGCCATGTTTATTTTACTACACGTGTTACAATCCTGTGATTCTCTCCACGAGCCTTTTATCTGAATTTTGAGCACAGATGCTTTCAGCATCACTTGGTGAAAATCCAAATCTTATTAAAAGCATATTTGTGCTATGATTAATTAAAATCCCAGATAATTTACACAAATAGAGGCTACTACGTGAGCTGAAGTTCACATACACACAAGTTTTAACAATTAGAAATATGTGTGTTTGGAAACTGTCCCACGCTTCACACTTCTCTGTACTCACCAACTTCACGCTACATTACTGCTAATTGCTTTCTTCTTTGTCATGTTTAATAAAAAATGTTTTCTGCTTTTTGTGGCAAATAACTCCTTAAACTGCTTTAATGTTTGTGATGTTTAATATGCTATACTACACTCTCTGTCTCTAATGCTTAATAGACTAGACTTCTCGACGTAAGTCCACATGAGTCTGTATTAATAACCCCTTTAACAGACCTTCACCTTAACCGTGTAAAGCTGTCACTGTTTTGATTTGATATTTCTATGGTCTTGGAGAGTTTAGTCAAAGCTGCAACCAGAACAAGTTAAAAAAAATAAAATCTGTAATCTGTGGAGATGTCCAGTTTTATGTAAAATTACTGTACTGGCATTAAATGGATGATTTCTCATCATGACCAAATGGTGTGCTTTTGTGACAGATTCATGCCAAAATGTCATTTCACAGATGGCAACATAATTGGTTTTTTAACTATAAAATATGTTTCATTCAGCCTTGGATAAATGGGTCTACAATTCTCCTGTCACCTTTCATATCCAGTTAATAGGTCAAATTCATTTCTCATATTTCTGGATAAGCGGAACTCTCCTGGGTTATAGAAATGACACGTGAATGCTAAAACTCAGTGGTTTTTGCCTGTTAAAGGTAGTAAGTGAGTGTGTGGGATTTTTCGTGAATGTATCACAGTTAAATTGTTTGTGATGGTGTTGCATTTTTAATTACAGAGCACAACTTTCTGTGAGGCACTTTTGTTTTTGTTGCTACCAGAATATTATATATATTAAAGCAAAAACATCTACATTTAAACTTAGAGTGGAACAGACAGAAAATTACTGGACTCATCAAAGAATATAGAAAATTCATACTATACTATAGTAATTTATATATATATAAACACTAGTCATATGATGGATTGCCTGTGTGTTGTCTCTATGAAAAGTCTCATAGTATGACAGCATGAAATATGGCCACTTGACATGAAAGAACAATAGCAACTTGACCAATATAAAAATCTATATCTTATGACTTCATATCTATTTTTGTTTTCTTTTAGATGGATAGAGTACTTCTTGTCATCAGGTGGTTGGTAAATAGTGTTCCTCTTTCCTGTCAGCCTTATCAACTGAGGCGTCATCTGAGCAATGCATACACAATTAAATTGCATTTAACTTTCGTATGAATTGTACTATAACTAGAACATATCGTTGCAGTTGGTTTGACTGTGATATGTGGCTGATAACATCCCACTCCACGAGAAACTACCTTTAACTGCCTTTAAACTTTCCTTCTTCTGTAAAGAGTTGCACAACGGGTGTTCTCCCTCCTTTCTCTTTTCCAAATAATGTTTTCCTTTAAATCACTCCCTTAACCACCTAAAATGTCACCCTCTGAATAACATGCATTGACATTTTGAATCTATTTGTTTTATTCTAGCTTTGTTACACAGTGGGAAAAAGTTGCTGTGTTTGTTCTTCATTTATCTGAGCAACAGGCTTCTCGTCTTTCCACTCGGAAATGAGCGGAGTGAGATTTTTAGCACATTTGATATGTGCTAACTTCAGGATGTAATAATCATCCTCTGAAGCCAAGTTCAGATCACAGAAGAACTAAAGTTCCAGCTTTTTCCAATAAACTGTTTTGAAATTCAAAATGTCAACGTGTTAATTTGATAGTTTTTGTGAGTATATTAAAAATATATATTATTTTTTGAACCACTTCTTTTTTAAGGGTCCCACTGTTTGATTGTTGGCTTGTACTGACACTCTCTTACAGCACAGTAATTCTCTGTTTGCCTGTAAATGTCAGTTCATGTCTTTATTTTGGTCTGTCTCTGTTGTACTTGTGTGTGTTGTGTGTGTTCTACTATGTTACAAATACAAATATCTGATATGAACCGTTTATGTTGACAAGAACACTCCTTAACTAATGAGTTAGTCAATTTAACATTAACAAAGAATTTGTATGATCCATGACCATTTTAAAAAAAGATTAATTTATTATTGATAATTTAAGTTGCTATTTCTATAAAATTAAAAGATAAAGGTAGAAGATATTTATGAAATTCAATTAAAGCCCTAAAAATATATTTATCATAGTTTGTTAGACAATGTTTAACTGTTTTTTAGTAGCTATACACTTAAATAGTAACAAGAAAATATATAGTCTTGACAACATTACTTACCATTTTAATTTCCTTTGTGTTTTATGTTTGTTTTGTGTCCTTTTGAGTCCAAATTTTTAATATTTAGTCGTCCATTCATATCAAGATCATGTTTGTGTGTTAATTAAACTGTCTCGCTTAACCTGTTTGTGATAAACCCACAAACTCTACCAACCAAACATTTTCTATCTTTTAAAAGTTAGTTGTGTTCAGGCTGTTTAACTGGTTAGTAGCTTAATCTCTGGTCACTTTCAGGTCCAGCGCAATTAATGTGGTGAAGATCCTGAGAGTCCTGCGAGTACTGAGACCACTGAGAGCCATCAACAGAGCCAAAGGATTAAAGGTTCACACACTCATCTGTGTGATTAATACATTAAATACACATGTACTATCAAAAGAGATGTACCTGTACGCTCACTGCCATCTTTGGTGTATCTTACAGCATGTAGTGCAGTGTGTGTTTGTGGCCATCAGGACCATCGGCAACATCGTAATCGTCACTACGTTGCTCCAGTTCATGTTCGCCTGTATTGGAGTGCAGCTGTTTAAGGTAAAAAAGAAACAGAAAGAAGTAGAGACTTTCTTACAGCTTTTTGTAAGTTCTCTCATCAGAGTTTTGTCGTTTCATCAGGGAAAGTTCTTCTACTGTACTGACAGCTCTAAACAGACTCAGGCTGAGTGCAGGTAAGAGAGCCCTCCTGCTCACAGCCTGTTATCCGCCCCCTTACTTTTAAACTACCAGACAAAATCATGTGAATGTGTATGTTTGTGTTTAAAGGGGATCCTACATCATGTATAAAGATAGTGATGTGGCGAAGCCTGAAAGAGCCCTGAGACTGTGGGAGAACAGTGACTTTAACTTTGACGATGTTCTGCAAGGAATGATGGCTCTGTTTGCTGTGTCCACATTTGAGGGCTGGCCAGGGTATGTGTCTACAAACAAATACAATGAATCTGTACCTTTCTTAGCTTCTTTCCCTTCATATTTAATGATAAATCTTTTTTTTTTCCTTTCAATCTTCCTCTCCATCTACCCTGCTCTCTGTCAGGTTACTGTACCGAGCCATAGACTCCCACACTGAAGATGTTGGGCCCATCTACAACTACCGCGTGGTCATCTCCATCTTCTTCATCATCTATATCATCATTATCGCCTTTTTTATGATGAACATCTTCGTTGGTTTTGTCATCGTCACATTCCAGGAGCAGGGAGAGCAGGAATATAAGAACTGTGAGCTGGACAAGAACCAGGTAACATTTTTGTGTCAGTAAATGACATTTTTATTCTTTCTGTTCAGGTTACGGTCATTGATGGGGAGTGACTGCTTTTTTTTTTTTTAATGAACTAGAAAGTTGTTTTCTTTTTTTATTCGGGAGGCACAAGAGGGAAGGAATGGAGGTCAGGCAGTCGGGGTGGGACATGGATGATTCTAGGAAGGCTGATTTTTAGGACAGAACTATTTCAGAACAGCCATGAAAGCTGCAGCTGTTCAGAAAGAAGATAAAACTGAAACTAGAGAAGTATCAGCTGCGTGCTCTGCCATATTCTTGCATAGAAATTTATAAATTTTCAGTCTCTTGGAAGAAAGTTCTACATCACTTCAGATTTTCCCACACAGAAAGAGCTCAGCTAACATTTGTAAAAGGCAGAAGCCAGCATTTGTACACGCTCACCTGTGTGGATGTGTGTCACAGCGTCAGTGTGTGGAGTATGCCCTGAAGGCACGTCCTCTGCGTCGCTACATCCCCAAGAACCCTTACCAATACAAGGTGTGGTATGTGGTCAACTCCACTTACTTTGAGTACCTGATGTTCACACTCATCCTTCTCAACACCATCTGTCTGGCTATGCAGGTGAGTCACACTTGTTCAGGCATAAACTAACACAGATGTTATACACACTTGACAAGAATTATTATGCTAAGGACATCTTCCTCAAAACTTGAACTCTTTGTGGGTATTATGGATTCTTTTGTTTGTTTTTACAGCATCATGGGCAGACCAAAAATTTCAATGATGCAATGAACATCCTCAACATGCTCTTCACCGGACTGTTCACTGTAGAGATGATCCTTAAACTGATCGCCTTCAAGCCCAGGGTAGGTACAGCCCATCAGCTTAGGTTAGAGGAAAATTACACATTTTTGGGACGGTGCTAAAACAAATCACAAATGAAAGCTGACTGATTGCTGCTGTTATATTGTATTGTTATGTTTTGCTTTTTGTCCTGATAATTGAAAAGATGTTTAGTGGACTGCATCATGTAGTTTAATCTTCTTAGTTCTTCGTTTCACTGCTGCTGTTGCCATGTAGTTGCATGAGGTTTATTGGCCCAAGCTAATAACCTCCTTTTGCGTCATCTATTTAAACAGTAACAAACTGTTTAATTCTTTAATAAAAACATTAGTGGAAAATCCCTGTGCACAAATAGTTCAATATCATATTTGACTCTTATCGCTTTTGCTGAACAGCACAGTTTGTAACTCTAAAAACAACATTTTCTAGTTATTGGTGGTCTTACATAAAGAAAAAAAGACAAAGCATCTAAACTTCAGCTCTCTGTCTGACTTCTTTAATGTACTCAAGTGAGCAGGAGAATTATGAACGTGAACTCAAGCTGCCTTGTGAAGGTAATTTTTCTCTTTTTATAGCCTTCACAGCAGGATCCATAGCAACAGCAGCACCACTCGCCTTCAGACTTTATGGTTTATATCAGCACATTACAATTCAGATCTGAACCTGTGGTTATGAAAATATAACTTTTTATTGTTTGAAGTATTTTTGTTAACATCTAATAGTAATTGTTGAGAACTTTTGAAGTTTATGAGTGTTCCCTACAAGCTCAGCATTATTTTAAAGTCAATTATTTTTATTTTTTGTAAAACTAAATCTTTTTGTTTGTCGGGTTGATTCCAGGATCCAGATGATGTTCTATAATATTTCCTTTCATCAGCATGAATGAAAGATGTTGATCTTGTAATAATTTTTTTAGATTAATGATCTATTTAAAGCACGTAGTCTGAGTGGCATAATTCAAGCCTTACTGTATTTTCAGCACCATTGCTCACAGTTTGAGTAATTAACTTGGAAGACTTGGGAATGTACACCATGCTGCGCTGCATTATGTATTCAGTGTTGTGTCAACTGTTTTTTTAGAGGTGAGCATGTCAAGGTTTTTCCAGCAAAGTTCTGAATCTTTATGAGATGTAAACAAACTTTTTTCCTTCCATATTTTCTTTCTACAGTTCTGTAGTGCAGCATGCAGCCCATTCCCAAGTCATCCTGAGCAATGTTAAAGCTATGTCTTACCCTAATGAAACTTTTTCCTAAATAGCCGTCACACAGAAGGGACCAGCTAACAAACCTTTTTTTTTTTTTGGAATTTGTTCCTGTATTATTTGCTCTGTGTGCGATATTTTTGTTGTTCTTGACAGGCTAATTTATTGCAGCTGCGGAACCAGTCATATGGATGCCTTAATGCATTTTCATGTTATTCTTTATTTTGATGGTTTGTAAGTTTCTAAAAAGTTAAGTTTGTTTGTAATAGATTTTCTGCTATTTTTATTTATTTATTTGTGTGCCTTTGATATGTTTATTTTGTCAGATAAAATCAAACCACGCTTCAGCAATTGGATACTAATGCTAAACTTTTATTTACTAATTTTTAACTCTAGATCTGTATTATTTTACCAAGACTGAAGTCAGCTTCATTACAGCTACAGTACCCAAGGATAGTGTGCAAAATTTGCATAAACTTATTGTGTAGATAAATTATTGCAGAATGAGTTTTCCTTTGTCCAGATGATACTTCAGCTACTGCAGACAGATGATGCTGCTTAAAATAGATCAGGATGATTGATCTTCTCTCAGCATCCTCTTCCAACTGCCAGTTTACAAGTAGATGCAAACATCTGCCTTAGTACTTTGTGTTTTTTTAAAGTTATACATCCATGCTGCAGGCTACTCTGCTAAGAGATCACTTAAGCTGTTTCTGTACAGCAGGAAATAACATTTTTGAAGATATGTGGCTATTTAGCATAAATGCTTCTTCCATATGAAAACAGATTGGGAATTGGCCATAAAAAGTTAAGTGAGCTCTGGTGCTGCAGAAAACCCCTGACTGTGAGTGGAACGCTTAAATAACACCAGTCAAACACACCATCCTTAACAGAGCCAGAAGTTTACTGCACTGATGAACAGATATCACAGTGGAAACTCTTGATTTTTTTTCCCTGTGTGTCTGTGTGTGTGCTGTACAGTCTCATACCACCTTAATGGGGGCTGCGACGCGGCAGCAGATGTTGCTTTCCTTCTAACCTACCTTTTTCACCCTCCTCCTCCTCTTGCTCACCTCATCCTGTGTAGGGGTACTTTAGTGATCCCTGGAATGTGTTTGATTTCCTCATCGTAATTGGCAGCATAATAGACGTCATTCTCAGTGAAATCAACGTAAGTACGATCCCCCCTTTCACTCTCCTTGTCTTTACCTCTTCTGTCTCAGTCTTGTGTTTCCTCTCGCTTCTCTATCCTTCCTCCACTCTCCTCCCTTTTTTAGCTCCTCTGTGTTGTGCTGCTGTTCCTCTTCATCTTTCTGGCTCCTTTGTCAGTCTCCTCTTCCTCTCCTTCCTCTACCCTTCATCTTTAAATCCAAGATGGCCACTGACACTCAGGGTGACAACCCTCCCTCCCTCTCTCACCTGCCCCCAACATCAAGGGTTCCTGAACAAGAGCACTGTGGCCCGGGTTTTACAAAAAGTGAAGACGACACAGGCAGGGTTTAGCTTTGAAAGCTATCTAAATTGCGTCCTTCTTTCTTGTTCTTCACAGCATCTGAAATGTTTTTTTTTTTGTTTTGTTTTGTTTTTTTGTTTGTTTTTTGGTTTTTGGTTTTTTTGGGCTGCACTGTGACCTAAACTCCAATTTAACCCCTGAACTAACTGAACTAACTCACTGACCAATCATGAACAGCCTTACAAAGCTTTTTAACTGCAGCAGTGGGCACTTTTTAGTTGTTGTTGTTGTGATTTTGTTGCAATTTGTTTCTTACTGTTGTTCTTGTTGACATTTCCTCTCATGGACAAGCATGACGGTCGCTCCTGCTCCTCCTCTGCTGTCCATCTTTTTCAGACTGCCCCTTCTTTTCTTTTATTTCCCATTTAATTTAGTTGATTATTTCCCTTTCTCCTCCTACTAAAAACTCCAATGCTCATGTATGTAATGTTTTTTATCTTATTTTTCTCCTCTCTCCTTTGATTTTTTTATTTATTTATTTTTTTGTCGATGTTGTTGTTTCCATTTTTTTTTAAATGTCTTATGTTCTGTCCTTTTCCTTTTCTGTTCTGTCATTTTTGTTTTCTTTCCACCCAAATGCAGCATTATTTTGTTGATGCATGGAACACATTTGATGCCTTGATAGTTGTGGGTAGCATTGTTGACATAGCGATCACTGAGGTTAACGTAAGTAGTCCAACTCCCTCCCTCCCTTCCTGCCTGCCTGATCTGCCATTCCCACACACACAAACAGACCGAGCGCTGATACCCATCTCGCATGCTTTCAAATGATTGAGAAACTTCATCTGCACAGTATTTGGAGTGGAGAAATGGCTGAGTAAATCTGGCACATAAAACAGCCAGATGTGGCAGAATCAAACCAGAGAACAGTTGCCGTCAAAGGCTTTAAGTAATTTCACATGTGCAAAAGAGTCGTGCTTCCTTCCCGACATCTGAACAACTTGTGTTACCACAACTCCTTATTTTCAGTGATTATAACAACAGAAGTTACAAAGCAACTTGCATCCTTAACCACTTCATTTCCAGTTATCTCTTTCTCAGGCCTGCATCCTGTCAGTTTTCACACAACAGCATAAAACAAACATCCTTTTTTTTTCTTTTACAAGTGTTATGTTTGGATATTTAAATCTTTGAAACAGCTTCAGATAGGTATTCATGCCTCGGTCTGCTGAGCATCAGTAACATCAGAGTCTCTTGCATTTGCCAATTTAATCCTATTGCATTTACTCAGCACTTGGTTTGGTTCCACATTATTTGTTCTTTCATCAGTGCCACTGAGGATACAAAGCATTCCTCTGGCATGATGGACACTGTATAGCATGACAGATACAAAGGTGGTATATCCAGGCCTCTTACTGTATCTAATGTTGTCAGAAAAGATCTATGCATATGCAAAACCCTGACTTTCTCATTTCTGAAGAGTGCTGTTTTAACCCAAGGGTCAAAACACCCTCAGATCATAAATCACCAGAAATCAGAAAACTTTACATTCAAATGAGAAAATACAAGGTGCTTTTCTCAGAGTGTGCATAAATGAGGAAGAATTTAATCAATACTTGGATTTACTCAGTGCCCATGAAATTTATGTATATGTATGTATGAATTCATTTATTATCAACATAGGCGCCCTGTGGTCAGCAGTAGGGCTGAATAAGAATGAATACCCTAAACTCAAGTCAAATGTTGAGTGTCTAGTGTACATTTTAGGGATGATTGGCTGTTTTATTCATGTGGTATTTAAGAGTGCTCTTTGACAGGAGAATAGTTTAAAAATGAGACGACAGAACAGCAAAGTCACTAAAATTCATTTAGCTGAGAAGAAAAAATTTTATATTTTATGTTCAAACTGGTCAAGGAGGCGAATGCTGCGGTAATGTTTTTTCTCTTGTCCTTGAATGACTTTTTAAATTCCATTAGATGGGCTGGTTTATGTCTTTAACACGTTGTGTATCTAGTAGCAAACAGCTGATTAAAAGTCCTGAAGGGACAGAATGTGACTCAGGTGCCAGCTCATCTTTTATGCCTCTCTTTGAGTTAAACTGTTATATCGTCTGTATGACAGCTTAAAGGCTGCAGACCTGGCTTGTTTGGTTTCTGCAAAGTAAATAAACCAGATAGTCTCTAATCTCTCTATAAATAGCTTTTAGAATAGAACATCTTTGTGTTAGTGGTAGGACACAATTAATGTTTTTTTTATTGTCCATGTTAAACCAGAGGCAGTCATTTTGGAATTTCCATAGATCTCCTCATTTGCTGTTTTCTAACAATAAATGAGAGAAGAAGCCATAAATAGTCATAAAGAAGATACAAGCATGTTGTGCTCCTAACTAGAAGATACTAGAAGGTTTTTTTCTCTCCTGGGTTACGTTCAAATCAGTGACATAGTAATACTTTTAGTTCTTCCTGGTTGTTTCCATTCTATTCTATTCTATTCTATTCTACAGTCATTTAGCAGACACTTTTATCCAAAGCTACTTCCATTTGAGAGTAAGAACAACATAAGCAAGAATTCAAACAAGATGGGATATCATAATTTGGTGGTAGTCAGACTGCTGTGAGTCCAGTTGAACCCAGGTGCTGTCATGTAGTGCTAGAGGCAGTGCAATTTTTTTTAAATACAAGATCACGATTTCATCACACAATATCATCTTGGGCATAAGTGCACACAGCTTATTTAGTACTTGGTTGAGCCAAAGAGCTGGACAAATCCTTCCAACTCATTCTGTTGAGTAGAAGAGTTAAGCTAAGAAATGCGCCTTAAACAACTGAGTCTTTAGCTTGCTTTTTAAAGTGGATATGGACTCTGCGGATCGGACGGAGTTTGGTAGATCGTTCCAGAACCGGGGGATGGAGAAGAGTCTAGCTACTGATTTTGTGCATGTTGTGTTGGGAGCACTAGGCTTTTTTCGCTGGCAGAGCGTAACTGTCGAGAGGGAGTGTAGCTCTGGATTAAGCAGTGGAGGTAGACCAGAGTTTCAGCAGTGATATCACTTGTAGAGATTTATCTAAAAGATGAGTCTTTTAAAAAAAATGCCCCCGTAGCATTAATGGGTGCCATTTTTCACACTTCCAGTTGATTTCATGATCGGATACTTGTATTTAGTTATATGTAATTACAGGTTGTTATAAACTGCATGAACATTTGGCCATGGAGTCAGTTTTGGCAGAAAAGTCTCCACTCTTTAATTTTAAATACAACCAGGCTGGGCATGCAGTTGCTTGACAAAAAAAACCCTCTTAAACTCTCAAATATTAGTTGGTTTGAGGACGCAAAGCCAATAGAGACTTAGATTTATCTCCAAAGCAGGTGGTTAATTTCTAAACTGTTCCTTGATATTACATGTTTAATACAGTTTTTGAAGAACTTCTTAGACAAAAAATGTTGCTAACAAAATGTATAAACTGTCAATTAGTGTTAACATGTTGTCAAGCAAGCAGGAAATCAATAGATTAACTGAAATTTATCCATAAAAATGTTTAAAAACTGATGATATGGAAAATGTAAGCAGTGATTAATGGGGGTTTTCTTGAGCCTGCGATATACACCTTTGTCATCTATACAATTCTTTGATGTGGCACTGCACTCTTTGGTTTGGAGTTTGCTTTTGATTTGATTGATCAGCAACTGATTGATTTGTTTAAATGAATGATCCATTAGTTTCTTTTCTCACCTCTAAACTAAACGCATGCCCCAATTTTTTTCTTTTGTTTTGGTGTCCTTCTCTGGTAGTTGGATGATGTTTTTGGGTGATGAGATGCCCAAACTACTTTTTTTCTCTTTTTTTCTTCTTCTTTTTTTAAGAAACCCTCCGCACTTCAATCTTTAGAGAACTCTTGACCGTTTTTGAACCGGGATCCAGTTACATGACATTTTACATTTTAGCCTGTCACTGTATTTCATCAATTGCATAAGACTGCTGACCTGTGGAATTAGATTTGTATAAAGCTACTACTCTGTTATTGATTTCTGTACAATGAAGTGCAGTGACTGGCTAGCTTTTAAAATGTTATCACTTTGACTTCGGTAAATCTTACCTGGCCAAAATATGTCACCTGACTGCACTCACTTTGCTGCTCTGTTTGGTGCCTGTTGACTCAGATTATCTGCATCAATATTTTTTGTGGTGTCAGAAAGTGATATCCTGGGTCTCTAATTCTTCCCTAGCAACCTGCGGGTGCTTCTTAAACCTTTTATGGTTTTATTTTACCTTTTAGTTTGGTTTGAGTAGAGCTAGTGTGAACAGATCGGTAGTGGTTTGCTCGGACCGGTGTCTTGCAAAGGATGCCAGTATGGATTGCATCTATTTCTCTTCCTCTCTTTTTGGAATGCCTCCTCTTTTCCTCACCTTTCTCCTTCTCTTTCTGGACTTTTTCAGTTCGCTTTACTCTTCTTTTATGGATGTTTATCTCTCTCTCTATTGCTGTCTCTTTTCTCATTGGTTTGCGGTGCTGCTTGCTCACCTGAATTGCAAGCTGGGTAACATGAGTCTCTCATGTTTTCAATGTGCCTTAAGACGGTTACCAACGATTACATTTTGTTAAATTAGCTTGTATATCAGTTTTGGGTGATTTGGTAGAAGTTGTGTGTAATATTTCTACTGTGTCACGGTTTACAAATTACAATATGCAAATCAAAACTGACACAAAGACCCTGATATGAGTACCAATGTTCTCATGATGCTCATGTTACCCATCAAACTGACTGAACTGTTGAAATTTTTGCCTTGAAAATGGCGTGCAATGTGAGAGAAAAGCTGCAAAAAAAGTAACTCACATCTGCACTGTGGTTCAGCCTGAAAGGCCTTCTGTTTATTTATTAATTATTTTGGTTTTTTTTTCTCTGAATCTTTTTTGGTTAAAATTATACTTCATTGATAATTGGGTCCGTTTATGATAAGGATAATAATCGTTTTTTTTTTTTTTTTTAAACAATGATGTCATTTAATGATGAACACATTGAGCATGCTGGTCTTCACACTCAAATTCATATTTTTCTATCTTTTATTCTAAACTTAGCCAACAATTAATTTAAATAAGAGAATACTCCTTCCCCACATCTTTCCTTCCTTTTTTCCTACTTGTCTTCCCTATATCCACCACTCCTCCCTTCCTTCCCTCTTTTCCTTCTTTCCTTCCTTCCCCTCCAACTTTCCATACCCTCACCATAATAAAGATTTTTTTAATCAATGCACACAGTACACACCCTTCACACACCAAACAAGCAGCATATTCTCTCTCCAGGCTTTCATGTCACACCAACAGACCGTAACGTGTTAGTATTCTGGTCGTTAGCTATTTAGAAAATGTTCACGGAGTAAAGGGTTGTTTTGATGAATTAATACTGTAATTTGTGTACATCCATGATCATAAAGGTACATGTATGGCCTGTTTAAAATCCCTGTGAATGCATCATTCCTTCCGTCTTTGCTTTCCTCTTCTTTTTCTTCTATTCTGACCTTTTATTCTCTCTTTTGCTTTCATTTAGCTGCTTTTTGTTGCTCTGCATCATTTTCTTTCCTGTTTTTTATCCTCCTTCTTTCTGGTTTTCTTTCTTCTCCTTCTTCCAAAGTACATCTGACCTACTTCATTCTAGGCGAAGACAGGGAGCAATGATGCGTTTATTTTGCGGTCAGGTATTCTAACAAGGCCAGTACCAATGCAGAATGAACTCTTCCTGAGTCACAGATTGAACTTTGAGTTAATCTATCACTTTTGGGGTTTTAAAATCCTATAATGGTGGGGATGAGGGATTGGAGCCTCGATACAAATGTGCTTTTTAGTGGTTTGTAGACGCATGTGGGCTCCAATATCCAAAATCATCCCATTTCATTGTAGTCATCAGAGGAACTGATTAAGACTTCTTTGACCTGTGGGTGGATAAAAATTATAATCACAATTATTTATACTTCAACATGAGTGTATGCTAAGTACAAGCCATTTTCAATTCCTGTGTGATTGTTAGGTCAAAGAATAAATGCAGTAATAGAGGATAAACATAGTCCAAGTTCCTGTAATGTAGCTTCAGCTGGCAGAAAAAGAAAAAGATAGCTGCAGAGGCGCCCCGTCTTTTACACAGACCCATGACTCATGACATCGACCCACAAAACGCAGACAGCTCTTTCCATTGCCCGTTATGTTGTTTATTAACGTGTTAGACAAATAAAGGCCGCACAAGTTCAACGTATTTCAGTCTTCCATTTCTCTGTGATTCAGCTTATTGTGGCCATCACAGAGGATAGTGGCAGGGATGTCACACAGATCTCTGTTCAAATGAAATGACATTTGCCGTCACCATGTGGGGGCTGAACCTTTACTGCGCCTGTTGCTTTATAGGGTTTTTTTTTTTTGTTTTGGCTGGTGCCGAGTTTTCACACATAAACAAAAACATGTGTTACACATGCACAGTAGCACACAGACACACGAAGGCGCTACTCTGGTGCTGATCTTTGTTGCCTTTCCTTAAAGCCAGCTGACTCCTCCTCGTCCTCGTCCTCCTCCTCTTCGTCCTCCTCTTCCTCCTCTTCCTCCTCTCACCCCCCTGTGGTAAGGCCAATGGTACGCCCCGACGGTAACCTCGTCCGCCTCCCTACCTCCTCCGCCATCCTTCCATCCCTCCATCCTTCCATCCCTCCTTCTGCTATGCCATCCACGGTATGATCCAGAACTTTTGGCTTTCCATTCAACTTGTCATCTCCCTTCTGTCGCTTGTGCTGTGATCTTCTGCAGCATGCCCAGAGTTCTGTTTGTTGTTGCTGTTTGTATGTTTACATGGCAATTTATATGTATTCTGTTCATATATATATGTGTGTGTCTTTATAGTGAAGGACACTGCACTTTGCAGGCTTAGTGTAACTGAGTCTTGTGACTTTCCTTGAGTGGCTATTGTTGTTGCCATGGTGCCCGCTGCCCCCCTACCTCCTCCATGGCTTGCCCCCTTTCCTTATGGGTGTGATATTTTTCGTGCTTTGACACTGGTACAAGCCATCAAGTTCACACAGTCACGCTGACTCTGTTTCTTCCACTCTTCTTCAATGGTCGCCATCTATCTATCTATCTATCTATCTATCTATCTATCTATCTATCTATCTATCTATCTATCTATCTATCTATCTATCTATCTATCTATCTATCTATCTGTCTGTTTGTCTGTCTATCTGTCTATCTGTCTTTCTTTTTACAAATCAGTATATTTTTCTTGTATTATTTGAAAGTCTACATCCTCAGCCTCTCTTTCTTGCTCTCTTCCTTTCTCTGTAAGACTTTCTGTCACTGTTCCTCTCCTGCTCACTGCTCTCTCTCTCTCTCTTGACGGTGCAGTGACGCCCACTGGGGTCCAATTGTGGTATTACTTGTAGTACAGAACTGTGATTTCCACTCCTCAGAAGGACTTGCCATTTTTAACAGATCTGTCGGTGGAGTTTGGGACAACTCATTTCTGGAAATGTCATGTAAAAAAAAAAAAAAAAAAAAATTTCCCTTCTTATTTTATTACTATGTAAATATCTTTAGGGACTTTTTCTAACTTTGAGGACTGTCTAGGATTTTAAGTATTGTTTAGATCAGTGTTATATTTAAAAATTACGTGATTTGTTATCCCAAACTGCATTAAGATGTGTGGAGAATGGCACGCTCTTCAAAGGAACACACTGTGTATTCTCTGTGGGATTAACTTAAAGAATCGATGGCTTCTTGGAAAAACACATGGCTAAACAGACTCAGCGGTCAGGCAAGCGGGGATTGCTAAGACACCTTGTTAAAATGCACTCAGGTTGATTCACTGTACTACGTTGGTGCATTTGTGAGGAAATATTCAGATAGATGTTGACAGTTTTTCATCTGTGTATCATTTTTATGTCTAACCTTTAGTCCTAACAGTGTACACCTGCTATATGTGGTGTAAATTGTGAATAATATTCTTAGCTGTTTCTTTCCTGCTGTATTAACAGCATCATGTTGCCTTTTTTTGTCCCAGAAAACAACCAGGAGCAGCATGAATAAATAAATCTGTATTAGAACAGCACTCAATAGATGGCTAAATATTTCATTGCTTATTTCCTGTGAGTGACTGCTGGCAACAGCAAGTTAGAAGGCACTTGCACTTAAAAATTTAGCAAAAATGTACTTTGGATGTAAAGCAAAATGTTAAAAGTAAGACAAATAATGGATTGTTTAATGGCAAAGTTTAGCACAGTAGATGCAAGATGCTCTGGAATTGAAACAACTGCAGAAGTTTCTTGCAGTTTTGATTATCAGGTGGCATTGATATGATGTATATTTGCATGATAGTAACTGTATTGGGTAGTAATGTCTTTGTCTTCATGTTATCTTTAGATTGTTTCTCCAGGTGACCAATTCTCTGACAGACCAGCAAGTAGCCTGCCTACATTATGACCTGTAGCCTTTGACTTTTTGCTCGGTGTCTGTTGTAAAATGTTCTGAGTGATATATGAAAGTGTTTAGCTATGTCCAAAACTCTTCAGCTTAAAAAAGACAAATCTTCAGCTTTGTAAGACAACTTACTTTGTGTTTTTTTAAAGGTTTCTTAAAGCTTATTTTTGCAAGGATTTATCTAGCATGAGAAAACACAGTCTGAAACAACGTGTCGCACAGGAACAGGAAGCAGTACTTGCAGAGCTCTTTAAGGTGCCCTAGATATTTGATTGCAAGATTCAGAGACAAAGTATAAAGGTTTGCTGGGTTCTTGGTTGCCATGTGATTTTTCCATGAAGTCGCACAAATAAGCATGACTGCCCGATTCTCTCCCAGATCTCTTTTGTCAGTTGATTTTGATGGGATTTTGTAGGACGCTGATTTCCATTTATTAACTCAGTATATATGTGTGTGTGTGTGTGTCTTTGTGTGGGTATGTCTGGTGTTATGCATATTTACATCCATATTTATGTGTGGATGGGAATATGTATACAAATGACTTGTATGTCTTTATTTTTGCATATATGTGTGTGTATGGTCATCATTCATCTTTCCTGTGTGTGTGTGTGTGTGTATGATGGTTGTTTGTGTCTGTGTGTGTGCGTGTATCCTGCCCTCCCTTACCTATCTGCATGTGTTCCCTTGCGTCCTGTGTTTTTTTTTCTAAAAACAAACAAAAAAAACACCAAACCCCACCAAAAGGGACTGCAGAACTCTGAAGAGAACGCCAGGATCTCCATCACCTTCTTCCGGCTGTTCCGCGTGATGAGGCTGGTCAAGCTGCTGTCTCGCGGGGAAGGGATTCGGACCCTGCTGTGGACCTTCATCAAATCCTTCCAAGTGAGGGGAGAACCGGACACTACATGCTCGAGCAGGGAGTTGGGTTTACAGAGGACAGAAGGGGCAGAGGGAAAGTGCAGTTTTAGTTTTAAACTGACCTAGATTTCTCCTCCTTAGAGGCCATACATCTGATTTATAACATATTTTATATCCAGACTTGGAAAAAAGTTATTCTGAGATGTAAGTGTTCAATTCCACACTTTCCTCAAAGACATGTTTTTACCCTATTCTCTAATTTTTATCATTTTAGTTTATATTTTCAGATGAGACACATGGGACTTAATTGTCCTTTTTATGTGTAAATCCAGTCTGGAAGTCTCACAAACCACCTTCTCTTTCCTTGCTACTTACCTCCTTATCTCCACCACTTTCTTGCACAGACGTTAGTCCAAAAGAGAGGGATAGTATGAAGTAATGGAGAGAGGATTTCCAAGTCTTGCTGTACAGACAAGGAGAAATGTAGAGCAGTCAAGTTAGAAAACAGGGAGTAACTCAAAATACTTTCTTCTGCTTGTTTCTCTTCTCTACCTCTCTTCACTCTCATTTTCTCCCTTTATTCTTTTTACTCTCACACACCCTTCTACTAACCCTTACAGCTCCCCATTTCCTGTAGGAAAGTTAAGCAGTAGAAAAGTTTAACAAAGCACTCCACCAAAAAATTAAATCATTTGATAGAGAGTTGTGGGCTTATGAAAATGATCTGTTCACCTTCTTGTGTTAGCTGAGCTGGGCCAGTATGATCATTTCAATACAAAAGTAATTCAGCTGAAGTCAAACTTTTGTTGACTTTAAAATAAGCAGGGCTAATTAATATAGTCTTGTGCTAACAGCGTCCAGATAACCCAAATTTAAATTTTTCATTTATTTATCATGATTTTGCCCCACTCCCGGGCTCAGAGGTAATATAAGACAAGCTCAGCTCTACACAGTTCGCCACAGTTGTTCGGTTCATGTACAACATGTTGGGACTGGTCTCTTGGCTAAAATCAAAGACCAGTTTATGTTTTTTTTCACTCTAAAGTCAGATGATTTATACTGGCTTGTTTTTGGTGTTGTGCCTCACAGGACTGCAGATCCATTCAGTTTCACTTCCTGAAGCACTGCTTAATTAAATTTGCTACTATGATGTTAAAAGATGGACAAAAACATGAGCAAAAAATGCATATTTGAAATTAATTGCTCATTTCAACAACAATTCATTTCTAAAATAATTGGGCGATTGAGATTTAAGTGAAAGTAAATGGACTCCAGGCTTGGTGCAGAATATTACTGCGGATGACTCGTCACTGATGCCTCTCTCCTCTCTTCAGGCTCTGCCCTACGTAGCTCTGCTTATAGTGATGCTATTCTTCATATACGCTGTCATCGGCATGCAGGTAAGCTGTTGTCTTGTCCCCTTGTTTCCCTCCCTCTTTGTTGTTGTCTTCTTGTTCTTCTCTCTCCTATAGCAAGCCTTCATCCCGTGTCTACCCTCCTGGAGTCTTGTCATGCAGAGTTACCGTTTGGTCTCGTCCTCCTTTTCTCTCCCACTTCTCTTCCTCCTATTGCTGTTGTTTTCTAGTTATTGTTGGCCTTTGCCCCTCTGCCTGTCACTCTGTCTCTTCTACAAGCTGTTGTGTGGTTCCTTCCACTGACAATGAGTGGGAGATATATTTGATATGCTGGAGACAGCTGGCCTCTAATTCTAATTGACTGCCTCTTGCCAATGCTGACATTATTTGCTGTGTGCTGTGACTACTCCCCACCTCCTGTGCAGATGTTTGGTAAGATAGCGCTGCGGGACCATACGCAAATCAACAGGAACAACAATTTCCAGACATTCCCTCAGGCAGTGCTGCTACTCTTCAGGTGAGGAAGATCACTGCACTTATTTAATATCATTATCTTACATGTTCCCTTTTTTTTTTTACCGATATTTGATGTTTCCATTATATCAGACATTTTCTGCTCTTCGGCATCCTGCTTTTCTTTCTTTTCCATATTAACATTTTTATTCCATATTTAACTGCTTCAGTTTTTCCCTGTATTGTAATATATTTTCCATTCTCATGAACAATTTGTGACAGCAGTTGTTTGATTAAATGCAAGGATATCTATAAATGTAAAGTTATCTGATTCTTTAACTTGACTCTGCAGAAGAGCTAGTGTTGTAGCAGTTTTCAAAAACCACTGCCACAGTTTAGAACGTTAATGCTGCAAAAGGAACATATGATCTAGGGAATATTAAGGCTTGATTTTATATAAAACTGAGAACTGAGGAAGACATCTTCTGCACAGCTGTCCAAGGAGACCCACACCCACAAACCTCCCTGAGCTATGTGGTTGATATGATGGTAAGATTCCATGCAGGGGGACAAAAACAATGACACTAAAAGGATGGGATCATGGAATTGTGCACATTTACTGGTGCATATGTTGAAATCATATGGCTTCCATCCTTTTACTGGTTTTGTATTTTACTTTGTAGGTTTCTTAGTACGTTACCAGAATTATTCAAAAGGGTGCTGACTAATTTGCAGGAAAACTCAGGCATGATTAATTTTTTATGTGAATCCAGTTTATTTTATTTTTTTTTTTTTTAATTGGTGTCCCATTTTTTGTTTGGGTTTTTTTGTTTTGTTTTTATTGGGCATAATCATGACTTACTTATATATATATATATATATATATATATATATATATATATATATATATGTATATATATTTTTTTGTTTTTGTTTTTTTTTTTGTTTTTTTTGTTATTGTTACCATTTTCCTGTTGTTACCATTTATAAAAATTCTGTTTTTTTTTATTCATATTCAAGACAAACCCCTGCATGGAACATATTGTAGTCTTGGGCTTCCATTCAGAAACAAATCCTACTTCATATATATTGTTATGTAAGGAACTTAACTATCAGTTCCTCAGTTTTAGTAGTAGTTTAGTAGTTTATGATTGTTCTAATCTAATAAAGGGTCAAAACTTGATTTAATGAATAATTAAATAAAGGATTAAATGAAGTATTCAGAATGGAAGGCAGGTGTAGGTTGAGCACAATTTTAATGCTACAGTGACGCCAAGAAAATGTTTAGTTTTTTACGTTATTGTTGCGCTGTAAATTCAGTGTATAAGGATCTGAGTGTATGTTCATAACACTAACTATTTACATTTGTGTTTACGTGTGTTTGTGTCCCTCTCTCTTTGTCTTTGTAACTGTGTTACTGCATGCATGTATGCCTTAATGCATACATCCACATGTGTGTATTTTTTATGCATGTGTGCTTCTGTGTGTTTGTTTTGTGCAACTGGATTTGCATGCATCTGGGTTGATGTGCATCTGGGTGTGTGCATGCTTCTGTATATCAGATGTGCAACAGGTGAGGCATGGCAGGAGATCATGCTGGCGTGTTCACCCAATCGACCATGTGAGAAAGGGTCGACTAATGAGAGCAACACATCCAACGAGGACTGCGGCAGCCAGTTTGCCATCATTTACTTTGTCAGTTTCTACATGCTTTGTGCCTTTCTGGTAAGTATGGAAAAGAGAACAAGGAAGCTTTATTTAGTCAGCTTAAAGGAAAGTATTAGATATGACTGTTGTCACAAATTAATTCTCATTCAATAGCTTTTTGAGTGTATGATGTTGCAGGTTATAACTGCTATGAACTTCAATTTTAAAGTTTAGTAACTGACTCATGCTGATCTACAGATCATCAACCTGTTTGTGGCTGTTATCATGGACAACTTTGACTACTTGACACGTGATTGGTCGATTCTGGGACCACATCATCTTGATGAATTCAAGAGGATCTGGGCAGAATATGACCCAGAAGCTAAGTAAGTTTGCAGAGAGCAGACAAAATATATCAGCAGCATGATGAGACTTTAGTCTCTACAATGTGACCTCTGTTCTGCTTTCAGGGGGAGGATAAAACACCTTGACGTGGTCACTCTGCTCCGGAGAATTCAGCCTCCCCTCGGATTTGGGAAGCTTTGTCCACACAGGGTGGCTTGCAAGGTAAAGACATGTATAAAGTCAAGTCTTAAATTTTCCTAAATATGGTCTACAGACTGCAAATCAGCACTGTTGTTCATGGAACATTTCAAGAGTCATTTGGAAACATAGAGTAACAACATATATATATATATATATATATATATATATATATATATATATATATATATATATATATATATATATATATATATATATATATATATATATATTAGCCAGGAGTTGTAATGTTTTCTTCTGTTTACTATGAATGTTTATAATGTGATACGTATGGACAGCTGGTAACACCTTCTACTGTGACTCAGTGGAGAATCTCTGGGGGGATATATGCTTGTTTTTCAGCAAACTGCTGGCTACCTGTGTGGGTTGGAAAATGTGAAAGAATTTTACTGTGTTAGAATGTGGAAATTCACATATTTACGTGATAATAAATCACTTTGTATGTTTGTGTTGTGTGAGCTCATATTTGTGTGTTTCCTCCCATGAAGCGTTTGGTGTCGATGAACATGCCGCTGAACAGCGATGGAACAGTGATGTTCAATGCCACGCTGTTTGCCTTGGTCAGAACTGCACTCAGGATAAAGACAGAAGGTAACAAGTTTAATACAGATGTGCAAAAACATCAACAATAGCAGGCTCACCATCATGTAAATAAAATAGGTTACCTAGGAGAGTGACTAATTGTGGGAGTGAGATGAAAAAGAGTTTTCCCATCCAGATTTATATTGGCATGCTCAAACTAGACTTTCCATTCCCAGGATAGTTTCTCTAATTATAGGAATTTTCCATTTATTAGCTGTTTATTAGTCCAAAACTGTTTATTTTAATTCCCCCACCTATAAATCTACAGTATTTATGTAGTGTATTGCATGTGCAGGCAACCTGGAGCAAGCTAATGAGGAACTGAGGGCAATTGTGAAAAAGATCTGGAAGAGAACCAGCATGAAGCTCTTGGATCAAGTAGTGCCTCCTGCTGGTGGTATGTATACTCCAACACAGTGAGGTGAAACGTGACTCTCTTGAAGTTGTGGAACCCTTTGCATCATGACTTTTACTTCAGTTTTTTTAAGAATTCTTATTTACGATAACTGCATTCTTTTCAGATGATGAGGTGACAGTCGGGAAGTTCTACGCTACCTTCCTCATCCAGGAATATTTCCGCAAGTTTAAGAAAAGGAAAGAACAAGGGCTGGTGGGCAAAGTGCCCCCCAAAACTGCCCTCTCTCTGCAGGTGAATGTGGCATATTGTTTATGGTGTCAGGACATGTAGAAGACAAAGATTAATTAAATAAATCATGACCAAACAGTAAGGCGTGATGGTGTTTGGTCTGTGTGTAGGCGGGCCTGCGGACATTGCATGACATCGGTCCAGAGATTAGGAGGGCCATCTCTGGAGACCTGAACGTAGAGGAGGAGCTGGATAAAGGCCTGAAGGAGCCTGTGTCAGCAGCATCAGAGGACGATATCTTCAGGGTAAAGGTTGGATACACACACCCTCAGTCACTCTCCAGAGAGAGAGAGAAAGAGAAAGAAGAGCCAAATCAGCACCAGCTTGAAGCCCCATGCCAACATATGAACACGCCTGCATGTGCTCGAGGTCTAGAAGATATTTAAATAATGCATGTTCCACTACAAAGCTTGGCAGCATATTACTGCAGACACTAATATACTTTTTTAAAAGTGGTCATCAAGTTTTTAATTAGTTTACCGTAACAAAATACAAATGTATATTCAAAACAAATTAAGTCAGTGAAATTGCATCAAGTAACTAAACACTTGCACTGAAAGTCTGAGGCACATATGAGCACAAGCACAACGTTGCTTCCATGCTAATGCCAACTTGATCAGCCTCCCATTTTTCACCATCCACCATTGCAGCTTTCATATACAATGTTTTATTTGCTGCAGTTTTTTTCACATTAACTTTGTGTGCTTAACACAGTCTCAGGCTACTGGTTTGATAAATCTTTATGCAGCAGTGGCCAGTTGGACATAAAATGACTCTTATGGTGCCTAAGTTGTGTCAGCTCAGTAGTTTAAAATTTCTTCATTTAAAATCTGAGTTCAAATAGTGAAAGAGGGCTTTGCTTTGCATTTTGTGGCTGAGGAAAGTTTAGTGTATGCAAGCAGTGAATGTCACTCTTGAGTGCTGTGAGCTGTAAGACATAGTCATTTTAACTTCAACTTTGCTTAACCCCCTGTCTTCCTCCACTGTTCTCCTCTTCTCATCACTCTTTTCTGCATCTCTGTCTGTTTCTCTTTTGTTTTCTTCCATTTCTTTTTCCTCCACAGCGTACTGGTGGCTTATTTGGCAACCATGTCAGCTACTACAACCAGAGCGATGGCCGTGGCTCCTTCCCACAGTCCTTCACCACCCAGCGTCCCTTGCATATCAGCCAGAAAGGTTCCCCTTGCGAAGGCGAGAGCCCATCTCATGAGAAGCTGATGGACTCAACCACCTTTACCCCTTCTTCTTACTCCTCATCAGGCTCCAATGCCAACATCAACAATGCCAATAACACTGGCATGGTTGGGGTGACAACCCAGGGCATCAGTCGATTCCCGAGCCCATCTATAAGCACTGTGGATGGGCACACCGGGCAGCCACTCACCCCCATCCTGCTGCCAAGGTCTGCATGGTGCTTCCCTCCAAAGAGGTGAGTGCGGGCTGGGTAGCCTCTTCAAAAGTCCTAGACCGGGTTTTCTTTTATACGAGAATTGCTTCATAATGATTTTTTTCTTTTCTAACTATAAACACATTTCCTACTTTGGGACTGTTTTTTCCTCTTTCCATCATTTGACATAAATAACAAATTTACATTTTCTTATGGACATAAATGATTCTGCTATTTCCTTCTTTTTTTATCACCTGCTTCCTATCCTTGTCTTTTGTTTCTGGTGGCAAGCAGGATGTTTTTTGACACCCTCATGCGGTATGTTGCCAGGGGACAGAGAGAGAATGTGTGTGTGTGTGTTCACATAGTTCCTCAGTGCGTGCAAAATGAACTCATGATGCTGTATAAATTAGCATAGCTGTTATGGTGCAGAGGTGGCGCTCGTTGCTATGCACATAAAGCTTCAGTTGCTATAGCAAAAACCAGGCTTCATGCTGCTGCCAAAGCCATAGATAGACTGTTTGGTGCAAAGTGGCCAAACCTCTCCTATCGAGGGCTTCTGTTGCTGCTCTTTGGCTGTACATTATGGCAGGTCTGGGTTAGACTAAACATCAGCAGCTTGTGCCTCATCTACACAGAAACTTTAGCCTGAGCAAACATCTGAAAGCTCATACTTGCTACTCACATAGCATAAAGACTCAGTTTGTTTGCTGCGTAACTGGAAAATGCAGATACACAGCACACCTTAACTACAACTAATGTGTCATGATAGCGTTGCTGTGTTTTATAAACAGAGGCCTAAATTTGGTCTGTTTTGTTGTCTGTCCAGTACTCGGTACATCTTGTCTCCTTCTGTCTTATTTCTGTGAAACTTACTTGTATATTTGTGCTTAATGTCTACTTCCATGACTATTAATTATTATAACTGAGTTGCATCCTCTACAGTAAAAAGAGGTAGGTATGAAGAATAAGAAAGGCCATTAATTTTTTTTTTTTATCCCTGCCAGGTTTTCAGCTATAGTTACTGTGTTTACTGGCTTGTATTGTATGTCCTTAATTCATAGCTAGTTTTTACAGAGTTTAATCAATTACTTTCCCTTGTTAAAGACAAAATATTCTAGTTTTCAGTGATCCACTACGTGCAAATCAAAGTATAAGCTTTCTGATCCTTCTTGTATTTGCTCAGTTCAATAACAGATTACCTTTCACCCAGGTTTGGTTAGTTATCACAAAGTCAGGTTTTAATCTAACACCACTCTAACCCAGAATTTGCTGTGAGGCCCTTAAAAAGCTTAACAAGGGAACATCATGGCGTTTTGACATTTTATTGATTTTCTTCACCAGATGTTTATGTTTTGCTGTCCTGAAATAAGTGAAAAATATTTTCTGTATTTGAAGTTTATCTTTAAATATAACAGCTACTACAAGGCAGTTTTTTAATGGCTCTTCATTCAAAGCATGTTTTTTGTAAATTGTTCATTTTAATCAGACAATCTGGTGAAGAAAAAAAAAACTAAAATTCAAATGTCTGAATGGTTCCTTCAAGCTTCAGTCTGGAGTATGAAACAGATGTGACTGTTGAGAAGACATCTTTGAGATGCAAAGTGGTTTTTAGGATACACAATTACTGTAATGCAGATGAATTGAGTGTGACAGCCTCTGATTCCCTGACTTTATTAGCATGAGTTAAAGTAATCATTAAATTCTCCTGTAAGAGTTCAAAGAATATTTCATTACTGCGTCCTCTTTGTTTTTTAAAAGATGTCTGAACTTCAGTCTATCGTTGTCATATTCCTTATGTTGCCTTTAACGCTATTCACCATTTTGCTGCAATCTCCACCAGCTTCTACTCAATCTTTCTCTAGTTCCTATTCATAGTAGTGACGCCTCCGTGGGTTTTGCAGTCTCCTCCTCAGCTCCTCACTGACTTTTTGCTAATCAGCTGCTTTTTTTCTGTGTTTACATCTGTTTGACTATTTGTCTACATGTTCCTCCATCCGTTGTGTGTGTTTTATGTTAATTTTGTGTTTCTGTTTGTTTGCTCGCTTGTTTGGTCGTTGTTTATCTGTTTGTCTGTAGTTCGGATTCAAGTGACAGTCGTCTGCCAATCATTCGGAGAGGGGAGGGGTCAACAGAAGAGACGTACGATGAGAGTTATGGTGACGACAGGGAGTACCACGAAGATGACCACTCGCTTTCCTCTGACATGTACTGCTGAAAAAAACACTCACATTTTCTTCTTCATCTCAAAAGTTCAGTTAGTTGGTTTGTGTGATTTGTTTTTGCGTGTTTGTGTCCGTTTATTAGGTTGGTGTATCATGATGACACATGTAAACAGCTGACTCCCATGGAGGAATCAGAGGAAGTAGAGGACAGAAGAGGAGGGGGAGGATGGCAGTCTCCACGAAGAGTCTTCCTCTGCCCAACCTCTCTGGGTTAGTGGACACAAATACACAAATGCAGATCTTTCTTTACACCAATCCATATCAGTATAGCATCTGTGATGATGAACATATTTGTACCTTTTGTGTTTATCAGGACGAAGATCATCCTTCCATCTGGAGTGTCTCAGGAGACAGTCAAGGCCAGACGTCTCCCAGAAGACGGCTGTACCCTTACATCTTGTACATCACCAGGTAGTAAGCATACACTGAAATACTTCATATGTGTTTGAACGCTGAACCTTCTTTAGCAGATATACAGTAACCCCCCCCCCATCTGCCCTTCTCCAGGCCCTGGCAGTGGCAGGTTTGAGTCCTCTACTAAGAAGGAGTCACTCACCTACCCTCTTCAGCCGGCTGTGCTCTACGCCTCCAGCCAGCCCCACTGGTATAACCCATCTATGCCACACATCAGATGCCAAAAATGCGAGAAAAACAATTGAGCCACATTTTCTTAGCAAGCACTTTTACACTGGCACTTATCAGAAAATGGTAGAAAGTTTTGTTATAGTACTTTCTAAGATACATTTGTTGTCTTGTCTTTGTATTTATAGCCGACTGCAGTGATGCCTCATACCAGCGAGTTCCCTCTCTGAGGCTAGAGGGCTCCAACTCCCATGAAAAGCTCAATACCAGCTTGCCCTCTGTCAACTGTGGACCCTGGTGAGACTAAGTGCCTTTAAAAAAAAGCTGCTACAATCAACTGCAAGTGAGAGCTTGCTTGTATATTAAGCACGTCTTGTCTCCCAGGTACAGCGACAGTAACGGGAACAGCCGGGCGCCCAGCCCCAGCACGTCAGTGTCCAGTCAAAGAGCACCACGACCTGTATCACTCACAGTGCCCTCACTTTTGGGAAAAGACCCCAGCTCACTGTCTCATGGCAGTGCAGGCAGTCTGGTGGAAGCGGTAAGTCTGTACAGTACCTAATGTACTTGTATTAACTTATAGTTTGGAGCAGATTACGCTCGACTTAATTGTTAGACTACAGTCAGCAACATGTTCTTCTCTCTAACTCCTTTCTGTCCATTGCTCTTATTCATTTTCTTCTCAAGGTTCTGATATCAGAAGGTTTGGGTGATTTCGCCCAGGACCCATCATTCATTGAGGTGACCAAAGCCGAGTTGGCTGATGCCTGTGACATGACCATTGAGGAGATGGAGCAGGCTGCCAGCAACATTCTCAACGGCAACACCACCACAAACGCCACATCTAGCGCCTCCTCCACCTCTCAGCACAGCCCCAACTGCAATCTCCTGCCCTTCCACACAGCAGCAGCAGCAGCAGCAGCAGCAACAACACACAGGGACCGAGTGGTGGGCTTGAGTCCTAGCGAAAGTGGGGCAGAAGCTGGAGGAAGCAGAGGAGCCGTTCATGGGCCGTCTTCAACAGAGGAGCGGCAGGAGCTGCTAGCCAGGGAAAGAGTTAGAGAGGAGGAGGAGGAAGAGGCAGGAGGAAGAGAAGAAGGGCACAACAGAAGTTCAACAGTGATTGCAGGTGCACGACAGAGGAACAGCGGGCTTTTGGAAGATGAGGATATGGAGTGCGTGACGAGCTTGTAGGTGTGACCTGAATAGGTTCAGTCAACGGACTGGCCCCTCTGACATCATCAGAGACTGACATACGTCAGTGCTGGTTAACAGTGCCGCGGCTGGCTCTGTCTGTCCCCACACTTCACACACACTCACTTACACACACTGTCGCTCTGGACAATGGCGGCCAGTGATGCAACCTTCAACACATGGTTATGACCTTGTTGGTTTTTGTGAGTTAGAATGTGTGTGAATGTTTGTTGTAAAGTATACCAGATGATATACTGTCTGAATGAGTGCTTGTGCGAGTGTTTCTGTATGACTTTCTCAATTTGTATGTGTATGTGTGTGTTCTCCACACGTGTCTGAGTGTGGCTCTAAAGTGCCTCACAGTTTTCTCATGTCCTCAAATTATGAAGTACAGAAAAGTAGAGACAAGCAAAAAAAGATTCACAAAGGACATAATGAAGGAAATGTAGATGGGAAACAACAAACACAGGAAGTCCTTTTATGGATTTCCTGCTAATTACATAGTATGTTATGTTTTCATGTCTTATGCCTACTTTGGTGGAGTGTTTTTGTTGTTTGTCTGGCCGCCATAATGCCAGGTGGGGGACAGCAGACCAGCTTGTGGGAAGGTCAGTGAAGGATTCCCATCTGACCTGAGGTCAGAGGTCAACTCCTCCGTCTTGGTTCACTGATGACAATGCGCTGTATTGAGTCAAACAGGGGCAAGAAAACTCTGTTTGAAATCTCCTTTATCCTCCTCTTCCAAAGCTCTGGAACCTTGGAGCACAGCCCTGCCAGCCTGGGGGTGGGATTAAGGTGACACACCAACCCCAGCCAAGGGGGGAAGGATTGGAGGGATGGTGGAACAGCCACAGCAGGGCTGCTACAAGGGGGCCACAGGGAGAGAAAGACACTCTCTGGACAACAGGAAGCTAGCCAGCTCTTTTTATTTTTTATTTTTTTTTTCTTCTTCTTTTTTTTCCTGCTGGTCAGTAAGACTCCAGCAAGAGACAAACTAACCTCGTGTGGCACTTTGATCTTGTTTCACCTCCTCCATCACTTTTTACTTGTTTGGCCCACTTGCTGCCCCAGACAGGAGGTGAGAGGAGCATTTGGTGGCTACGTAGAGACAACCAGCTCCCTCCTCTGCCTCATACCTCACCGTTTCTCACTCCTTCCTCTATCCTTCCTCCCTCCTCTGGCTATTTTACCATCCCTCTCCTTTCACTTTTTTTTTTTTTTTTTTTTGTTCTTTGGTTAGTTTTTTTCCTTTTTCAGCCCTCGGGGAGGCACATGTTCGTCATGCAGGGCAACGTAGATGGCAGGGTGGAAGAGAGACGGGGAGTGACGATTGAAAAGACAGACTCTGGGCTCAGGTCCATACTGGATCTGCCATCAATCAACCTCACTTCTTTCTCCAAGACCCTCCTCTTCCTCTCAGCCTGGAATCCTGTTGGATTTGCTGCCACATACTCTTTCTACAGACCACGCCCACTATGTATTTAACAGTTCAATATTGTGCAAAACTGGCTAGCCATGACTATTTTGTTTTATATTCATGACCTTATCGATTTAATTTATCCTTGATTTGTTTGCACAATCGGGGTGCTGGTCTAATAAATGTATTTTTGCTTGGTTTATTTTAGGAGAATTTTAAGATGTTTTAAGTATTGAAGCAGGGCGTAGTGTCTGCGTGGGAGTGTATAACTATATTTGTGCGTGCAGATGCGTGTCTGTGTTTTAGTACAGGATGAATGAGTGTAAGAGTGCGTGAGTGCATGTATCTAAAAGGGGGGGGAGCATTCTCTCTATCAGTATGCACCTTTTACAGATTGTATCTATTTATTTATTTATTTTTCCCAGAAGAGAAAAAAAATTGTGAGAGAATGCGTGTGTGTAAACGTGTGTGTTTGAGTGGTTTCTTGTGTATTCTAAAAAGCTGATTATAAGCCTAGACAGTAAATTAAGGTAGCATTACAAGTATGGTGATGTGTGTGGTGTGAGAGTGCGAATGGGAGTGTGCGTGTGTGTACTAATGGGCCTCCTTAACACAGGGTTACCGTGGACAGGCATGCTTCCAAAGCTTTGCAATTTCTTTAGCACAGTTTTTACTTTCCAGCCAAGCTGTAGAGTGACAACTCACTCTGTCTTTGAATACTAGCCATCGCATAATTTTTCTTTATCGTCCCTTGTTGAGACATGGTTAGGCATAAGGTCTCCAGGGAGGTCATGGTGAGGGGTACATTTGCAGCGATGAGGAGTTTCAGCAGCTGCTGCTTTTTGGATTCATGGCGGATGGTTGCTCTGGATGTTAAAAGCACTAAAACTCATACTGCCATAGGAATGCTTTGTGGAAGAACTGTGGGGAGGATGACGCCCTGATTGCTTGGCTGTAGTGCACCTGTACCATATAATGTCATCTTTTATTGGAGGTTTAAACTCCAGATGAAATATTAGGGCTGGTCTACTGATGCTGCAAGACTTCTGAATCACTTCATCATGTGAGGAGCATATCACAAAACATATTATTAGTTTTTAATTTATTTGCACCAATTAGAAAAAGAACAGATTTCATGTGTCTAATTGAATTAGCTAATGAGATTGGTTGCTAATTTTTAATTAGATATGACAATGGCTGGTTTAAGGTGATAATAATTGGATTAGCTTGGAGGGGCAGTTGCATCTTGTTGTTCTAGGTAGCAGTTGGGAGTTTCTTTTTTTTTCTTAATGCAGATTTTCTTGAATAAGGTCATAGCAAGGTGTAATATTCAAGCTTCAGTCTGTCACAGAGGGCACAGGTTTTACCTTTTCTTTAAATAAAAGCTTTCCTGCTTTCACAGTGACTTCACCTGTGACCTGTGCCACGTTTCTTATCATGTCTACAACTTTGCATTTTTAAAACTAAAAAAATTCACCTTAACTATTTAGAAATTGCAGAAAATTTGGATTAACATAATTGATTTTGTGGCCATGATCCCAAAGTAGAGACACCTAAGAAAAAGGAAAGTGTTCAGATTCATATGTCAATACATGTCAGCATATTTGTTTTAAACAGCAGAAGCTGTAAGAAAGTCACCTTCATGTTTTGATATAACAATAGCTTAAACATGTTCTCTCTTACAGGTTCTAAAAAAATGTAAATGTTGGAAGAGCTTTTTGTAGGTAAAAGACACATTTTAGAGACACATTTTTACAAAAATAAAAAGGAATATCATTTTAAAAGATACAGAAATCTCACAAAGAAACATTATCACACATTATAACGATCTTATCTCATTAGTGATTTTTGCAAATTCCTTCTGGGAAAAATTCAAATAATTTTTTTTTTTTTTTTTTTGGGTCTACCATTCTGGTTAAATTTGAATTCATTCATTCATTTAAAGCAGAGCAGGGTGGTGGTAAGGAAAAGTATGCATAAACACTGCCGTACACTGCATCCTGTGCCAGTAACAGACTTCTGACATTATTATGCAATCTAAATGTGAATGTTGAATATGTTCAAGTGGCAGTTCTGTTCTTCTTTTATGTAGTTAAGCTCATAGATGTGACTGTTGAGAAGACATCTTATGGCTCCCAAACTCATTCATCCAGATAGGTAATATAACATGGCAGGCCATCTTGTGGTAAATGGATCACAAAAGTTTGAGGACATAATTTTAGCTAAAAGTCTAAAAGCTAGAGATGTAGATTTGGGTATAATCAGTCTGTGTGCAGTGCAGGATTTGGCATTGCTGAAAAGTAGCACAGTTTACATTTTTGCATTTCTTTTAACACTTTGTTGGCCTCAGCCAGGCTGAAGTCTAGTTAAACTTGAATTTAAAAGACAGTATGGCCTCCTCTCTGACTTATTTATGTTGATGAATTGTTAAATTTGGAGATTATTGGGCAGAAATTTTTCAAATATAAATAGAGCTTCATCTAAACCGTAGTTTTTGTATTCAAGCTGCTTAATTATGTCTGTCAGTATGGCAACAACAATGGGTGTTACACTTTCAAAGCAGATTAGAAACCATGAATGTAGGCAGATGCACAGAAAAACTACTGTGAGAATTGGCTAAAGTAAAATTAGGATTGGAAAGTTCCTACAAGGTTTTCTATCAATTACAAACGATATTGCTTCATATCTTAAAATTCAAATCATTCACTTCTTTCATCCAGACAGAAGTTAATTTACATTTGACAGGCATACACAAAGTAACCCCTGCATGTCAGAAGGTCCACATCAGGCTTGCCTGCATGTCTTTTGAAGTTCTTGGGTCTGCCCCCTGAGAGAGATTCAGAGCCCTTTGGTGCCCCCGCGTGACGTGGAGCAGCATCGCAGTTTTTTGTGTGATTTGCAGGTTAGCATGAACAATGAGGTGTTTTGTTGCAGTGTCATAACATGAGTGGGTGTAATCCTGCAACCCACAAGATATGCAAAAACAATGCAATAACTATGACTGTGTACGTTCCCAGAGTGAAAATACTTGTGAAAGTGAAAACAAAAAAAATCTGCTTCATGAAGTTTGTTTTGTGTTTTTTTTTTTTCTTCTTTTTTTTTCTTTTTTTTTGTGACAAGTAAACTCAGTGGTTTCCACACCAGAAAAACCTAACATACTTGAAATCAGGTACATGACAGTGCAGTATAGTAAAGATGTATTTGTTAATCTTTCTTGTGTCGGGGTGTTTGTCAAATGTTTATTGAGACAGTTATGACCGCTTTCCTTGTGGATAACCTAGCAGCCTGTGGAGGCACAGTATTTTATTTTTTAGTGACAAAACCAACTATCTTTTTCTTCTTGTCTCAGTACTTTTTGACAGCATCCTTTTCTGTTTTTTTTTTCCTCCAGTTTTTAATGGGTTGAGTTCTGTGGGTGTACCATCAGTATTGCATGAGGTTTACGTTGATTGAGCGTTGCAGGTTTTGCTGTTTTGTTCCGATCAGGTTAAGTATCATATCACATTATTACAGAGTAGCTTTTTCTATCTAGTGTACATACAGTGATGAAAGTCAGTATTTCTTCTTTTGATAAATATTTAACTTTACAGCAGCAGAGGAGCATTTGAAAGATGATTTTGCATATCTTGTCTCTTATGGGCTCTCTTTTATTTTCTGATTTATAACCCTGAGAGGGACAGAGATACAATTATCAGATCACGAGACACATGATAAACTAGTTTGTTACTCCCAACTTCAGACAGGTGTCACTAAAACATACCTGTGTGTTGCCATATTGCCCTTAATGCTTTCCTCTGCTGATGAGTAGAAGATAAACTAGCTGGAGTTGTTTCTGTGAAAAGGACCCTAACCCTTACTAAGTTTTTTTTGTCCACACTGCCAGTTATAGATCATTTGAACAGCTTATTTGACCAGTTAGCAGTACAAGCACAGGATTGTTAACTACTGAAACCATGGGTCATTTTTGTCCTCGTGTAACAGTTAAGCAGTATGCACCAAGCTAAGGCCGTGGAGCTGTTTCAAGACATTGTTTCCACCTATGTTTTACAAGTCAGCAATATTTGTCTTTGCATAGCAAGCGTATCGGGCTGATAAGCTGCAGCTGTGCTGGCTGCTTCCCTGCTTCTCCACCCACAGCTAATTAAAGTAAAACCACTCCCTCTGCAGCAAAGAGTGCTGTTCAAAACTAAGTAATTTCATCAAGCAAAAGAAGAGATTAATGGAATAGAGGCTTATGTTTTGACAGACGGATGACAATCTTTTTGGCGGTTGATGACAGTAGGAAGGCCTCAACCTTGGGGTTATCGGATGAAGAGTATTTGAGGGGATTGTTGAAGATTTATTTTATCATGCTTGGATTTCAGGGTGGTTTTAAGTCCTGACATGGTGAATTATATATTTAAGCAATGTTTCATGTGCATGGGTTTCTCTCTTTAGAGATATGAAGTATTGGTCCTGTGTAACTGATATCTTTTGTCTCACCTCTAGCTAATGATTGTATATTTTCTATACTATATATAGCAAGATATATATATATGAATATATAATATTTAATCACCAGAATGTTAGAGTAAGGAAGAAGGTGGATGCTTCAATGGGAATGTAGTTTGTGAAGTATTGGGCACATTTTATAAAAGTCAACATTATTTGTAACCAAAAGGAGGATTGAAAAAAAAAACTTTAGCTGATGAAATAAACACAATTGGGTTTTAGGACGTTTCACTTCAAGCTCAGATTATTTGCAGTCTTGGGGCTTTTTTTTTTTTTTTGACTCCGGATGACTCCAGAGATTAGAGGCTCTTTGTTCAGATTTTAAACATGATGCTGCACACAGATATGAAGTCTAACATGCTTTTGCTTGTTTTTGTTCTGAAACATGTCGACCAACCAGCAACCTGTCTGCGCAGATCAGTCTGGTCATACTCCTACTGTAGCACTGAGAGATGAGTCTCTCTAGAACTAGTCCTACATCAGCAAAACTCACTGTACACTTATAAAAAATACACATTATTATAGCAACAAACCAAAAATTAAACCTATAAAGGACTAGATCTATTTGTTTTGAATCATTAAAATTGTGTAGCTTCTATATTTATATATTTTTCTTCCAAGACAGAATTTGGAGGACTTGAACTACATTTGTGTAGAGAAATTGATTCACCTTCATTTTATGCAGACTAGCAAAACAAGAAGTAGTTTGGCATCTGGCTATTTTATTTGTTCATCAACAAGATGTGATGATGTTGATTTTTTTTAACACTGAAACTTCACATGTGCAGCGAGCAGTGTGATTATTTATTTCAGGAGTGTTTAAAGGGGTGTTTTCCATGTTTATGCAAAAAAAAAAAAAAAAAAAAAAGAACTTGGATTTAGCCCAGAAATAACTTTTTGGCAAAGCTGACTTTAATGTGGTAATATTTTGCATGATGTGTGGACGGAGAGGAGCCACAAATGTTTGGGATGTTGCACAGGTGCTGCTGTACATTAGTAAGATTTGAACTGTTAAATGTTTTACACACATACCATTTAAAATAACTAGAGCTGTGTGTTTGTCTACACTAAACAGATTTGGATGCTTTGCCATTTCAGAGAGCTTGAGGCCTCATCTCATCACAAAAGAAGCTTGTTATATTTTCTTGGAAACCAAAATGTTTGTTGATCATGTTTGATCTTGACAAAATATTTTAAGATGACTATTTTGAATATAGATTTTATTATCTTTTCTAGGTAAAATTAGCTTAGCCTGTTGATGAAGAAATCTACATAAAGCATTGATTCTCTTTTTTTCTGGAGAAACAAGAGAATCGCCTCTTTGTTTTTCTGTTGTACAGATGTTATTTTTAACCTCAATAGTGATGAAGGTTTTTGGAAAGAGAACAGAAAGGAAAAGGTGGTATATATTATTAAATACAACTTGATAAAGTATTTTCTATATAACTAAATGATATATTAAATGACAGTTTGATGCAGGATGTTGCAGAAAGACTTGAAGAACTTCTGGTTATTTAAAAGAAAACGTGCCCAGATCAGGTTTTTAGGTGCCAAGCTGTAAACAGTGATGAAATGCTGGCATTTTCTTTATTTGACCAAGGGGACTGGTTTCTACAAGAGGCTTCCATTAGGTTTAGAAAAAAAATCACTCGTAAGTTTCCTTTTTTTTGTAAAGCTTTGTTTGTTGCTTGTGCAAAGTTGTCATTTTAATACAAATCATTACAAAGACACCAGTGCTTGGATGGATTCTAGGACTAGGTTGGGATGACATTTTGAGGCTTTGTAAGGATAATTAGCATTGGCATTAAAAATAATATACACATTCTATTTACAAGCTGAAAAAAGAGTTATCTAGTCAATTGGTATATTGTAACTCAGACAGCTGTATTATTATTTATGGGAATCTCACCCTGACTGTTGTCATAGCAGCATGTTAAAACGTCACTGAACAGATCAGAGGCTAACGGTGATGAGTGTCCTTCCTTTTTTTGTCTGAGACCGATAGACAAGATTTGCTTGCCCAGTAGGTTTAGAACTAACATATAGAATAGCTATATATAATGCACTCATTGTGTAGCAGCACACACAGCAGCACCTTTATGTGAATACTTAGGAAGACTGTTTTGATAAGTCTATGAAAGCCTTGTGTTTTTCTCTTGTTCTTTATCGTTATGCAAACATTATAACCGACCCCAAATCGAAGATCCCACTAAGCTGACGCCAAGCTTGTTTTTTTTTCTTCTTCTTCTTAAGAGAGGAATGCCACACCCATGGCCTGTTTTAATAGCTAAGTGTTTTTAACATTGACTTTCTTTGGGATGTAATTCCACAAATGGATCTAGAGGTGCGGCAGCAACTTTATGATGCAGAGGTGTTTCTAGTCCTGGAACTGCTAGTCCTCATTAGAACCATGAATGTTTCTGCCCACTTCTGCCCTCACTCTCTGTTCTTTACACTAAGAATGATAAAGTCATCCCCTTGAATGTA
This sequence comes from Melanotaenia boesemani, assembly GCF_017639745.1. NCBI lineage: Eukaryota > Metazoa > Chordata > Actinopteri > Atheriniformes > Melanotaeniidae > Melanotaenia > Melanotaenia boesemani. The sequence continues at coordinate 21,205,341 of NC_055704.1, forward strand.
GGACACAGTGGTGCTCTTACTGATATCTTAAAAAGTTTAGAATTGGCTTTATATTTGGTCTTTTTTTCCTTTTTAGCAGCTGTTATGGAAAGAAGAAAAGTATTCAGCCATCTTGACTACTATAGATACAAAATGATTTAACTCTCTACTGTCACTTTGATCTCTGCGAAACTTGATAAAGAAGTGGTTTGTCCTTTTTAAAGCAGAGTTGGAAACCAATGCATCCTGCATGTCTGTGTGAGCAAATGCAGCTTTAAAGAATGAGAGCATCATCAAGTTTTCTTCAATGAGTTACGTCTTGTATTGAGCACCAGGAGATCCGCAGTTTTGTACACAGCTGTGTTAAATGAGAGCTTTTCTGTTTCCTCATTATTGGAGTAAATGTGTGGCTCTGTTTTCCACTCATCAGTAGTGATTAATGATCTCATTTGTTGTCTTCAATCACAACTCATGCAAAGTGTTAAAGGGCCTTTGACAGGACTGAGCAGTTAGTTTTCGTTGTTTCATGTCTGTCTTTAATCCTATATTTTTGGAGGGAGATGTTCACACAGAGACCAATTTGTTGTAATATTAGTAGTGATGCTACTGTTTAATGTAAGACTTAATAACAGCACTATTTATGGTCAAACTAATGAATTAGAGTGTGTTATTGTGCTTGCAGTAGCTTTGGAGGCAGGTGGCCCTTTTGTAACTGGGTTCTTAAACATAAGCCACTCCCCCTCCACTGCAGGAGGAATTTCATTGGTTCTAAGGTTGCTAAGTGACACTGGCCCAACATCATTTGGCTCCCTCGGTTACCATTTGTTTCCTCGGTGAGGACTGCATGGTCTCACAGTTGACACATTCTTGTTTCCTTCTTCTCTTTCATTTTTCTAAAGATTTCTTGATTTTTCTTATTTGTTCATTTCATTTTAGCTTTTAGAAAGGGAAAGAATACTATTAAATAAATCAGAATATTAATTCAATCACTTTTTCTACTCCTATTTTCAATAAAAAGTGAAAGAAAAACCAAACAAAAAGTTGATTTGTAAATACGTTATGTACAGTTTGTATCTGTAACTTGTCAGTCTGTCATTGGTGACAGAGTCTGTCTTGCTTATAACGCACGCTACCAGTAAATAAAAAAGGAAAAAGTATATTTAGACTGTATGGTCCCTTGAAAGCAAGTTTTAAATTAATATCTGATGTATATTCCTGTAACATTGCATTTTTATCTGAGGAATGATGTTATTAAAAAATTGCAAATAAATTGCATTTCCTAAAGCTGTGTTTTTCACTCTTTTCCACAAGTATTAGAGCAAATTCTGCAGGTCCAGCTGTTTCCCGCTTCCTTCTAACGCAAGTATTACTGAAGTCAAATGCCAGGTCATAATTAATTAATTATGAATAATTCATAACATGAAAACTACAAATATGTTTCAAGAATATAAATAATAGAAGTTCAAATATATCAATGTAGCAACTCGGCCACACCATAATGGGACAGCTTGGTTGGCTTGTATGTGCAGACTTGATTTAAGCACATGGCTACGCTGACATATAGCAGTCAACAGCAGATAAAGACAGACCGCATGATTACCAACAATCTGCAGACGTGTTAATCTGTCTCATCAGGGGCCTCATTTATAAAACTGTGCATAGCAAAGCAAACTACAGGTGGCATCTGCGGCTCAAAAAGGAAATGTGGCGCACTTCAACTTTCAGATTTATAAAAGCATGTGCACGCACGTCCTGCACCTGTTTCCGTTTATAAATCAGAATCCTCTCTAAAGGGTGCGCACGTGAGAAAACGCCTTCCCACGTCAACATGGTGGCTATAAATGGTCAGGTGGACGCCTACGATACATATTCATCACATCATTTGCATGATGTCTCGAGAGGGAAAAAGAGTTAAAGGTCCCATATTATGCAAAATTTACTTTCTAAAGGTTTCCTAACAGTCATATGTGTCTTCATAGCCTGTGTATGAGGCCCAAAAATTAAAAAATCCTGTGTCCTTTCTCACTTGCTTACTCCACTTTTTGGAAATGTGTGCTCAAATGGGTGAGTCTGAGATCTTTCCCTTTGTGACCTCACAAAGAGAAATAACTATTGCCCCCGGTAGTGAATAGTGCCATTGACCCGCATGCCGGCTAGCTGAGCCTGCCCTCTAAAATCACAGAGTGGGCACCAGCAAAAGCTGGATCCTCTTCTAAAGGGGGGCGTGGACAGGCACCATTCATGAACATTTAGAGGTTCAGACACAGAAACAGCCTGTTCTCATCAGAGCTCACTAGAGCCACTTTTGAAATGGCTAAAATTAAAAACCAAGGCTGAATTTGGGGTAATACACTTTGAAAACAATGTTGTTGGACTTCTGACACCCATATGAAATTGTTGAAAAAATGTATAATATGGGACCTTTAAGAAGTGGAATTTTTGGGGGTGTGAGACTGAGATCCTAATGGACCACATTGACAAACGTAAAAATGTTTAATTGGTGGGCATGGCGTGTGCATTACTTGAGTCAGAAAGGCAGGATAGTGGTGGCAGGTGGTAGATTCTGTCATCACAGTGTCAGAAGGAAAGACACACCAGAGGTATCGGAACATGCGGCTGGATATCTCAGTTGGTAGCATCTGTCTGTCACGCTGGAGACTGAAGTTCAATTCCCAGAGTGGTGAATCGCTTTGGAGAAAAGCATCTGCTAAATGACAGTAATGATGTCTGTAATTTAGTCATTTCCTTTCATTTATAAAATAAATATGTACAGATTCATCTGAGATTGGCAGCAGTATATTTAGTGTTAAATAATTTTTCTTTCTAGTTGCTGGATGCTCCAGCTGGGTGGGCGGTGCAGAGGGACATGATCACCACAAGGTGGCCAAGGAGTTGCAGGAAATAAAGACGAAAAACTGGGACAATAATTTAAAAAAGCATTGTGTAAGAATAAACAAATAAAAGGAACTCCACCTTTTGTGTGTTTCATTAATATTGCATCACTTCTAGACCTCCATCCTCCAGTCTGCATCCTACCCTGCTGGAATGAAGGACCAAAGCTACTTTTCATACTGACTGCTACATGCTGGAAGCAGACTGTCCACCTTATTTAGCTGGATAGATTTTATAACATGTTAGTTTTGTTTCACAATGACAGAACATATTTTAGTGGTTGAGGTTCTTATTAACCCCCCACCCCCCTCTATATTCGATAACTCCATTCTACAAAAGAATGTTTCCATGGGTTGAAATAACATTTTATTAAAGATCAAATGAAAATAATGATCAAATACACAATATTTACATCCAAATTCAGATTTCTGGCTATGAAGCGAGCACATTATGAGTCAGCTTTATGAGTTGTCATATGTCTTTTCAAATTTCCCTGTTGGGAGAATTCTCTCCCACAGTCTGAACACTTAAAAGGCTTCACCCCGTTGTGGCTGAGCATGTGCCTCCTCAAACAGTTCGCAGTGAGGAAACGTTTGGGGCATTCTGAGCAGAGATATGGACGCTCTCCTGTGTGAGAACGCATGTGCACGTTTAGGTGACTCTTGCAGGAGAAACCCTTCCCGCATTGCTCGCAGGTGTACGGCAACTCGCCCGTGTGAGTCCGATTGTGCAGAAGCAGCTCCCCTGAGGATAGAAATGACTTCCCGCAGGTGGTGCACAGGTAATTCCTCTCCCCTCGGTGCATCTGCATGTGTCTTATGAAGCCATTTTTGCTGAAGTTTTTCCCGCAGATGTTGCACAAATTGGTGGGACCGTTGTGAAGGTGTTCATGCTGCTTGAGTGAATAACTGCAGAGGAATCCCTTGTTGCACTGTTTGCAGGTGAATCTTCGTCCTCTTTTGTGAAGTCTCTGGTGCTGATAATACCCCGACTGACTGGTGAAGCCCTTCTCACACTGGCAGCACCGGTAGCGGAAGCTGTGGATCTTCCTGTGGGTCTTCAGCTGGTTTGGATGTTCAAAGACCTTCTCACATTTTGGGCATCTGGTTTCTTTTTCTGGGAAATTTTTGATCACAGGTCTTGCACTCAGAAACCGTTTATCTTCCCCTGCAGACACTTTCTTTCTCAGTCGTTTCTTCTTGTCCACATTGTCCTTCTGCTTATGCTGCAACTTTTTGCCATCTTTTTGTTTGCATCTCCTCAGTTTCTCTGTGTCACCTTGTTTCTTTTTTTCAGCCTTCACGTTTTGACTTTTCTGTTGAATCTTCTTTGTCAGATTTCTCAAAGATTTCTTCTTCTGAACGGGAACTGTCATGTGGTGTTCAGTCTGCATGTGCTCTTCAACCTTCCTCTTCAGAAGGTGTGTGAATGAACATTGAGGACATGTTGATGAATTAGATGGTGAATCTGAAAACAGGATGAAGTACAGCAAATTAGTGAAGTAAGACTGTCTGGATAATGAATAATTTTATCTGTGACTGACCTAATTTCTTTTTTGGTACCCAGTCAGCTGAGGCCACATCTGAGCTCTGACTTGAGTCTTCTTCCAAATTCTCCAGTGCCAGTGAGCCTTCATTGCTTTCATATTCATCTTCATCATCACCCTCACTGTGCAGCTCACCAAATCTCTCCCCTGCGGTATGAGTAGGGAGGGCCAGCGTGGACAAAATGACATCCTCCTCATTGTTTGATGGAGCTGTGATGGAGGAAAAACCTGAGCGTGTTATCTATAGCATCCTCTTGTCTCCTTAGTCAAAAAAAAAGACAGATCTTTCCTCTCACCTGAGCTCAGAGTTTTCATCTCTCTGTGATGAAGGAGCAAAGTTTTCAGGGTTTCAGGGCTAGACATGTACAGTCCAAACTCTTCTGACGCAAATGTATCAGTGAGCCAAGCTGTCGTCTGAGACAGAAAAACACCACAAACAGGCCTCAAAGTGACAGAAGAGAAAGAACATCCAGTAATGTCTTCTAACATCTTAAAACAAAAAGCAAAACATTTGCACAATTCATCATCTAAGACATGATATTCTTTTCATTTAGTCCACATTATTTAAATGATAAAAATTGTATTTAAAAATCAACACCACCAGTTTATGAGGAAACACAAGTTTCTTTACTGTGTAATTCAATGTACAGAAGACTATTTCAACAGATTAGTCTACAGACATGTGACCTGCTGGAGTACCTGCTGTAGATCCGGTATGGGCAGCAGCTGCTCCAGCCTGGACAGGAACAAAGACACGAGCTGCTGGATCCGCTGATTGTAGGCAGAGCCATACTTTTCAGGGAAAACTTCCTGCAGACACATCCAGAGCATCAGGTAAAAGTGATCAACACAGGTTGTCATCATTCAATAAAATATAATGCTGCAGTGTGAGTAAATCGTCAGAATTATAAGCACACGAAGTTCCTTACTTCCTCTATCAAGTGAAAGCAGGCAAAAACTACAGGACAATGTTTTAAATTTGGTGGAAAGACAGAGCAAAAGGAAGAGGCCAACAAAGGATGAACTCTGAGTGGCCTTTGACTTTGTTTTTAAAAGTAATTAAAACTTAATCTTTGCTTTTACCCTTTTTTACATTAAGTAATTAATCTACTGGGCTTAAAAACACATGGACTCACTTGGAAGAAGAACTTCTTTTCAAAAGGAACATTCAAAATGTTCTGCACCAGGCTGGCAAAGTTGCTGTAAGAGGTCTTCAGTATATCTGCACTTTCCTGTCAAGAAGTGAACACAGTGAAGTCAAAAAAGGATTCAAAATGCTTCTGTATCGAAGGCTTTAAATTTATCTTTATATTTTTTTCCCCCACCATCTGATCACTGGCGCTCAGTTCTGCACTGCACGTGTGGATTTTATCCAGGTGACTCTGGATGGTCTTCAGGTTGCCGAAACCATCGCTACGACACAGCTCCAGAACCAACTGTGATGCAGCAAAATGGAAGAAAGGTGAGTCTTATAATAAAAATAAAAGAAATAAAAAAAAAAAAAAAGAAATAAGCGTGATTTGAAACCACTTTCACCCAATATAACAAAAATAAATATCTCTATAGTTATATGTATATATACACAACTATAAAGATTCATAATGAAGTTATCTTTAAATCCTGCAGTTAAAGGGAAAAATGAGGGAAAACTCCAAGAAAACAACTAATATAAAAGTACATCTGACAGTTTTTGCTTTGCATTATAGTTAAGCTGCTGTCCGATTCCCATTTTCAAATAATTAAAATTATAACTTTGTAGTATGTAAAGATTTTTAAAAATGGTATTTAATCTTTTAAACTAATACATCAGATTACACCATGACCCAAAAGTAAAAAAGATATATATATATATATATATATAGGCATTTAGGTTCCTCCTGTTATATTTTGAAATATCTAAACTTTATATTTAAAACTAAATATAGTTTTACAGGTTATTAATTAAAAGTTTTTTTTCTTTTGTTTAATGTTTATTATTTCACATTTATTGACATACATAATGCTTGTTTCTGTAGGTAAAAAGCTGACAAATTATTCAAATTAAACCATAAGGGTTTGACAGATGAAAAATTGTCAGCTGCAAATTGTGTTACAGCACCTACAGCTCTCTAACACAACATCACTTACACGCCACTATTACAATCAGCATGGGGTGTCTCAGGTCACTGTAACTCCTTACCCTTGCTCTCAAACCCAGTACAAGCTGGGCTTTCTGAGTGGGGCTCAGAAGCTCTGGAACTATCTCTGTCACCAAACTGATGAAATCCAGCAGCTTGTCGTACTGTTTCACGCTGTGCTGCTGCACTACTTGCCAGACGAAGGCTGACATGACTCTCACTGGAGGAACAAGCAGCTGTAAAGAGGTTGGAGGAAGAAAGGGGCCTGTGAACGACACGAGACGAGTGTTATGATATATAGGGATGTTTGTCAACAGGCACGCTAACGTTAGCTTTACAGTCAACTTATTCGTATAGCTGTAACATTTGCTTTAAAAAGCTGTCTATTTATGTTAGCACATAAGTAGTCGCACAAACCTTTGCTACTCCACGCCATTTTAAAAGGTTAGAATAAGTTTAAATAAGGACCTTAACTAAAATGGGACATTTTCTTGCGTTCTGAAGTTACTTCCGGTAAGAACCGGATGTTGTGGGAAAAGTCGCGCCTTTTCGTATGTCATTCAAAATAAAAGTTAAAACCTTTAGTTCTGACACAAAGATGAGGTTGTGAATCAGAAGAGAAAGCGTCTAAACGTGTCATTTTTTTTCCATTACACTGTATTTCCAGTGTTACAGCACATCATCAATACAGAATAATCTTGAGTTTTGAACACTATTTTCTAATCTTTATTGAATTATAAAATAAAAGGCTTCATTAAAAATACAAGATTTTGCTTTTCTGCTTAAAAAGAAGATGCCATTAGATGCATCATATCTGCTCCAAATATTCTCATGACTATTCTGTATCAATAATGGCTGTAACACTAGAAATACAGTGTAATGGAAAATAATTATATGTTTGACATTTTCTCTTCTGATTCACTGCCTCATCTTTGTCAGAACTAAAGGTTCCAACCTTTATTTTGAATGAGAGAGGAAAAGACGCGGCTTTTTCCACAACATCCGGTTTCTACCGAAAATAACTTCAGACCGCAAGAAAATGTCAAATTTTAATTAAGGTCTTTATTTAAACCAATCCTAACCTTTTAAAAAATGGCGTGGAGTAGCAAAGGTTTGTGCGAATACTTATGTGCTAGCATAAATAGTAAGCTTTTTAAAGCAAATGTTACAACTATTAGAATAAGTTGACTGTAAAGCTAACGTTAGCTTGCCTGTTTGTTGACAAACTTGTGGCATCCCTTTTATCACAACACTCGTCTCGTGTCGTCCACAGGCCCCGTTCTTCCTCCAACCTCTTTACAGCTGCTTGTTCCTCCAGTGAGAGTCATGTCAGCCTTCGTCTGGCAAATAGTGCAGCAGCACAGCGTGAAACAGTACGACAAGCTGCTGGATTTCATCAGTTTGGTGACAGAGATAGTTCCAGAGCTTCTGAGCCCCACTCAGAAAGCCCAGCTTGTACTGGGTCTGAGAGCAAGGGTAAGGAGTTACAGTGACCTGAGACACCCCATGCTGATTGTAATAGTGGCGTGTAAGTGATGTTTTGTTAGAGAGCTGTAGGTGCTGTAACACTATTTGCAGCTGACAATTTTTCATCTGTCAAACCCTTATGGTTTAATTTGAATAATTTGTCAGATTTTTACCTACAGAAACAAGCATAATGTATGTGAATAAACATGAAATAATAAACTTTAAACAAAGGGGGAAAAACTTTTAATCAATATCCTTTCAACCTATATTTAATTTTAAATACAAAGTTTAGATATATGAAAATCTAACAGGAGGAACCTAAATGCCTGGCCAATAAATTATACATTTCAGTGTTAAAGACTGTAAAGGAGTGAGAATTAAAATAAAGAGAAAGTATGCATATGAATCAGTTAAATATGAAATGTTTTAAATTTTTCCAGAAATATCAATTTAAAAATTTATACACAGTATTTCACAGTTTTTACAAATTAAATGTCAGTTTCACAAATCAGTGGTTTGACAAAACTTTAATTAATTTGTTTATTTTATCGGGCTATAAAAGCCTTGAGAATTGAAATAACTTTACCAAGAGATTTTAAACTGGAACATAGTTATCAAAATCTTGGAGGGAGGTTAATTTTTTTGGTAATCTTTGGTGTGTCATATTGAAAATCTGAACTTGAAATGGATCCTTATCCTGTTTAACACACTCACACAGATTTGAAAGACAACTGTAAAGATAAAAAGAAACAAGAAAAAAAATTTGAACCCAGTGTTTGTGCTAAAAAAAAAGTTTATTTTTCTCAGGAAGTTGGGTAGCATCTTATCCATGATTATTTATGCAGTAGCTTTTGGGTCATGTTATAATCTGATGTATTAGTTTAAAAGATTAAATACCCTTTTTAAAATCTTTACAAACTACAAAGTCGTGGTTTTAATAATTTGAAAATGGGAATCAGACAGCAGCTTAACTATAATGTAAACCAAAAACTGTCAGATGTACTTTTATATTAGTTGTTTTCTTGGAGTTTTCCCTCATTTTTACCTTTAACTGCAGGATTAGAAAATAACTTCATTATGAATCTCTAAAGTTGTGTATATATACATATAACTATAGAGATATTTATTTTTGTTGTATTGTACGCAAGTGGTTTCAAATCACATTAATTGATTAGTTTATTTTATTTATTTATTTAAGACTCATGTTTCTCCCATTTTGCTGCATCACAGTTGGTTCTGGAGCTGTGTCGTAGTGATGGTTTCGGCAACGTGAAGACCATCCAGAGTCACCTGGATAAAATCCACACGTGCAGTGCAGAACTGAGCGCCAGTGATCAGATGGTGGGGATTTATTAAAAAGAAAAAGAAAAACTTTAAAAAAAAAAGGTAAATTTAAAGGCTTCGATACAGAAGCATTTTTAATCCTTCTTTGACTTCACTGTGTTCACTTCTTGACAGGAAAGTGCAGATATACTGAAGACCTCTTACAGCAACTTTGCCAGCCTGGTGCAGAACATTTTGAGTGTTCCTTTTGAAAAGAAGTTCTTCTTCCAAGTGAGTCCATGTGTTTTTAAGCCCAGTCGATTCATTACTTAATGTAAAAAAGGGTAAAAGCAAAGATTAAGTTTTAATTACTTTTAAAAACAAAGTCAAAGGCCACTCAGAGTTCATCCTTTGTTGGCCTCTTCCTTTTGCTCTGTCTTTCCACCAAATTTAAAACATTGTCCTGTAGTTTTCGCCTGCTTTCACTTGATAGAGGAAGTAAGGAACTTTGTGTGCTTATAATTCTGACGATTTACTCACCGTGCAGCTTTATATTTCATTGTATGATGACAACCTGTGTTGATCACTTTTACCTGATGCTCTGGATGTGTCTGCAGGAAGTTTTTCCTGAAAAGTATGGCTCTGCCTACAATCAGCGGATCCAGCAGCTCGTGTCTTTGTTCCTGTCCAGGCTGGAGCAGCTGCTGCCCATACCGGATCTACAGCAGGTACTCCAGCAGGTCACATGTCTGTAGACTAATCTGTTGAAATAGTCTTCTGTACATTGAATTACACAGTAAAGAAACTTGTGTTTCCTCATAAACTGGTGGTGTTGATTTTTAAATACAATTTTTATCATTTAAATAATGTGGACTAAATGAAAAGAATATCATGTCTTAGATGATGAATTGTGCAAATGTTTTGCTTTTTGTTTTAAGATGTTAGAAGACATTACTGGATGTTCTTTCTCTTCTGTCACTTTGAGGCCTGTTTGTGGTGTTTTTCTGTCTCAGACGACAGCTTGGCTCACTGATACATTTGCGTCAGAAGAGTTTGGACTGTACATGTCTAGCCCTGAAACCCTGAAAACTTTGCTCCTTCATCACAGAGAGATGAAAACTCTGAGCTCAGGTGAGAACAAAGATCTGTCTTTTTTTTTTTTTTGACTAAGGAGACAAGAGGATGCTATAGATAACACGCTCAAGTTTTTCCTCCATCACAGCTCCATCAAACAATGAAGAGGATGTCATTTTGTCCACGCTGGCCCTCCCTACTCATACCGCAGGGGAGAGATTTGGTGAGCTGCACAATGATGATGAAGATGAATATGAAAGCAATGAAGGCTCACTGGCACTGGAGAATTTGGAAAAACACTCAAGTCAGAGCTCAGATGTGGCCTCAGCTGACTGGGTACCAAAAAAGAAATTAGGTCAGTCACAGATAAAATTATTCATTATCCAGACAGTCTTACTTCACTAATTTGTTGTACTTCATCCTGTTTTCAGGTTCACCATCTAATTCATCAACATGTCCTCAATGTTCATTCACACACCTTCTGAAGAGGAAGGTTGAAGAGCACATGCAGACTGAACACCACATGACAGTTCCCGTTCAGAAGAAGAAATCTTTGAGAAATCTGACAAAGATTCAACAGAAAAGTCAAAACGTGAAGGGTGAAAAAAAGAAACAAGGTGACACAGAGAAACTGAGGAGATGCAAACAAAAAGATGGCAAAAAGTTGCAGCATAAGCAGAAGGACAATGTGGACAAGAAGAAACGACTGAGAAAGAAAGTGTCTGCAGGGGAAGATAAACGGTTTCTGAGTGCAAGACCTGTGATCAAAAATTTCCCAGAAAAAGAAACCAGATGCCCAAAATGTGAGAAGGTCTTTGAACATCCAAACCAGCTGAAGACCCACATGAAGATCCACAGCTTCCGCTACCGGTGCTGCCAGTGTGAGAAGGGCTTCACCAGTCAGTCGGGGTATTATTGCCACCAGAGACTTCACAAAAGAGGACGAAGATTCACTTGCAAACAGTGCAACAAGGGATTCCTCTGCAGTAATGCACTCAAGCAGCATGAACACCTTCACAACGGTCCCACCAATTTGTGCAACATCTGCGGGAAAAACTTCAGCAAGAATGGCTTCATAAGACACATGCAGATGCACCGAGGGGAGAGGAATTACCTGTGCACCATCTGCGGGAAGTCATTTCTATCCTCAGGGGAGCTGCTTCTGCACAATCGGACTCACACGGGCGAGTTGCCGTACACCTGCGAGCAATGCGGGAAGGGTTTTTCCTGCAAGAGTCACCTAAACGTGCACATGCGTTCTCACACAGGAGAGCGTCCATATCTCTGCTTAGAATGCCCCAAACGTTTCCTCACTGCGAACTGTTTGAGGAGGCACATGCTCAGCCACAACGGGGTGAAGCCTTTTAAGTGTTCAGACTGTGGGAGAGAATTCTCCCAACAGGGAAATTTGAAAAGACATATGGCAACTCATAAAGCTGACTCATAATGTGCTCGCTTCATAGCCAGAAATCTGAATTTGGATGTAAATATTATGTATTTGATCATTTTTTTTATTTGATCTTTAATAAAAAAGTTATTTCAACTTGTTTGATGACTTGTTTGTTGTCACTTGTTTGTTGTCACTTGTTTGATGACTCAGACAAGTGAAGCATTCGGATTTATCACAGACTGTGGAGAAATGCACCTTATACTCTCTGGCCAGCTGGACATAACTGTTTATGGCATTCACATATTTATAAACCTATCATAAGGTCTGTATCCTACATATTGATCCTCTTATATGTTAAAATTTTATACAATGAAGTCAACTCGTATTTGGATTTTATCTTTTATTGTTATCTCTGTTCATGAACTTGATAAAAAAAAAGGCATTTTCTTACACTAAACTGACAGGTTTCTCTTGAAAATGAGGCTCAATGTCCAAAGTCAGAATGGTGACTTCAAAGGGCATAGGCCACATCTAAAATCTGGGGTGGCCTCTCAAGTACCTGAACTTTAGACAATTATTCTCTAATAAATATGTAGTGTATCCATACCAGATCTACAGCAGGTACTCCAGCAGCTCATTTTCCCTCATTTTTGCCTTTAACTGCAGGATTAGAAAATAACTTCATAATGAAACTCCATAGTTGTGTGTATATATACATATATATTTATTTATTTAAGACTCATCTTTCTCCCATTTTGCTGCATCACAGTTGGTTCTGGAGCTGTGTCTCAGCAATGGTTTCGGCAACATAAGACCATCCAGAGTCACCTGGATAAAATCCACACGTGCAGTGCATAACTGATTGCCAGTGATCAGATGGTGGGGATTTATTAAAAAGAAAAATCTAAAAGAAAAATATCTGGTAAATTTAAAGCCTTCGATACAGAAGCATTTTTAATCCTTTTTTGACTGCACTGTGTTCACTTCTTGACAGGAAAGTGCAGATATACTGAAGACCTCTTACAGCAACTTTGCCAGCCTGGTGCAGAACATTTTGAATGTTCCTTTTGAAAAGAAGTTCTTCTTCCAAGTGAGTCCATGTGTTTTTAAGCCCAGTAGATTCATTACTTAATGTAAAAAAGGGTAAAAGCAAAGATTAAGTTTTAATTACTTTTAAAAACAAAGTCAAAGGCCACTCAGAGTTCATCCTTTGTTGGCCTCTTCCTTTTGCTCTGTCTTTCCACCAAATTTAAAACATTGTCCTGTAGTTTTCGCCTGCTTTCACTTGGTAGAGGAAGTAAGGAACTTTGTGTGCTCATAATGCTGATGATTTACTCACCGTGCAGCATTATATTTCATTGAATGATGACAGCCTGTGTTGATCACTTTTACCTGATGCTCTGGATGTGTCTGCAGGAAGTTTTTCCTGAAAAGTATGGCTCTGCCTACAATCAGCGGATCCAGCAGCTCGTGTCTTTGTTCCTGTCCAGGCTGGAGCAGCTGCTGCCCATACCGGATCTACAGCAGGTACTCCAGCAGGTCACATGTCTGTAGACTAATCTGTTGGTCAAGATTAAATACTCTTCTGTACATTGAATTACACAGTGAAGAAACAGAGCTTTTACTGAGTAAGGTTCAGATGTCCAACTGCAAGTAAATGCAGCATGTACTTGTTTAACAGCAGGTCAAGGTAGATGTTTATTTCCATATTAATATTCAGTTAAAGAGACAGAAGCTAGAAGTTAGAGTGCAGAATAGGGTGGAGGCAGTTGTAATAATCAGTTCATTTTCCAAAATCTAAAGCCTTTTTACAAAAAAAAAAAAAAAAAAAAAAAAAAAGCTTATTTATATGTGTCTCCCATTTAAAAATTGTCCCCACCTCACCTATTAAAATCATTCTAGACTTGCTCCGCCCAGTGTTTCAATAGAAGAACCTGTTTAAATAAAGATTTAAGGGGGGGTAAGAAACGACAGACAAAAAGAACACAGTGACATTAAATCATGGGATCAAGTAGAAATTAGAGGCCCCTGCAGCAGCTTGTATCATATGATCAATAGATGAGACCATAAAGGTAACACCCAGTTTTCACACATCCAGTCGGCGCTCATTGTGGCTGCAGGCAATGTTTCGGCTCTTCGAGCAAAGTAGCGACTCCCCTTCATCCTCATATGTTGACAAGTTTTTGGGAGCGACTAGGTTGAGTATTGCAAACTTATTCGCAAACTTGGAAACGGTTCTTTCACGTATTTATCGCCATGGGAGGTAGACGCAGGAATGCACCTGGATCCGACGCGGAATTCACGTTTGTTAGTCCAGCTGTGAAATACCTGCTGTTTTTCTTTAATTTCTTATTCTGGGTGAGTGGCAGCAAAATACACGAATAAAAGTTTATTTTCTTTTTTTGTTAGTGTACTCTAATTAGTTGTCTCTTTTTTTCGGGGTTAACTTGATTAAAGTACTTCCACAACTATTTTTAATAGGCAACTTGTGAAATAAAATACATCTTTTTCTGATTATATGAACCCCAATCATAGAACATACTTAAGGTTAGAAGGACTTTATTCTTTGTTTGGTTTAGTTGATTTTTAACTTGGGTGTCAAAGAGTTCCAGGAAATGAGAAGCAAAAAGTTCATGCAAATACTTGATAATGCTGAAAGACCAGTTAAATGAGCCTGAAAGCCATGGCAATATTACTATCTCAGAAATTCTGTTTGCAGAGTTGTTTGTGCATTTTTTGTTCAGTTTATAATATTGCTATATAACATTACTCTGGCTCAAGATAGCTATTCACTCACTACAATATGTTAATAATTGTGGGGCTTTCTGGTAAAGTGCAAACACACTCAGCTAAAAGTAGAAGCATGTCTCAGCAGCGAGTAGCCAGCAAACCAAAGTTCAACTTAGTGGGTTTCAGTGTCAGCTGACTAACAAAAGCAGATTTCTTAAAGCATTTTCAGAGCTTATTAAAGTTGCTAAGGCTTTAAAGTCTTTTGTGTATTTTACCTGACCACAAGATGTGAACTTAAAGCCAATGAAAACAAGATCTGACACCTCAGTCCTCAGAAATTCTGTTTGCAGTTGTTTTTGAATTTATGTTCAATAGTGTCTGTAAGCAAACCTGTAAGAGTGTCTGCATGACTTGCAGCCATGTACAAACAGGATAAGGCTGTGTAGGAACTTGAAGTCCTGCAGTGTGGAATGTGTTGCCATTTCTGTTGCCTTAAGCTACAAAAGGTTCTTTATTTCACACCGATAATTATTACTGCGTGTCTCATTCTTTTGTGGTCAACATTGTGCTTTGATTTTCTTATAAATCCTGGTGATTATTGACCACTCAGTTTCAGAACAGCTACAGTGGAGAACAAAGCTTTAAATTCAGGTGTCCCATTTGGTTTATTCACCAAACTAAACCTTTACAGAACAAGGTAGACAAATCTAGCTTTTCCCTCCCGCCTCATGAGGGTGCAGCATCTGTGGAAACTGGATCCATTTCATTCAGGGTGGGAAGAGAGTTTCTGTGGCCTGCCTATTATTCTATTGAGACTGGGAAAGGACACCTCCGTGAAAGAGTCTTTATTTTTCAGGAGAAGGGTGTAGATTGCTGTCAGATTGATTTAGTCAAATAAAAGCAAAGTGCAGAGAAGACTACTTCAAATAACTTAATCGAGAAGATTAATGTTGTGGTCCTATAACTTGACACTGGACTTAGAGAGAATTTTGGTTCTATTCTATCATTATATCAAAATCTGTGACTCATACATCCGTTATGCACATCTTTGTTCATCATGTTGAACGATGCCACTCCCTCAACATGTAGGAACATAGAAGAAAAATCTCCTCAACTATTTTCACTTGATGCATCCTATTTGTAATATTTCATAAAGAATGATTTTCCCTTTGTTCTCAGATAATCTCCTTGGTGATGGTTGCAATTGGTGTGTATGCCCGCACAATAAAGCATGCAGGTAATTTATCTTTATGTTTAGAAACTGGGAGTTACATCACTTATCAGATGATGTATTTGCTCATGAGGTTTTATCAGTAATGCCATTTCACCAAGAAAAAAAAAAAAAAAAAAAAAGAATACAAAACACTGAGGAGTGAAAATGTCTTTCCACACTAGTCTTTGAACAGCTTCTTTCTCCTCTGCTTCAGAAGCGGCTCTGGCGGGCCTGTCAGTCGACCCTGCCATCATGCTGATGGTTGTGGGGGTCCTCATGTTTGTCATCACCTTCTTTGGCTGTGTGGGGTCCCTACGGGAAAACATCTGCCTCCTGCAGATCGTAACTAACTTTTTTTCAAAAGCAATATATAATTACTCCTTGTAATTTCAAGAGCTCTAACAGTACAGGAGTAAAAGTCATATGGTTGTGTTCTTTAATTTTATGTGTAGCATCTGTAGACTTATTTTAAACAGCTGTAACCCGCCGTCTCCTCCCAGTTCTGTGTCTCTCTGACGGTGATCTTCATACTGCAGCTGGCTGCTGGTATCCTGGGCTTCATCTTTTCAGATAAGGTAATCAGATGATATAATCAACATCTTGTTAGCCTGGTTCTGCCTGTCAGAACTGTCTGAGAAAGGGGTTTTCCAAGATATAGATTCAAACATACATCTAACATACCTTTGCCTTTTCTTTTTTTTTTTGCTGGTAGTCTTTTTTTTTGTTTGTTTGTTTTTTTTTTGCAGTTCTTGTTATGGCTATTTTTTCTTGTTTGTTTTTAACTTATTCCTTTCATTTGTAGCAAGCCACAAAACTAAATTAGGTCATTGATTCTTTCTCTGAGTAACTGTAGCTGAATTAGTCCCCCTTAATATCCCCTAATTATTTTTTTAATGCTAACTCACCAGTAGCACATTTTCCACTATTTGGGTTTGAAACATCCATAAATCTGCAACCAAATATCTGGTGCTGACTGTTGTACAGTAATCAAGCATTAAGCTCTGTTGACTTGCAGCTAAAAGGTTCCTGGTTTAAATTTTGAGTGGGAATCTTGAGTACCTGTGTGAGTTCTTTCTAGGAACTCCAACTTCCTCCCACAGTCCAAAAGCATTTATAATAGGTTAATTTATCATAATAAATCTTTACTAGCAGTGTTTGTGAGCATGCACTGCTGTTTGTTGTGTCTGTGTTGGACCTGTGATGGATTGGCGACCCGTCCACCCTGATCTAACACGTCCTCCACAACCTTGAATTGCATTAGACAAGTATTGAAAATGGGTGGATGCCAAATTTTGAACAGCTTTTAGAGATAAATATATTTACATTTATTTACTGCATGGCATGACCTTTAAGGGTTTAATGAAGTTGGAAGTGAATGATCCTTAATGTGATTTTGGAAAATATAAAAACAATGCCACCTGCTGCCTCTTGTCTGTAAGAGCAGCAGAATTGGATCAAGTTTCTTGTTCTGCATAATTAAACCTGAAGGTTTAGAATTTGTGCATTTACTGCTTTTTAAATTATGTTTAAAGGCAAGACAAAAAGTAACTGAGATAATCAACAATGCCATCGTCCACTACAGAGATGATATTGATCTGCAAAACCTTATTGACTTTGGGCAGAAAGAGGTAAGAATATATCCCAATGCAGACCACATTTATTCATTACAAGTGTCTGAATAGTAGTTGCCTTAACAACATTTTTCTAATTATATACATGTCTTTTTATTTGCTCAGTTTGGCTGCTGTGGTGCTGTGACTTATGCCGACTGGTCCCAGAACATGTACTTCAACTGCTCCAAGGACAACCTCAGCAGAGAGCGCTGCTCTGTCCCCTTCTCCTGTTGCATAATAACCAAAGATCAGGTCACCCTGCTGTGAGAGTCCGGTAACTGATAATATTCCGGTTTGTTTTCTTATGTTTTTTAATGTGCTTTTCTTGTATTGGTTTTCACCTGCAGGAGGTCATCAACACCATGTGTGGCCAGGATGTGCAGACATTAGAGTACCAGCAAGCTGGAAACCACATCCACACCAATGGCTGCATAGACAAACTGGTTAACTGGATCCACAGCAATCTGTTCTTACTGGGAGGGATTGCACTGGGACTGGCAATTCCACAGGTAGCTTGTGGTGCACACCAAACATTAGAAAGGACATTAGAAATTAACATCATGCTTGTAAGAGTAGAGATTGATTGCTGCAGCCAGATGTTCATTTCTCTGTTGTGTTTTTCTTTTGCAGCTGGTTGGCATCCTTCTGTCCCAGATCCTGATAAATCAGATCAAAGACCAGATTGAGCTGCAGAACTACAACGTTAAACACCGCAGTGACCCGTGGAGCTGATCCAGGTTCAGATTCTGATATACAACACCAGCCACTGCACAGTGTTCTCTAATGGAGATGAAAATGAGCCGCTTAAAGGGCACTGGTGGAAAAATGAAAATCTGCTGCCACCTTCTGGACAATCACCAAGTTAGGATTTATCCAACTTTTTTTTTTTTAATTTAAGTATTTTTTATCTTCTTTTGCCAGTGGTGTCAAGAAATGATGTACTGTATTTTACTAAATACATAATATATAATATATTATCATAATGTAAACAATGAGTTTTACTACTGAATGTAACAAATGAAAAGGAAATTGTATTTTAGTATTCTGTCAAGACATAAAATGAAATAATTATATATATATATATATATATATATATATATATATATATATATATAAAGAAACTGGAGTTTCTTTTCTGGGCCCAAACACTGGGTCTTACGCCTGTTACAAAGTCAAAGGAATATCATGCAACGTAAAAACAATGTTGACTCTAAGGTGCTTAACAAATAATGAAAAACAGTTAAAAGAATTCTTTTTGTTGTTGTTCTTCTTTTTTAAATGTTGAGGTTTTTTATAAGTTTGGGTTTTCTCTGTTTTGTAATTGCCTTGCATTTTTTATTAAATATTTTTTTATTGATGTTTATATGTTATATTGTTGTCCTTTGTGATGTTTTTGTTAAGTTTTGTACAGTTTTTTCTTGTATGTTTATGTGTTTCTGCATCTCAGGGCCAATTAATCCCTCTTTTTTTTTACACTGTTAACCTTTTGTACCAGTGTGGCCATGTAGGGCTGTTTGGTTATCCCATCAAGACCTTATAATGCACATTATGTCATTACCACCCCACAGTTTAGCCAGCCAACTGCATCATTTTGTGGGTGATTTTAATATGCTGTCATTGCTTTATAAATGTTTTCCAAAGCTCTGAGGTCACACACGCTTCATATTCTTGCTAATGCATATGTCAGAGACAATAGATTATCTTATTGCATACTCATTTTCTTGTGTAAGAAATAAAAACAGTTGTCTCAAAAAAAAAAAAAGAAAGATTCAGTAGACACACAATAAATGTCTGTATTCATGTGGAAAGGTTTTCATTTCACTCATCAATAATGGAAGTTTTGGCAAAAAATCTCTAACTGTGAGCCATAAATCAACACAGCTCCTCGTCTCCTTTCTATTACTCATCCCAGCACATGAAAAAAACTTTCAGCCTGAAACCTGATGCTTGTAATCTTTGGGAGCAGAAACAGTCCCGAATGTGTGACGCAAGTCCTCAATCTAAACATGACATTTGTCTGTTAGTTTACAGCTGCAGCGCTACTCCTCCCGGCTGAGTTTCTGGCAAGAACAAACCAGAATCGACTGGACCACCAGTCTGATGGCACAAAGGAGTGAAATGTTATCATTTAGAAAGAGAAACTGATGTAAAAAATGACAGTGCATCTCTGTGGGAGTCTTTCATCGTAGTGAAAATAATTTGACATCTATGTGTGAGTTAGAGCGTGTGCATGTGTGTGGTTTTGGACGCCAGGGCTCTGTGTGTGGTCCCTTTTTTTATCCTCTGACTCACTCAAGCAGCCATGTTGGTCTGTGTTTAAAGGAGGCACACACACACACACTTACAAGACAGTTGTCCTTGTTTTACTCTCAGAACAACAGGCGAGAAAAAAAGGATCATGCAAACAAACGCCTCAAGTGTTACCTTCCAATCAATGCAGTAACAGCAACATCAAATTTCGTCATTTGTTCTGTTACAGGTCTTTTTTACTGATCATCCTCATATGTTCAAAGTCATATAAAGAAAATGGGTTGGATGGGTTTTAAAAAATGTAATTTCAGCTATTTGTTGACATCTTTATTTTAGCTGAAGTTTTCTGCAGCCACCTTAGAGAGGAAGTATGGGCTGTTATGAAAGTCCCACAGGAAACTAATTTAACATGGTTTCCAGTTATTAACTGTAGCCCTCACCCTTTGCCTCTCCCTGCACGCTTACTGAAACTCATGCAATCTATGGCAATTTTCTCAATGTGAATTTATACTATATGATTTTTAGTAAAGGTTGTAATGTTCTTACTGTCAATTTAAAAAAATAAAAACATAGATAAAACATAGATCTTTGTTAGAGATCAAGAAAGCCAGTCCTTGAAAATGAATAAAAGTAACACATGCTTGCCTTAACCTACTGTTATAGACCCATACCAGTTGGAGCAATGAATAATATAATTGTAAATATAATTTTCAAGCTCACCTTGATCATGTTGAGAAAACAAAGCTCATCATATTGTGATTATAACTATTATAGATAGTTATCAAAAGAAAACATAAGGTCATTTTTTCCAGATAAAAGGATGATTATCATGTAAAAACAAACTTTCTGATCTTGTGATAACAATGATCTCAAGATAACGGCATCAAAATGAAATAATCTTGGCTTCCATATAAAATTGCTCCACACATTTTGTCAAGTGTTAAACAACAGCCAGTCTTTACCTCTGAGAGACTCTGCCTCTCTAAAGTGCTCTTTTTATATTCAATCATGTTACTCACCTGTTGTCAATTAACTTTAGTTACTAAATGTTCCTCCAGCTGTTTTCTTTTCGTATTATTTACTTTTTTAATCTGTTGTTGCCTTGTGTAAACTTTTTCATAAGTTTTACCTCCATCAAAAATAAGCTAATAAAGTCCAATATCTCACTTTCAACATGTAACATGTTTTATGTGTTCCAATGCAAAATTTTTTTACATTTATTATTTGTATATTATGAGGATGTTGACTATTATTTTGGTAGTTCAATAATTCTCATTAGGTCCAAGGGCCATTTGAGCCCCTATGTGTACATGAAACGATAAAAAGAATCATCTTGACATCCTATAGTTTATATAGTTGCTGTGTGAGTTCACTCTGTTGCATTATTTAGCACAAACTAAATACAATAACATTCTCAGATTAGAGCAAACCTGTCAGATTGGGGTCCTTGAGGTTTTGTGGAGTCCTTGAGATGAGAAACTTTGAGAAGGTCTGCCATTCGACACATTCTTCCACTTGCAGCGGGGGGATGGGAAGGGAGGTTTTGTTGCTCTGGCTCTCCCCCACCATGTGCATACCAGAGACAAAAAACAACCAGACACCGAGCTGCAACTCACAGGAACACAACATCACTCTGGGACTCTTCATTAGGAGGGGAAAACACTACATAGGACAAGTACAGCTATACAGGATCATTTCTCATCTCATTTTTCTACTTATAGGAACTTAATATAATAATAAGACCAAGAAGAAAAATGAAGGAGGGGTGGCGCATGTGAACTAGAGATCCTATTACAGAGATCCAGACTTTTTCAAGGCTTTTTTTTTTTTTGGAAGTGGGGGGAGGGTGAAGCTACAACTTTCTCCCTTACGCTTTTGCTTAAACGCCTCAAATGAGTACTTCATATGATTTTACGATAATTATCCGCCATTTCTGTACTTGAGGACACTTTTTCCAGGCTGTTGGAGTTTGGATAATGAAGGAAATCAGGGCGATCCTGCAGGGATCTGACGAGCAGCGCATAATAAAAAAAAAAAAAGTTTGGAAGAACTGCGAGAAAACTTTGAAGCGTCCTGCAACTCTCCCTGAACATGCCGCGTTTGGAAACTTCTTCTAAAGCTCATGAAGGAAACATTTTCTCCTGGATTAGTTGGAAATAATATCACGGAGTGTTCCAGAATTAAAGTAGTATCTTACAAAAGAGATTTTTTTCTCCCCTCAAGATGTCTTCCCAGGCTTGGAGCCTCTTTGTTGGATTTTACGGGATGCTTTGCGTCTGGGCTGCTTGGCTCACAGACTGCGGGGCGGTGTTGTCTCCAAACGGGACGATATTTGAGGACAGCTGCAAGAAAACAGCTACTTGCGAGGCACTTAAATATAACTCATGTTTGGGTTCGCCCTTACCGTATACACACACTTCTCTGATCCTGGCTGAGGATTCCAGCTCCCAAGAAGAAGCTTTCGAGAAGCTGACCATGTGGTCTGGTAAGAAACTGGGATAAAGAAAAGACCTGAAGATGCTGGATCATATTTTACGCCCCATAACTCTTAGAAAGTCATAGGACGTAAAACAGTCTACGATTCTGCACTGTGAAGCCAAATATAATTGAGAACCTAATTTATTAAGCAAATGGATCAGTATAATAAACTCTTGTCTTGGGCATTTTGACGTGATAAGAGGATAATTAGTGTAATAATGGCCTATGATGAGAAGCTTCGAATACTATGGGAACAGAAATTGTTAGAAAGCCTCAGGAAATGAAAGGTTAAAATCCATTAAGGTGCTATAGAGCAAAAATAGAGTTTCACTGTTTAAGTTTTAAGATGTCCTGACACACTGATAAAACCTCATTATTAATCTGAAAGATTCTGGCTGTGACCTCAAGAGTATTCAAAAATGTCTTGTTCATTTTGTTAGGGGTTATTTATCACTTAAAAGGGGAAAATAACAACTCATTAGTTTGTTTTATTAGCCAGTGTAAAGGCTATAATAAAGTTTTCTCCTCTTATGCCATTTTCAATTAATCTAAGAGGGAACTGTGCAGTTTTAGTCCTTAGTTTCTAAGTTTTTACTAACAAAATGATTTCTTTATCATTAAATAAGGAGGCATACAATTGCATATTGCATTATTATTTAAAATAATTTAGCAGATTTTTTTTGGTATATTTTTACAATTAGAGAAGAAAATCAGGCTGCAAAATCATTTCAATTCAAAGTAATTCCATGTAAGCTCCATCTTCCACAAGAGGAAACTCCTGTTTTTACTTAATAAATGGTTTTAATAAGGTAATTGCTGGAATGCAGGGGATGTTTTGTGTGTGTGTGTGTGTGTATTTTTGTACTTTTAGGTTGTTTGACAATGCTTACATACCTCTATAATTATATAGAAGTTTAATTTCAAAGCAAAACTTATAGTAACAGTAATTTTAAGGTGTAGTATCAGTACTATTACACAGTAATGGGATGTAAGATCTTCCTTTACTGCAGTGACTGGCATTTAACCAAATCAAATTTTGAAGCATCACAACAAGCATCCTCATTAATCCATTATAATTTATTTAATTTCCTACTTTTTTCAGGTACATTTTTTAACATCTTTAACCAGCAAAAAAGGATGATAATTATTTATGTGCTGCCCTTGGATTGGATGTGTTTAGGAATGTTAAATGGTAGAGAAACTGATCAGTTGCAGTCATACAGGCAGCTGTCCACCATCATAGTTATAGAAACTGAGATATTAACAGTCAGTTTGTTAAATCCAGCTGACGTGCTCTAATGCTGTTTTTATGTCCCAGGTTTGCGGAACGCTCCTCGCTGTTGGTCGGTCATCCAACCATTGCTCTGCGCCATCTATATGCCCAAATGTGAGAACGGCCGAGTTGAGCTGCCCAGCCAAAGCTTGTGTTTGGCAACACGTCGGCCATGCAGCATCGTGGATCAGGAGAGAGGCTGGCCCAGCTTCCTACAATGTGACAAATTCCCTGTGGGCTGTTCGGTATGACTAATGACTAATGTTTGTTTGTTGATCCCTGCGGAAAAACTTCTCTTTTCTCTAGCCACATCTAGCGCCTTTCCCTGCTAGCTTGAATGAATTCTGGTCCTTCCAACTGTCCATAAACAGATCATTTTATAATTTTAATTAAGTAATCTTAAATTATCTTCTGGGTGAAGCCTTAAATAGAGTTATGTCTCTCAGAGCTTTCAGAACTTTTTACTTGTGCACTTACTAGCTATGAGCTTAAATACAACTTACTTTTCATCATTTGTGTTCAGAATGAGGTGCAGAAGCTGAAGTTCAACACGTCAGGCCAATGTGAAGCTCCCCTGGTGAAGACGGACATTCAGTCGAGTTGGTACAAGGACGTGGAGGGTTGCGGTATCCAGTGTGACAACCCTTTATTCACCGAAGAGGAGCACAGTGATATGCACACCTACATTGCTTACTTTGGCACCATCACCCTCCTTTGCACCTTCTTCACACTGGTGAGACATAAATACAACACCCATGATTCCTTTACCATTTGCACGAGATGCAGTTATCTTTATTTTTTCACCTTGTTATCAGTAAAACTCAGTAAAATCCATTGAGCCAACTTTTATGAAGCTTGGTAAGCTGGCGAGAAATGGAACCAGGAATAAAAAATGCAGTGTTTATAGATTATTTGTAGAGGATGTGCCTTCTTGCTTCTCCTCATTTTCTTCTGATGGGTCAGAATTAGCTTTTAGCATGATTATATTCTCACCCACATCATTAATTTCATCCACCATCTCCTATTTTATCTTTTTCAGGCCACATTTCTGGCTGACTGGAAAAACTCCAACCGCTACCCGGCTGTCATTCTCTTCTACATCAATGCCTGTTTCTTTGTGAGCAGCATTGGCTGGCTGGCTCAGTTCCTGGATGGAGCACGCGAAGAGATAGTGTGCAAGAGCGACAACACTATGCGACTCGGAGAGCCCTCGTGAGTGTAAAGACTTAGCTTTTGCTGGTCAACGAAAGCAAAGCATAAAGCTGTAATTACTTTCTCTGCTGCTTTGCTCTCTGCAGGTCCTCAGAAACACTTTCATGCGTCACCATCTTCATTATTGTCTACTATTCCCTGATGTCAGGTGTGATTTGGTTTGTCATGCTGACTTATGCCTGGCACACATCCTTCAAAGCTTTGGGAACCACTCACCAGCCGCTGTCTGGTCGAACTTCCTACTTTCATATGGTCACCTGGTCCATCCCCTTTGTCCTCACAGTTGCCATCTTGGCTATCGCTGAGGTGTGGATGAAGCCGTTGAAACTGATCATACTTTTAAGGTTTAAAGAATATTTCCCACCCAATGAAACGTTTCTCATGTCTGGTGCTCTAAAGGTGGACGGTGACTCGGTGAGCGGGATTTGTTTTGTCGGCTACAAGAACTACAGATACCGCGCTGGGTTTGTGCTGGCACCCATTGGAGTGGTGCTCGTTGTTGGTGGTTATTTCCTTATTCGTGGTGAGTTCACACTTTTAACTGAAGTATATCTCAGTCAAGAAGCTCACATTTTAATCATCGACTATTTGCACCTTTTTTTCTTAGGTGTTATGACATTATTTTCCATCAAGAGCAACCACCCAGGACTGCTAAGTGAGAAAGCAGCCAGCAAAATCAATGAGACAATGCTGAGACTCGGTAAGTAATCTGTCTTACCACTTTGTGCTAAACATCTGAGCTGCAACCTGGGTTTAACTATTTGTCATGGATATCTAGTGTTTTGCTTGTAGCAGCTGACAAAAAAAGCAAAGAATGTAAACACCTGTAATGGCACCATATAATGCAACCATGACAATCTCCTGTTTACAGCAGCAAATGAGCTTAATCTTTTGAAGTTGGCATACATTTGTCATTTCTTTGGGTTGAAGTAACTGAGGTAGAAAAACATATACTTGCATTAGATTACAATACTTTTACTCCTCCACTCACACAACCTAATCCAGTCCTGTATGAAGGGGGAGAAAATCTGACATGTCATGTGTTATTTGTTGTTTTGTTTCTGGACATTAGGTATATTTGGATTCCTTGCCTTTGGCTTTGTTTTCATCACCTTTGGCTGCCATTTTTACGACTTCTTTAACCAGGCTGAATGGGAGAGGAGCTTCAGAGAATATGTGCTGTAAGTTTTTTGAGCATTTTTTCAACGGTCCAAATCCCATTTCTGTGATTAATTTAGAGCAGGGGTGTCAAACTCCGGTCCTCAAGGGCCAGTATCCTGCAGATTTTCATTGTTTCCCTGATTTAACACACCTGAATAAAATCAAATGGATGCAACAGCTTCTTGTCAACTTCTTCACAATAACCCATTCATTTCAGTCAGGTGTGTTAGATCAGGGAAGCAATGAAAACCTGCAGGAGACCGGCCCTCGAGGACTGGAGTTTGACACCTGTGATTTAGAGAGTAGTTTGAATTTATTTGAATTTATTTATTTAAAAAGGGACAATGTAGCACATTAATGAACATAAGTACAAACACACACATGTAAATGTGAGTTAACAGAGTTAGCTTAGCAGCTAATTTGCGTCGCTTTGTCATCTTATAGGGACAATGTGATCTCTGATAAATTTATGGCTAAGGGTGAAAAACATACTTTCAACGTTTGCAGCATGATTTATGTATTATTATTGTATGGTTTAGTAATAATAATAATAATAATGGATTAGATTTATATAGCGCTTTTCAAGGCACCCAAAGCGCTTTACATTGTGTGAATCCATTATTCATTCACTCCTCACTCATACCTGGTGATGGTAAGCTACGTGTGTAGCCACAGCTGCCCTGGGGCAAGCTGACGGAAACGTGGCTGCCAGTCTGCGCCTACGGCCTCTCCGACCATCACCGAACATTCATCCACACATTCATACACCAGCGATGCCAACACTGGAGGCAAGGAGGGTTAAGTGTCTTGCCCAAGGACACAAAGACAGATGACAGATGACTGCGGGAGCGGGAATCGAACCGCCGACCTTCCGATCATTGGACGACCTGCTCTACCGCCTGAGCCACTGCCGAAAAAGGTTGAAGTTTGGGCAGTCCAAACTATTAGAATTCCAAGAAAATTTTCCTTGAATTCTCATTTCCAGACTTATTCAGATTCTTAGATAGGATAGAAGGTTTAGCAGGTTCCTGAGTGGTGTTGCACTATTCTACTTTGCAAAGTACGGTGAATGTATACACCTGCTTGCTTTAAAACTACTTCATAACTCAGTTCATCTGTTACAGCTGCCTTTTTAGGTTCACCGCTTGCATCCAGTCACTCAGAAATCCACAAACTGATGCTGCTGGGAAACCAAACTGCTGCTTAACAGCTCAGCTAACTGCAAGTGAATGAGGCCCTATTTCCCCACAGTGTTGACTTTGGCTTGATTGGAATTAAAATAACCACAAAAGTGTAAACCACCTTCTCTCACCCTGCCGTGTAAAAGACCTTCTTATTCAGCAGTTTCGGGGATTGAATGGGTCCTCAGTTAGAAGGCATACACATTTGTTTGAATCACAGACTGATCATCTCTGTGATACTTCCAACAGGTGTGAAGCCAATGTGACGATTGCCTCTCAAACAAACAAGCCCATCCCAGAATGCACCATCAAGAACCGTCCCAGCCTGATGGTGGAAAAGATTAACCTGTTCTCCATGTTCGGGACTGGAATCGCCATGAGCACATGGGTCTGGACCAAAGCCACCATCCTCATCTGGAAACGCACCTGGTGCAAGTAAGCAAACATCAAATGAAACTAAGAAACATTATTCAAGATAAAATAAATGCGGTGTAAATTCTTTGTTTTCTAAGTGTAGCTATTGAGGTAAATATGATCTTACAGGCACCAGGGTTATCTAACCTTCTTTTGTTATTGGTGGATGGAGTATCCTCGACTGTTCAGGAAATCTACAGCTGTGTTTCTCCCTTTGTGCATTTGCCAGGATCATTGGTCGCAGTGACAACGAACCCAAAAGGATAAAGAAGAGCAAGATGATTGCCAAGGCGTTTGCAATGAGGAAGGAGCTCCACAAGGATCCGGAGAAGGAGCTGTCCTTCAGCATGCACACTGTGTCCCATGATGGACCAGTGGGTCAGTATTTGAGAAGTCACTAGAAACTGTGATTCATTATGTATTTATGTTTTGTGAGTTTGCATAGTGTTGATCACTGAATTGGAACCATGTAAGGCATTTGTAGTTTTGACAGCTCCATCTTGTGGCAAAAATGTGTAACTGCAAGTAGCATTGTATTCTCAGTGGTGATCCCACTGCATGTTAATACGGTTATTGTATGAGTATCATTTTTGTTACAGTACCTGTTGAATCCCATGGTAAATGGTTGCTATTTAAATTTTAACCTTTTATTGGATGTGGTAATGGGAGCAATTACAAAAACTTTTTTTTTCTGTATATTTTTTCAGTTTAGTCTGTTTGAAAGTTCATAATATGTGTGAAGCTCCTGTGGCTGTAAATTCATTACTATTGTTGTAAATATTTTTATAAACATTCTTATTCATTTACTCATTTACATTTTATAAAATATATAAAATGTAAATAAGACACTTGTGAAAATTTAATTGGAATTAAAGCGTTTTCTCTTTCTCTTTAATAGCTGGTCTCAATTTTGACTTAAATGAGCCATCCAATGACATGTCATCAGCATGGGCGCAGCATGTGACCAAGATGGTAGCTAGACGTGGTGCCATCCTGCCTCAGGACATTTCTGTCACGCCCACTGGTACACCAGGTGAGATCTTATGGCTTTATGCGATGCTTTCAGACAGATTTCAAGCTTCTTGTGCTACATCCACCCCTTCTGTTTATTAATATCAGGACTGCTTGGCAGTCTATTCTTCATTTAATTTTTTATTCCTTCCATGTTTTTCCATTCGGATTAATGATAATGATTTAGTGTATGTTTTCACAGTGCCGCCTCCAGAGGAGAGGAGTAGGCTATGGAGGGTAGAAGCCGAAATCACACCTGAGATGATAAAGAGAAAAAAGAAGAAGAAGAAGAGGAGGAAGGAGGTGCGTCCAGCCGAGGAGGTGGTGGAGCACCAGATGTACCGCCAGCGTGAGTTTGGCCGCAGCTCGGTGCCCCGGCTACCCAAGCTGCCCTGCCACCAGAGCCTGGTAGCCAATCTGTGCGAGCAGCAGAGGCAGCAACATAATATGGAGGAGGAAGTCCTGCCAGGCTCTTGTCCTGACTTCCCACCTTCACAACGTCTGTCCTATGAGGAGAGGTGTCCCTACATGCAATGCTACAGCAGCCAGAACAGATGTAGCAACGGCCTGCAGTCCAACACCCTGACCTGCATCGATCGTCCAGAGGATCTGGGCCTCGGGCCACGCTGCCGTCTCTCAGGCTCCAACTGGCAGCCTGCTGGGTCTTCACTCTATCCAGTAGAGATGAGTCTCACGGACGGGCTTTCAGAGAGAATGGCTCATGTAGCTCGAGTACCGGCAGGCCGGAGGGCCGGTTATGGACCCATCCACTCCAGGACCAATTTAATGGAGGCGGAGCTCATGGATGCCGACTCGGACTTCTAAAGTAATAACTCAGATATACTGCTTTTTGGTACACACAATAAACTAAAAAAAGTGCTGGATACTTTCACAGATTCTTACTAATGTGGTCAGTTTTTAATTTCTTTTTAATTTCTTTATGCTTTTTTTTTAAGTAATTTGTAGGAGTTAAAATGGAAAAATATGTTGTGACTAAGTTAATGAAAAAAAATATTATACTTTATTATTTGTCCAATGAAATTTCAAAGGCAACTCAACCATGACAAAAAAGACAAGGCAGCTAAACTGTACATGGCTTGAAAGAACCTTTTTTTTCTTTTTTTTTTAACTGAAAGGCCAACGCATTCATCAGCTGGTGTCAGTTCCAACCTGCTGACAGCAACACTGAGGGCTCACCAACCAGCATGTAAAACTATGGCGGCTGAGTGCTCCACGTATTATTATGTTGGAGTTTTTTCTGTTAAATCACGTTATATTTGCCATATTTGCTGTTTAACTCAAGTTTTCTCTTATAATATATTATAAAACTGTTCCTCTCTATCTCCCCACTATTTTTAGTAACTACTTACTTGTGTTTTTGTACAGTTACCTAATGGAAGTAAAAGTTTATTAGTTGGATTGAAAGATTTGAAGTATTTGTAATGCTCTCTAGGACTACACAGAAGGTATAATTTTAGTTTTACAGTTTCACTCAGTGATGATTTACTTCAGTTTTAAACTGAACTGTTGTTTTTACTTTCCTTATCTCTTCCAATGCAATTTTACAGATCTTTTGTAACAAGGTGGTTATTTTACTAAAATACATGTTGATATTTTCTGTTTACTCTGTTGCCTGGTGCAATAATTCAGCTGTGTTTATTTTTTTGGAGGGGGGGTATGGAATTGATGCCTCATTGAACTGAATATTTTTTCTGAAATTTCTTGTATATATCTTCTTTTCTCCATGTACATTTTCATCAGGCTTTTTTTTGAGAATTGTTGCTCTTATTGTATATAGTCAGACTAAACTGGGCTAAATATCTGTGTGACTTCTTCAGTCCAGTTGAAAAAGAAAAAAGAAAAACAACCTTTTGCATCATGTTTTCTTCTGCATCACACTTATTTTTTATTCCAGATGCTTCACTTTTTTCTGCCTACATGTGGGTGGTGTATCAAGACTGCATTCCACAATATGGCTGTAGTTTTTACATATTTATAAGTCGTGTAAATCTGCAGAGTTGGAAAGGAAAAAGTCGTCTGTTTATTCACATAAATCTGTGTCTTTGTGCTGTAACACTACACTTACACTTACTGTGGTGAAATGATGCTCGAGTCAACTGTTTTATTGCTTCTTACTCATCACAAATAAGATTTGTCAATGTTCCCAGTTAATTTGAGTGTGTATGAGAGTTATTTATGGTAGTAGCTACCACACTGTTGGCAGTATAGCAACATGAATATTGCATAGCTCATGTCCACCATAGAGGTTTGTGTCAAAGAATTATCAAGGAATTAAATGAGGATTTTTATACCAAGGAAAGTAACTGTCATTTGTTTTGTTTTGTTTTTTCTTGTGTGTGCTGTCACATGCTTTACATGTTTAGTAGGTGTAGTGGGTGGGGTGGGGTGAGTGGTTTATTTACATATATATATATATATATATATATATATATATATATATATATATATATATATATATATATATATATATATATATATATATATATATATATATATATACATAATGTGTGTGTGGGAGGGTGCTTGTATGTGTAAATAAACAGCACAAAAGATAAGATTTGTGTTTGCTCAATTATTTCTCCACTTTAATAATGCTGCTTGGTGTTGTAATAGACATCATTGGAAAGCCTGATTAGTCATCTTTGTAATGAGGTATAACTTGTAAGGATTGTTCTTCTGTGGAATGAGCAGCACAGCTTAATGTGTGGTAGTGCCATAATCCTCTGCAATATTCTCCTGTTGGGATTCACTTATGTTGCTTGCTGCATTGGATGATTGCACTCTCCCACATTAATAATGAAAACACAATACATAATGGCCATTTTTACACAGTCAGGGAAGTCAGTAGTGTGCCACAGCAGCTTGGCACCTCCTCTTCATGCATGTCATCAGTTTGGTCACATTTTGCTGTGGGATTGGCATCCCATTCCTCAACCAAGAGTTGGTGAAGGTCAGCCAATGTGGTTGTGTTGATCACTCAAGCAGGTACACGTTGTGTTGACAAGTGTACCTAAGTGTACTTAAGCTAAAAACAAAAAAAAAAATTATATAGTAAAATAAGGGACCCCTCGTTTTCGTCTCATTATCCCAAGGTTGCAACAGCGCCACCTGTTGCCCTACATAGTTCTCTGTTGCTGTGTCTCCATTTCACCACTAGGGGTGCTAAAGCTTCGTTACTTTTTTTTATCTTTATTTTTTTTAAAACGAAAATATTCACAATGTAAACAAAGATATCGAGAGTCCAAACAAAAATTAACCATAACTGTCCTAAAATACAACATTATTAAATACATAACGTAAGTAGTTATATAAGTGGGACTTCATCTCTCTCCGTCTTCACGCGGCCCTCTGTTGGTTGTGTCCAGTTAGGAGCAGCCAGTCACTTCACAGCACACATAAAGAGGGAGGTTGGGCGTCCATCAACGCATGATGCTGTTTGAGCAACACTTCTGGGACTAAACAGACAAAATGTCCCACACACTTGCGCCTGGGGATGCGGAGAACCTGCGCAAAAGATCCGTTGTTGATTCAACAGGTGAGACCAAACTGCACACTTTTTCAATTTCTTGTTTGTCTTGTGTTCAGCGTGCTCATTAAAACCACCTGCGCTGCCAGTTTATCCTGCCACAGCTATAATATGAACTTTTTAGAGACTCCGGAATTTATTTTAAACCCCAAAACACAATTTAAATAACGTAACCAGTAATAACCAATCATTTGGCTGCACGAGAAACTTTGGTTATATATTAACAAAGCTTGTTAATCCGTGTAATTTATCCATTTTGTTCACACCGTTTTACTTTTTTCCCCCTAGTAGCAGCATCTGACAGCAACTTGTCTTAATTTCTTAATTTTCTTCTTATATTTCCTCTGAATTGGTTGTTTTTGTCATTTAATGACCTGTGGGCAGTTTCTTTTTTTACATAGAATATCTATTTTTAAGCTATGAGCTATCAGACAACTATTTATATGTGTTTTCTGTAGAAAACTGTCTAAATTATGCCTTAATTTTGTTTCAAACATCTACCTTTTGCACCATAATATGATCTACTTTGACAGGATGAATAGGAAAAAAAGGCAGATTTTCATTCAGTAGCACTGTTCTATTTTTAATTGAGTTTAATTATTATCCTTGTCTTGAAATGCATTGATAATGTGATCTGTCTTGGAAGACAGATGTTGATAAGCATGCTGGGGACATTGCATGACTCTCATGAGAGTTTTGTTAGTCGCACATATTTCGACAGGAAGCCATTCGTCCTGGATGTCAGTCACCTTCCACATATTAAATGTGCTGTGTTACTTTTGAATACACAACCTTGTTCTTGATGTTTCTTATTTCAGAGAACTGTTTTGATTCTGAGCATCATCACCGGATTCCACGACTACAAACCCAACCTGAAAGGCTGTGTGTGCCCCAGCTTCCAGAGTCAGGCACAGTAACACCATCCCCTGATGCCTCTGCACACCACTTCTGCCACTACACACCAAAATGTTTTCTCGCTGTCCACAGAGGTGAATGAGACTTTGGCTACCTATGATAATTTTTAAAGCTTTAGTATGATCGAGTTCCACCTGTCCTGTCTCGTGTATTATTTAACAAGTGTTTAAGAGTGAAATGCAGGCAGACAAGTCTTTACTAGAGAGATTTTCTCACTCAGGAGCACATGGCACCTCAGCCCGGTCCACTCCGTCACAGTGTGGCGAAGAGGGATGGCATGAGGGCACCTCAAAAACCACAATCAGAGTTGAGAATGAAGTGGAGGCACAAAGGGAGGCCAACAACTACAAGGTGAACCATAAATGGGTCAACTATTATCCTACATCCAAGCAGTCTCCACTCTCTTCAGTTTCTAAAAGAAAAAAATGCCTTTGAAAATACAGAGAGAGTCTTCCTTGTGAATTAGGTGTTTGTCATACGTGTGACTCATCTTCTTAGGAGAGCAGGTGCATTGCAGGAGGGGTACCAAGGGCAACTAAACTTTTTCATTACTAGCGCTTTCCCATGCAAATCAAACTGGCCCCCACTCTGAAAACTTTTAAATCATGCCATGGTTGCACAGTGGTGTGGTGGTTAGCACCGCTACCTCACACCAAGAAGGTCGCTGGTTCAAGCCTCAGCTGGGGGGCGGTGGCCTTTCTGTGTGGAGTTTGCATGCTTTTCCTGTGTGTGCGTGGGTTTTCCGGCTTCCTCCCACCATCCAAAGACATGCATGTTAGGCTAATTGGTCACTCTAAATTCTCCCTAGGAGTGAGTCTGTGTGTGAATGGCTGTTTGTCCCTGTATGTGTTGGCCTTGCAATGGACTGGTGGCCTGTCCAGGGTGCGCCCTGCCTCTCACCTGCTGAGTGCTGGGATAGGCTCCAGCTTACCCATTCGTAATGGACAAGCGGTAGATAATGAAATAATTAAACACTTTTTTCCCATTAGCACAACTTGAGGATTGCATAGGTACTGTTTTATGTTGAATATGATCGAAATCCACCTTCTAACTTTGTTTTTTTTTTTTTTTTTTTTTTTAGTTTGGCTTCAGGAAATGGATGGGCAATGTAACCGAGAGGCCATTTGAAGACAGATCAGAAATCATCAAAGAGCTGTACAATGATCTTAGTGTTGTTAAGCCTCGAGAAGGTTTTTTTTTATTATTATTATTATTCTTTCTTTTTCCTCTTTGTTCCTCAATTCAGCTTAATTTGACCTCTATTCTAATGTGTATTATATTGGCTTTTTTCTGCTTTACGATGTCTTCACTCCTCCAGGCTCAGTGTTTACTGTTGGGAACATAGCTTATGTATTCCTATTTGGATGGTGGATCTCATTAATCTACTTCCTCCTGTGTCCTCTAATGTTTCTGACTATCCTTGGTGCCCCTTATGGTAGGTGCCATACCACAGTCAGCATCTCTCAGAATAATGTAGTTTTTTCCACATCTTGCACATTATCCCATCTGTCTGTTGCATCCTTCAGGAAAGGTTTGTTTTAAGATGGCGTTGTACTTTATCTGGCCATTTGGAAAGTTTATAGAGAAGGTAAATTATCCTTTTTAATAATGAAGAATCCTTTGTCACTTTTATGGGACAACTATAATTAAGACCAACATATCTATTCATTATTTTTTTGTCAGGCTGGGGATGTAGTCAGTAGATCCAGTGTGAAACGGACAAACTGTGAGATCGTTCCTCAAGAGAAGGATAATGAAGATCTTGTAGGGGATAAGGACTGTGCACCCCTTCTAGTGTCCTCCCCTCTCCCCATTGAGATACCTGTCCCGACTCTGCCACAAATAGGAACTTCAAACCACTGGGTAAGAGCATCAGTGATGCAAATTATTTACCATAATATTGTAAGGTAATTCATGAGTCCTGATGTGTCTACAGTGTCGCATCAGTACATACATTTGGTTGTTACTGGGTTACCCTGTCCTGGCTGTGGTCCACTCCCTTGCATGCATGCTGTCCTGGCTGCTGGTCTTCACCATCCCGGTAGCCAAAATGAACAGTCGCATCCTCACCACTGTCCTCCTCATGGCACCAGAGGATGTTCAGGTGCACAAACTGGAAAAGGTACTGAAACAAATCTGGTTTTGGATTGGCACATGATCTTTTGTGTCTCCCGTTCGGCTTCATACAACTAGAGCTATTCATTTTATTGGATGTGTGCTCTCTTTTGTAGACACTTGTGTGTGAGACCAGAGTTGTCTTATGCAGTTATCAGGCTTTTAACATCTACTACTACAAATACACTGTCCAAGGAATCAACATTTTTGCTCTCAGTATCCTTTTTAATAATGTGGGATTGTGAGGTCATGACAGGAAGGATTTAAATGAACTTCCAGTATTTTTACATTTAAACATGGCAGCATTCAAGATGTCAGGCATTGCTTTTGCTTTCCCGTCTTTTTATTCTCCTTAAGTGCTCCCTTTAGACTTGCTACCCTTGGTATTTATCACTTTGATTGCTGGCTATACTGACCGTGAGCATAATTATTTCAGTGGAGAGACCACATTTGCCATAGCCATCACTTCCATCATTCCCCTCTCCTACTATATTGGCATGGGAATAGCCAGGTACAGTGTTTGCTTTTTTGTCTCCAACCAACAAATAAATGACTGACTGACCTTTCTTATTTTTTTTTTCTTTTTCTTTTCTTTCTAAAAATGGTACTTAAGAGCACTTTCAGCTTTCATATGTTTGTGTCCTCCCTACAGCATTTCTGCACAGAGTAACTTTGCAGTTGGAGCTGTGGTAAATGCAACTTTTGGCTCCATCACAGAGATAACCTTCTACATCACAGCACTGCTGCGGGGGCATCGTGCTTCCACCAAATGCTATGAAGAAATCGTCAAAGCGGCTCTTACTGGGACCCTTCTCGGGTGTATACTGTTCATACCTGTGAGTGTGACAGAAAAACACACTGTTTTTAATTTTTGCAAAACTGCATCTTCTTTACCATGACATGCAAGTTTTACTTATTAACCAGAGTGTTTTTGTTTGCCGACTGTGCAGGGCATTTGTATGACCATTGGGGGTATTAAACACAGTGAGCAGAGATTTAATAGTCGTTCAGCTGGAGTGAGCTCAGCTTTGCTTTTTATTTCTATTGGAGGTAAGGATGGCAGCTGTGCATCTTTTTTTAAACAATAATTCCACTACCATCTAATTAACTAACACTTAAAAATTACCCTCGTGCTGCTCATTGTCCCTAGGTGTGTTTGCACCCACACTTTTCTCCAAAACCTTCGGTTATCTGGTTTGTGAAAGCTGCTCAAATATTCCTGGCAATGGCAGTGCACCCTTCATCTGCAGGGACTGTCACTACGACACGGTGGGCGTCTATGTCTAACTGATGAGCAGTAAATCAGACTTGAACAAATCCTGTTACACTTTTTCTAGTTTCAGTTAGGCCAAATTAGAAATAACAGAAATTTACTTATTATGCATGTCATGGCTTTTAAGTTACTGTTAATATTTTTTTTCTCAACAGACTCAAACTGACCCACATCTGATTCTGACCCATATTGAGTAAGTCCATATGCTACACACGTTTAAATTGTCACATTTTCATCATAGTCAGCTCATTGGGGTTTTTGACTAATTATAAAAACTATTTTCTAGGCCCCTAGTGTACACTATTTCTGTCTTGCTGCCTGCTTCATACCTGATTGGCCTCATTTTTACACTGAAGACCCACTCCCACATCTATGATATCCATATCAGTGACTGCCATGCAGGTCATGTACACGGTCAGTATGCACAAGACGGTACCAGCACCCACAACCCCACTGGCGAGGTCTCCACTGATCGTCTGCCGCGCACCAACGTGTCTATTAATTCCAACATTGTTGCTCCCGGCCACATTGGTACAGGTGTGTGGGGTGTGCATACACTTTCTGGGTCTTTTGGGTGGACTAGCATGCTACATTAACTGTTAGTCATGTGCACATAGTTAACATGTTTCATCACTGTTTGGAAAAGTTGTAGCTCTGCATGTCAAACCTGTAAAATGTGTAGGAATGAAGTCAAAATGTCTGGTAAGTTAAGACTTTGATCCTACATGGACGTAGAATTTTTAAAGTTTGCAACTTTCAAATTTCTGATAAATAAGTCTGAACTGCTTCAAACAGAAACTGAAAAATGCTGTTTAATCTAATAATTTGTCACCTGCAGGGCATCACGTTGTGCACTGGTCCCGGTGGAGGGCTCTTGCAGTCCTGATTGTTGCCACGGTGCTGATGGCTTGCTGTGCTGACCTTTGCACTGAGAACATTGAGCCAATACTGACTAATTCTTCCATCTCACAGGTAAAATACTTGAACTGAACATACCAATAGTGAGAAGGATTGGTTTAAAAAAATGTAAACGAGATTTTCATGTTTTCCTGGATTGGGATGCATCTTCTTGTCTTGTAGTACTTCATTGGTGTCACAGTGTTGGCCATGGTGCCAGAGCTTCCTGAGATTGTTAATGGGATCCAGTTTGCGCTGCAAAACAATATTAGCTTGAGGTTTGACAAAATTATTTATTTTTCAGTCTTTCTCATGTGAAACTGAGCTCTGTGTAAGAACTGTAGCTTGTTGTTTTGAACATATATATTTCCTGTTTGCAGCCTTGAAGTGGGCAGCTGTATTGCTGTGCAGGTCTGCATGATTCAGATTCCACTGCTCATCCTCTTCAATGCATTCCATGTAAGTAAAATTGGGTTTTCTTGTGACATTTGCAATGGCAGTGCTTCCTACACCCCTATACCCTGATTTCTATTGCCATTTTTTATTTATTTAAATAGCGACAGGATAGTGTCATAGGCGTGTTTGTATGTACTGTATGTGTTCTGTTTGATACTATGTTGAAAAGCTTGGATGTATATTTTCAGTATTTTATGTTGGACCTACTTGCCATGAGACTGCAGATGGAAATGAGTTTGTTGCTTAGAAGTTGACTGTGTGCATAGGTCCAGATGAATGAGTAAGTAGGTGATTTGTTTCTATGGTGACTCTAACCCTTTTTCTCCCTTCAGGATGTTGGTTTTGTGCTTGTGTTCAGTGATATCCATCTTTGGGCCAGCATCTTTAGTGTCATTGTGGTCAACTACATCTTCATGGATGGAAAATGTGACTACTTTCAGGGTAAGTGTCTTCACATTATGCTATAAATGGACACCAATCAGTTTGTAGCAGTGTCTGTGTTAAACCATGCTGACTCAAATGATTACGTAGAACGTTTTAAAGCAGGTAACAGACTATTTAAATAATGTTGACATCATGGAGGTTATAATCTATTTTTCTTTTTCTGCAGGCACAGCTCTAGTGGTGGTTTATCTCATCCTTTTGGCTCTATACTTTTTTGCTCCTCCTCCACGCTCGTGTTAATCTGTGTGCCAAGAAGATACTGAAGTCTCCAATGTTTTAATGCCACTTGATACACACATCAAATCAATGGTTCAGAGGCAAAAAATATCATTTTTGTAATGTCATATAAATGTGATACTTTGCAAATGTTGTATAAATTTGCAACAAAATTTGTCATTGAATATAAAAAATGCAAATTTGTTGTATTAATGTGAATTCTGTAACTGATATAAGACTTAATAAAATTTATAAATTTGGGATTTTTTTTTTTTTTTTTTTTTTTTAGATTGCCATTTTGAAATATGGCATGCATATTTTATACAGATTAGCTATGCTCATGTTGGGTAACTTAAAAATAGGTTTTAATCAAGCAAAATGCTAATTAAGTAGAGGAAATCTGAGCCAGAGCTATTTATACAAGACTTTTTATTGACAGAACTTTAACACAACATTCATACAAGCCTGCTGTACAACATTTCAGAGGTCACCTGGAAATCCATGTCCCAAAGTAAAGATTTGATAATATAAAGAGCGGCAAAAATGACATCATGAACCAAGTAGTTTGGATTACAGAGCAGAAATTAAGGAGATACAGTTGGGGCAGAATCATGCAATTGTGAGCATCAAACTGGCAACAATTTAAAAAAAAAAAAGATGGTACCTTTTTATTCCTCTACATAACCATATTTAAATAGCTCAGCATGATTTGGCACTAGTTAAAAACTAATAAAATAAGTGCTTTCTGGGTCAGTACTCAACATGCTGCCTCCTGTTCTCAATTATTTGCTTGATCCATGGGAAGAAAACATTCTTAAATGCCAACACATTTAATAATTTTATGTAAAATATTTAAGTGGTTCTATTTGCTTGTCAAACCAGGAGTTTGTTTATACATGCAAAGACCTTATGCTGCCTGTATTTGTGAAATATTCACTTTACCAGTTCAAACAAGGCACTGCAGTACAAACATGTTCAGAGAGGTGTGCTATTGAAGCAACTCCAGGTGCAAAACCATCTTCAATGCAGAGGGAGTAAAAGAAGTCTTTATTCAGATAAACGCATCATAAATAAAAGTCAAAGAGCACCAAATTCACAGTGATGTGTAGCAAGGTTTGGTTTACAAATAATTGCTGTGAGTGAACACAAAGGGGAAAATAACTGGATTTTCTATCTTATATCATTGCTTATTCTTTCAAATAATCAGATGATTTTCAAAGCCGTTATACTATGTATTCTTGAAAATACAGGCAAAACCAGTAGTTAAACTTTCTTTACTCTGCCATGCAGGGTGCAGTTTTTCTGTATTATAGCCATTTACCACAAATAGAATGATAGAATATATTGGTTTGATGCAATTTAGTTCAAGCCTTTAGTATTTTTCCATCCATGCAAGCCAGCTGCAGAACAGAATGGAAATCTCTTGCATGCCCATTGCTGGGACTGAGGATTTCATTCACACAGCTTTCAAGCCTCTGATGTTGATTTTCATTCCATTTGGAGGAAACTGCACAGAGACTGCCTTCTAGAGAGGGGGGGAAAAAAAAGTCAGCATCAGTACAACTGTGATAAATAGTCTAAGATGTGCAGAAAAATACTGCACAACCATTGTCTGGCACCATGTTTAGATTAAAATAATTGATTTGTCTCTTCTGTGTGTAGAATCTATTAAATATGTAGATGCTTACAAATATGTGTGACAAAATGTGCAAACAGCAATATTAGTTCTTGAGAATATACCCCCCGCTCCCCTAAACAGAGTGACCGAGTCCTTAAATAAATACACATTCACTCTGAATTCATAAAATTACTAGAAGATGCTTTTTTCCAGAAAAATAATAAGAGTGTTTAACTTGTAGACATGGCAAAATAATTTTTTTACAACTGCAGCAGTTTGGAGGATGACAGCCATGAGGCAACATGAGGGGGAAAGATCAAATAAAATCCATAAGACATTCCACAAATGTTTGTCTTTGTTACCGTAACAACAAAAAAAAAGACAACATAAAAAAAGGCATCCCATTGTTTTTGGTTTTAAGGCGGGGCTACGTCAGGCAGAAGAGGGACAGAGATTCATCCCGAGACCCGCTATGAGTTTCATTCTGTGCTGTGTTGGGCCTCATCCTCTCGCTCCCTGGCCCTTCCATTTGTGCTCCACTGTGCCTATTTCAAGCGTTCAATGAGCTCCTGCGTGAGGCCCAGGTTGAGCAGCTGCATGGTGCGGAGAGAAGTCAGGTGCGGAAAGGCCTTGAGGAGCTTCTCCCAGCATAGCTCCAGCAGGCTGGGAACAGCCAGCCAGATCTTGAACAGAGAACCAGTTCTTTTGTTCTCATGGATGTTCACTACTCCACCATGGATGTACATGCAACCCGCCTGGGGACAAAGAGGCAGAGGAGGAGACATTGATTTCATATGCAACACAGAGCTGCAGTGAATAGTAGATTTTTGTTTAGATCATTCTATTCTACAGTCATTTGGCAGATCCCTTTATCCAAAGCGACTTACATCTGCATCTATCAGCCTCAACAAACTCAGTTGGTTTGGGCAGCAAAAGAGAAGAACTTTAAACCACGCAAAAGTCTTCATATTTCACAAAATATAACCCCCGTCCTCCCCAACAAAATAAATAAATAAATAAAATACACCACCTGAAACTTATAGAGCCATGAAGCACAGCACTGAAGTATTGTACATTTGACCTCTTACACATATTCCTAAACACTGTTCCTTAATCTCTAATGGAAAGGAATGAGGTTGAGGAGGGATAGCATGAGGAATTCATAAGGACTTAGGAGAGCTTAGTTGCACTAAAATGGCTTTAAATCAGTAAAACTACAACTGTTTGGAAGATGGACTACAGAAATCAAGATAAAACTTCAGCCTGTGCACTCTTACCCTGTTGCTTCATGCAGGCTGCATAAACACAGACAACTCTGTAAAAACTGGCAATTTAAAAATATAAAAAAGGAAAGAAAAAGCCACACAAGTAAAACATAATCCTGCCTCTATTTGCTCACACCTATCCTCCTGTTCTCATATTTTCATCTAATCAATCCAAATGAGAGAGACTGTAGGGAAACGATCAACTGATATTTTGAATATTGTGGCCACTGTGAATTATGATATATTATCTCTTTCCATACCGTTTCATTTGCTAAAGGACATAGTACAGAAAACAACAAAGCTCCTCTCCTTGGCATTTTCAGGATATCATCTGATCTTATCATGCTGGCTAATATTCCACTGTGACGTCAACATGCCTGATGCCCTTCTGAATTCTGCTGTTTACAGTAATTACATGCATACATTTACTGCTGGCAAACAGTTGGTGCACATAGTCATATTGTTATTTCAAAGTTAACATCCACAGTAAAATAGAGCCAGAGTAGCTGGAGAAGAGTTTTATACTAACTGGGGTAACAGCAGCACAATGAAAGTAGGCTGGCTCAGGCATCACTGCTGGTAGTTTATTCCACTGGAAATTGTGCAGGTTGAGCTTCCACAGATCCGCTAATATCAATTCCCCATTGTAGC
Organism: Melanotaenia boesemani; assembly: GCF_017639745.1. Taxonomy (NCBI): domain Eukaryota; kingdom Metazoa; phylum Chordata; class Actinopteri; order Atheriniformes; family Melanotaeniidae; genus Melanotaenia; species Melanotaenia boesemani. The sequence goes on from NC_055704.1 coordinate 21,247,002, forward strand.
CTCCACAGATAAATACATCTACAGCAGGGGGGAAAAAGAACAGATCAGAAATGTTCAAAGGAAGTGCTTATAAACCTGTTAGAAACAATAAAAGCAACATAAAAATATTTCCATAAAGTATTCAGCATGTTTTTCTCACCATTATGTATCTGTACACAGCTATGGCATCGTCTGGGAGCAGGATACCCTGTCAAAAGCAGGAACATTTAACAGTGTGCTCCAGGACAAAGCAAAGTTAAATAACAAAATGCAGGATACAGACCTATTTTTTCATGAGGTTTTGTTGTAATCTCCTCCCAAGAATTAGTTTCTAGATTGTAAGCATGTATCTACCAAAAGAAAAAGAAAGTCTGAATTATATACTGTATATGGATTATCAGCAGAGTAGCAATAAAAGATTTTAATGAAACCATGCCTTTGTTTCGAAGGAATAAGGAATGTTAAGTTCCTCAGCACACAGATAAGTGAACAATGAAGGGGAAAAAAACTCAAACATTTTCCCTTTTAAATTGTACGTGGTTAGGCTTAGTTACATATGTCTGCAGAGTCTATCAATAGGGATTTAGTACCTTATCCAAAGGATAAGATGTCCATGACGTTCCTCCTCCTAGAATATAGATTCTCTGTCCATCATGCGCTATTTCATGCCTGTATCTGTGCCACAACCAACAGAAAGCAATTTTAAAATACAAAAAAGACACAAAAGCATGTTTAGCTACTGTAACTATTCATGAATCACAACACCTTACCGTTCCTCGGGGAGGTCATCTGGGGGGTTGTTGGGCTTGAGGTGAATCCACTCTCTGCTGGTCAGGTCCAGCCTGTGCAGGTCGGTGCTGTAAATGTAGCCGGTTGTCCCTCCAAACACGTACAGGAAGCCATTAATAATGACCATTGCCTGCGAGTGAAGTGGAAATTCTATTAAATCAAGGTTTGTTGCAGTGTTTGAGAATCTCAATGTTACATCCTTCTGTTAAGCAGGGACCATTACTCTCTAGAGATGAGGATTAAAACACAAAAGCCAAGATATATAAAATGCAAAAAGTCCTGAGGATTGTTTTCTGTGGCTACCTGTCCATAGATTCTGTTGGGCTTCTTCCCTCGACAGTTGAGCAGCGACCATCGCTTATACTTCACATTACAAACGTGAACGTCGTTACCATTATTTTCACCAAAAGGGATCCCGGTTCCACCAAAGACCAGGAGGTTGTTACCGTGCAAAACAGCTGAAACACAGAAGCTAATCAGCACCAAATTCCAATTTCAGATGCATCATTTTAACAGAAAACTAATTTTTGTTTTATTTTATTTACATAAATACAAAAGAAATACAGGTTTTAAGCATTCCAATTTTTGTCTAACCTGACATAGAAGCCAGCTCTGTGGGCATGTACCCCTCTGTCCGAATCTGCTGCCAGCAGCCTGTGGCAAAGTGGTACCTCCAAAGCTCCCTAAACAGTGGATAATCTTCATTCTCTGAGCCCCCTGACTCATCATAGTCAGGGTTGTAACCTCCGAACACATAAAGGTTAGTGTTGTCAGCAACACAACGATGCCCACTACGGGCAGGGGGAGTTCGATGACCTGGAAAGGAAGTAAAGATTGAGCAGGACAAACAGGAAAGACGTGTTAACAGAGAAACTTCGCAGATATAAAAACCGAAACAATTGGGTGAACTAATATCATTTGATACACACACAAAAACTAATACTACAGGTATTAGGAGATTTACAAAAACACTGCTCTGGTAAGAGATCTGATTCTCTACGATACAGCTCTTGAAAAGTTAATAGCTGTTGTTTTCACGTCACAGCCAGAAAAAACATAAGCAAGAAAGAAAAGCTACAAGGCCTAACAAAGTTTTACCATCAGATGTGATAAAACTAATTACAACTTAAATGTAATATTTTCATCAATAATGACAGGGATTTGTAATGGATTGTGCCTGCTCAGAGATACAGAGGCAGGGAAATGTAGGAAAACAAAACCAAACATCCACTCTGATACAAACCTATCTCTGTGACAACACAAATAATTACTTTATCTGAATTTTGGGCATTCTTCTATTATTTCCAAAAATATGTATATAAATATGTATATTTGCTCAGTTCACTGGTATGCAAGAACAAAAAATATTCCATGTAATCTAGTGCTGGATAGTTAAATGAAATTTTCTGCAAAGATCAACAATAACTGTCAGTCACTTAAGTTATTCAAATTAAGTTATTTGTTTTAGTAGTATGTCAGTGTCAGAAAGAACAGATTAGGACCGTTTCATATAGATTACTGGGCCACATGGGAGTCTGTAAACACATTTAAGTAATCAAGTTCACAAGGGAGTGACAATAATAAAATAATTAGGTATGTTAACAAATACTGAGGAAATGAAAACTTGTCAGCTCAGTAATTAATATGATGTCAAGTCATGTCACTGTACAGCTGCATAGCTAAAACAGTTGAGTTTTAATGGATGCAAAAGTATTACAGCTAGTTGCTATTCCAAAGGACTAACACGTTAGCTTATAAAAAATGTCAAACCGTAACCAAACGGCATTACGAGATTTTGCTAACTCGCATGTAAAGCTTAACAGTGACACTAGTAACGACGTTTATATTCCTGACATGCAAAAAGCAGCTGGTGTGAGACACACCTGTGATATTTGACTGAGCAACTGTGATAAAGTTAACACATAGCATTGCTAGCTTGTGATGCTAATGTTGTTGACCGACCTGCTAACGCCACTCTGTGCGGCGGCCTGCCTGACAGTCTCTCGAATTTATTCAGCTGGTCTGAACTGTGAACACCTTCCGCGTCCGACATCGTTTCCCCCTTTATAATCCAAGCCTGTTGGGTGTCACGTCGAATAAAAACAACATCTGCTAAAGCGCCGATGAGTCATTTCACATTTCAGGCAGGTTTGAAGCCATTCACAAATTTTACCCCCCAGGCCGCATCACATTTGACCAATCACTGGGCTTGTTCTTAGGACGTGGGCGGAAATGCGCGAGTTGATTTGTCTCCACAACTATTTATTTATTTATTTATTTATTTATTTATTTATTTATTTATTTATTTATTTATTTATTTATTTATTTATTCTTACTCAAAATTCTCCATCATAAATTTACCAAGGCAATGAATTAAGAACTTCCTTTGTTCAAGAATCACAAACCTTTCCCCATTTCATTTTCATTCTACACAGATCTCATGATTGGTAATTGGTGTTACTCTCTTGATGATTAATGCGCCTGAAACAAAGATGTATTTCTGACTTCAGAAACTCATCTCCTTCCACCTACTGTCATTTGTTGTCAAAATGTTTATAACGATGCTCAAAAGAAGGATCTGGAAAACTAACAAAACCTAATACTGACACAATTTGTTCTAAGGCTCATCATTTCTTAATTATTAAACTGGATCCCAAGGTACTCTTTGAGGATCTTTATAATTTATTTTCAGTTCCAATTTGAAAATCTTGGTTAACTGAGTTGATGTGTGTCCTTAAAACATTCACTAAAGACTAAAGATTACATTGTTTTCACACATCTTAACACTAATATAGTGCTACCATAACTAGATTAGCACTGCTACGTAACTTGCTTACATTACATTACATTAAATGAAATAAAAATGAACATACTGTATTTATCCCAGAGGGAAATTGCAAAATAATAGCCATAGATTAGTACAGTGGTTCCCAATTTGAGGGACGGGCCCCCTAAGGGGGGGCGCGCAGAGTAATGCCAGGGTGAAGTGCAGCCAAGCTAAATAAAACGTATAGTTTTTGCACTGCTAGCAAAATATGGACAAATTTGTGAAAGTAACAGTGGGCAAATGGTGACAAATTAACAACAGACACTTCAACTTGCAAAAAAAAAAAAAAAAAAAAAAAAATTGGCCAGTATGTCAGTGTCAAAAAGAACAGATAGGACCGCTTCATATAGATTACTGGGTCACATGGGAGTTTGTAAACACATTTAAGTAATCAAGTTCACAAGGGAGTGACAATAATAAAATAATTAGGTATGTTAACAAATACTGAGGAAATGAAAACTTGTCAGCTCAGTAATTAATATGATGTCAAGTCAACGTGGTTTTAGACACGGCTTCACAATCAGGGCGTGAATCAGTTCAGTGAATATTTGATCTTGTGGATTTGCAGAGCGGAACGACTTTTTTCCGGGTGTATTTTCCGGAGGAGCTTAAAGCCGACCATGGCGACTCTCGGTGGCAGTCGTGGGGATCGTGTCGGTAATTCTAATCAGCACAAGTCCTCTTTTGTTTCTCCAGAAAAAGTTCGTGAAATTCTTAATGAGGGCGTATCATCACCGGACAACGGTTCAAACAGGTGCGTCTTTAGAACAAACGCGCGACCTTTTGATTTAATTTAAGTTGCCATTAGCTAGTCTGGTTGGCTACTTAGCTTAGCAGCTTACTTTAGCCGCCTCCGCGTAGCTTTACCAAAGGAGGGTTATGTCTGTAATACATCAAGATCTTGTAGCCAAGACTGAGATTATGTGCATGCATAGTTTGGTAATATTGTGATTCTAATTATTATTATTATTAATCTATCGAGCAGGTATGTTATGCTAGCTGCTATTCTGTCGGTACTGTGTAGTTACTGATAAAAGGGGCGGGGACTGAAAGTTTAAAGTTTGGAATTCTTTGCTAAATTTAGGCAGATTTATGGGTTGCAGTTTAAACTTAACAGAAATGCGAATACGTTTATACAATGCATTATTAAGAAATCGTATCAGTTGTCTCTTTTTTAATAATTTAAAATCTGTCAGATATGTTTGAAGTCAAGATGTGTCTTTTTCCCTCCTGTCCTGATTTCAGTGGACAAAGAGATTCAAATGTTCTGGAAGTAGAAAGCAACACTCAAGCACCTTGCGAGGCAACAAACAAAGAAGCTTTTTTCTCCAGAGTGGAATCATATTCAATATCCTTTGTACATTTAAATCCAGTATAAACCATCCAGTTTTCATTTTATTATAACAACCAGTAGTAAATTGAAGATCCATAATTAAAATGGGCATTTGGAAATTTCTGCTTTTATTCAAAGTATTCTATGTATACAGGAATTTTCCTTAGTGCACTACTGTTTGAAATGGGCAGGCAAACCCCGCATACTGTCCCCTCTGATGTGTGCCAGGTATGGTTGGATCAACGTTGCCTGTGATATGCTCAAGTGCTCCAGCTGCCAGGCTTTCCTTTGTGCGTCTCTACAACCAACTTTAGATTTTGAAAAATGTAAGCAATACTTGATGAATCAGAAAAAGACTTTGTGAAAACTGGGGTGATGTTGCACACCTGATTAATATGAAAGCTTACGTACTTATCATCTTTTATAGATGAAACACGTATTGCAGAAATATCAAAGCAGCTTCAGACACAGCATGAAAAGTTTTGTCCTTGGCCTTACTTTCCATGCCCAGGTGAGTGCAACCATTTTTTCCACTGGATGTATACAACAACATAACTAACCTTTAACACAGCCATGCCACTTCCGCTGCAATGTTAGTTGTCTATGTGGTGGTTATAAAAAATGTTTCTTTATCTAGAGAGGTTCTGGGTGGTTCCAGCCTCTGAACCATCAACCCTTCTTGCTGCTTTTTTGGAGCGCTTCCAGAGTGCCTGTCTGCTTTCACAGCAGCTGCCAGCTATGAAGCCAGAGCAGCTGAAATCCATGGTAAAGCACTTTGTATACCAACCCTAACAGAATCTGAAATTGCAGAGAGGGTTTAGAACAGGGGTCAGCAACTTTTGTGACATGAAGTTTGAAATTTTCTTATCGAGTGTGTGTGTGTGTGGAACACACCTGCTCACAGAGATATTTTGACCTGAAGACTGACATCAGTGCCAGTGCAATGTCCCAGAGACAGCTGAATTTCTCAGGTGCAGATGCTCAGCAGGTGAGGATGTGTGCTCTGTGATCTTGCACTGGTGTGTCTTCAATTTTCTGAGCTCTGCCAACTTCGTCACCCACAGTGTTGAGCTCTTCAGCTCACTCAGCTGCATTGCCATGTCCTATATCCATCCAGTTGATCAGAATAGCATCCAAATAATGTCCATCAAAGCTGTTGGGCTTGATCAAGAAAGAGAACATTGGTCTGTACCTTTTAAAATCCTCAAATTGTGTTGTGAACTCAGCCTCCAGCTTACGCTTGTACGTTGTTATTTCAGTGGTGCTGATGTCGCAGTGGGAGGACAACTCTCTCAGGTGTCGAAAGTAGCAAAAATGGAGGTGGAAATGTCATCTGAGAATACTACCAGCTTACTGACATAAGCTATCCATATCTCAAACATGTCCAAAACAGTTTGTCCTGCACTTTGCAGTCTGAGATTGAATCCATTCAGGTGTCCTGTAATGTCCGCAAGAAACATAGTTTTCACGATCCACTTCTCGTCCTCCAGTTCTGGATTCTTTTAGCCCTTTTAGCCAGAAAGACCTTGATAGCGTCAAAGCAGCTGACAAATCGCTGCAGAACTTTTTCAGAGTTTAGCCATCTCACTGCTGAGTGGAGAGGGAGATCTGTTTCAGGATGGGGAGGCTGACTTTTTCTTCAATAAGTTTGACAGCATGGCGGGAGCGCCGTCTGTGGTCACTGCAAACATCTTCCTGGCGTTAATCACTCATTCCTCAAAAAGTTCAGTTAATGCCTTGCCATAACTGCCAAAAAGCGGAATGTCATTCACATCCACGCTTTTATCATGCAAGGCTAAATACCTCAGCATCTTTTAATCCAGCTGTTAGCTGAAAATGTCAGAGTTCAGCAATTTCATCGATGCATCACTGAACACTTCTAGCTGACGTGGGAATGTCCTTAATTCATGACTTAACTGTTTCTTTATTAGGCAAGTGTTCAAAAAGAGCATCTGAGTAACTAAGAAAGGCCTCCTTAATAAATTTGCCATCCGTAAACAACTTCCCATGCTTTGCAATGCAATGCGGTAGCTTGCTTCTGTCCCGTGGTTTTTAACAGCGGTCTTTCAAAAATACAAAAGCAAACTCTTGTGTTCGTGAAGACCTAGTTTTGGCCTTTTTAGCAACCGGCGTTGCCATTATTGACGACATCTGTAATGCGTGGGTCTCTGGGAATGTGGGTAGAGCTGTACTTACAGCGCTGCGGAGATGGAGCCTGTCACTTAAACCCAAGAAATCAGGCCACACATAAAGCGATGGTCGTCATAACACTAACACTGTCATAACACAGCATGCCAGTGTTTATGCCTCGGGGTTCCACCTGTGGCACGAGTGCCAAAGGTTGCTGACCCCTGGTTTAGAGGAATGTATTACTGATATAATTGAAACAATGATTAGTTCATTGTAAAAAGATGTAAACTTCATGTACAGATGTGTAGATTTTCTAATAATCACTGAATGGTATTGTTAGTTGTTTCTATGTAACAAATGGCAATTTCTGTTTTGAAGTCTTTGACAGAGGATGTCATCAGTGTTATACTTCAGCTGATTGAGGAAGAACAAAAAAGAAAGGGAGACCTTACATGCTCTGAACCATTGACTGTCCAGGTGGCTGCATGTATCGTTTCTCTCTGTGGCTGGGCGGCAAGGTGAGATGAAGCTCTTTCTGCTGCACCAAAATGTGTGTTGAGAAGACAACGGACAAAAATAGAATAAACACAATTTTTCTTCCATTTTTAGCCCAGCTCTTCACGCCATGAACCTGCCTATCATCACCTGCTCCTATTGTATGCGGAAGGTGGGATTGTGGAACTTTCACCAAATGGAGGGGGCTGGAGATGATGCAGAAGTCTCATCAAATGCTTCGGGACCCTCTGCTCATGCGGCTGTGCCTGCATCAGGTATCGCCAGTGAGAGCTCAGGAGACCCTTCTACATCTGCTTCACCAACCCCACCTGCAACTCCATGTCGCATGAAGCTAAGGAGCCAGGACTCCACCCGCTCTGACCAGGCAAGCTCTAAAGAGGTTTATCAGCAAGATTAGCTATGAGTGTTTATGCCATGGCATATTACAGTTCATCTTGGCACAGTTTGACTCAGCGTGAATGTCCTCTGCTTTGTTTTCCATTGAAAACATTATCCCTTGTCATTGGTGGGAGTAGCTGTATGTCACACAGACACGGGACACACAACTTTGTGTATACGGTAGTGTGGTAACTACACTGAGAGAGTTTGCAACAGTCTTTTAGTCCAGAAGGACTTCAGTAGCATATTCAGAGAGTGATTATTGTGACCCTGGGCTACAGAATGTAGCTGTTATTAAACATGTTCAAGGATCCATTAGTCATGTACAGAATATGTGATCTGTACACCCAAGTGAAATCTTTGTGTCTTGTTCGTTGTAATTGACCATAAGTAAATTGTATACATATGTGTTTTAAACTTGAGAGAACAAGTAAGTGTACACGTGTGTAGGACTTTAGAGCTGCTGCATAGACCTTTTACGCTTGCTTATGTTTTTTATGTCACAGGCAAGTTTTCTCTCTGGCCAGTCAGTCTGCAATGTTTCCAATTTTTTGTATAGTACTGGCTTGGCTTGTGAGAACTGCTGCAGAGGTATCACAGAAAGTCTGTTATGCTTGTGTAGACATGTCTGCCCAAACTGTATTATGCAATGGAAAAGCACCATAAACTTTACTGCTAATCATTTTAAGAGGAAACTCCAGGCTGCTTCTTCACTATGCTTTGGTTTGTGTTACAGACTGAGGGGACCTCATCTCCCATGGCTTCACGTGCTCGAAGCAGAGACTCACCCAGTCCCAGCGAAGAGCTGCCAAGTCCTTTGACAAGGGGCAAGAGGCCTGCAACTCGAAGTCGAGGACAAGCAGAAAGCTTGGGAACTGATAGCGCTGCCAGCCTATACTCTCCCAAACGCTTTTGCCTGTCAACATTTGGTGGTCCTGTAAGAACTAACTTAACTCTAGTGCTGCCTGGTTTAATACATTGTTTTGGGAATAATTTTCTTTTTTTTTATGTTTAGAAGGTTTCACCATCCATGATGTTAAAATAATAACTTTGAACTTATTACATTTGGGCAATCCATCAGTATTGTCAGATTTACTTAAATTTCCATTTCCCACGTGTACAATCTGTTTAATAAGAGAATATTACAAAGAAACGTCAGTTTTAGGTGATTTGAATTCACAGCTCATAAGTTTTTATTCCCTAATTGAAGATAGAGCAGTATGGTGTGGATCTTTATCCAGGCTAAATTTGCAGAATTTGCTGTTAAATTGTTAAATTTGGAATTTGCTGCTAAAACAGCTGCTACTTTTTTTCAGGATGGCCCTCTGCACAAGAGTACATTTGACCCTCTCGCACAGCACAGGGATTGGTGTCCCTGGATTGCTGTGGGGAAGGAGAATGCGAATCCAGGGGTTATCCCCGTTTTTGATAAAGGCTCAGCACTTAATCAGCAGGGCTGGAAAGCTGCTCTTGACCTCCTCATGCCCATGAAGAAAAACTCGGATGCACATGGAGACAGTCCAGCACTGGCAAGTCAACAACGCTAATCTTCACATTTCATAAAGAGTCATAAAGGATTAACCTAATTTCCTTATGGTTTCTGTCTTCCTAGGGCCCTCGTGACAAGTCAAAAAGAGTGTTTGCTATATTCCGTCAGTGGCAGGTATCCTCTCCATCTCAGTAGAGTGCTAAGATAAAAATGGCATTGCCACACTGAACTGATGAACTGACTCACCTAACTCACTCTATCTGGTACACAATTCATCTTATCGAGAACAGGAGTGTCATATTTTTTAAATAGTGTATGCCATCCCTTAAGGATCTGTTTACAGTTTGTGTTTATTGAGGGAAATGAATGAGTGTGTTTTTTCTGAACTGTCAAATGTGAATGATGCCTATGAGCTTTTCTAAACATTTGAATTCTGCTACTTGGGCATTAGTGATTTAGAGCTGCAGGGGCTTAAAATAGCCTTGTTTTTGCGTCTATATGAACAGTCAACAGGTAATGGAACTCATCTCTGTAAATAAAGAGGGCACTAGGAAGGTATGTACTTTTAGTCACATAAAGACTGCTACAACTTTCCTTAATGCCACTATGATGGTTTTTGATTTTCTGTGGAAAACAAGACACAATGAATCTCTGATTCTGAGAACAGGTCAAATGGCTGTACACTGGAAAGATGATGCTTGCCTTCACTGTGTTGAGTCATTTTCAGGAGCGGTAAACATTGACCTCAGATTAGCAAAAATAAGAATAATAATAATAATAAAAACTGTGAGTAAGTTCTTTTATGTATGTAATATTATTTTGCTAAAAGCAAGATAGATGTGAGTTCTTACTTTCTTTTTTGCCCTGATTGTTGCGGACATGTAGAATGATGTGCCACACATTTCAGACCTGTTTTTTTTTTTTTTTTTTTTTTTTTTTTTAACATCTCGTTCTCACTACCCTGCATGTGCTTTTATCATAATAGATTTTCCTTAAATAAAATGCTCCTCTGGCTGTTTGGTTTACTTTGCATGTCATTCCTCTGACATTTTAATAAGAGAAAAAAATGTTAGTATGGACATTAGCTAAATTATATTTTAAAGAAAAACTAATGGAATTCATGACATTCGAATGTAACTCCAATGCATATTTTATGACCTACTGTTGCAGCTCATGAACACTGTGGCTTCTCAAGGGGGATTTAAGGGGAATATAGCTTGAAACCAGCTCTTTTGTTTGCTGTAGTATAGTGATTTTGTACTTCCCACTGACATATATGTTAATCTGTATTAAGTATACAATAACAATATGGTTATTAAAAAGTTAATTTGATAAAAGATACATTGGTCAGTGAACAGAGCACTATTCACGGAAACCAATCATATCCGTCGACATGAAGGGATCAAGAACATGGAAGGTGACCCATAGCAATAGTAAATGGAACTGCAAAATGCTGGCTAAGGTGCCAATAGTAATCTAATATTTAATTAAATGAAAATTTGAAATTTAGGTGAATAGATGTATCTTGAGTCCTCGGGTTGTATAGACGTTTAAAAAAAATCAACAGATCTGTAGAAGCATTTTTAAAGATTTCTGTTTAGCTGCATATAGTAAACGTTGGGCTCTGTTACTTCAAACATGAGCTCGGAACCACGGGAGCATTCAGCAACATGTCCTAATGTTAGGTTAATTAAAGTTTAAAATAGGGAACGGCCTTTCTGATGAAACTACAAACATGGCCATTTATGCTGACGACTGGTCGCACATATATGACGCAATTCGCGGAGGGATCCTTGCTTGTCAGAACCATGATGAGAACGCAGAGGCTGTGAACAGAAGAGATCTAACGTTTAGCGCAGCCACTCATTAGGATAGGGACACATTCAACTGCGAAGATCTTCGGTTAGGAACATATCTAAAGGCAAATGTTAACTTTTGGATAATAACGTTTGCTAGACTGTCTAGCGTTTCAGGAGCTGGCTTTCAGCTGACTTACTGGTGTTCTGCGGTGGAAATAGCAAAAATGTCGTCTCCAAGTCCGGGTAAAAGGCGAATGGATACCGATGTGGTGAAACTGTATCCTTTCTGAACATAAACAACAGTCTTTGAGTCACTGTTCCGTCAGATATGTCCTGATGTAGATGAAAATGTTGTATGAACTGTTTAATGACGCTGCTACTGAGTCTTTGTAATCAAAAACAGTGAGCGCTTTCTATGTGAATTACTGGTGTTTTGTGTAAACAACATTTTGCTAGCAAAGCCAAATGATAGCTATTTTTGTCTTGGATACCTTCTGTCGCTTATCGAGACAACTCTATTAGCCAATCAGATCGATTGCAGGTTCTTGTAGCATTTCTTAGCACAATGTGTAGCAAACGTTAGCTGTTTATTTTGCTGTCTTTATCATAAGATTGAAGCAACATCCGAACAGACGCTGCCGTTCTCCTTTTATAGCAACGTCTTGTTGCACCACCAATGAATGCAGATTACACGAATCACCTTGTGGCAGTTTGGTTTCTTTGCCCACCTTGCTTTTCTTTTTTGGGGGGGAGGGGGGTTAAGTCAAACTGCCCCTCTCAAACGTTTACACTAGAGCTTGTTTACATAACGTAAGGCTAACTGAAAAAGCTGCCTTCTTTTGTTCTACTGCTTAAAACGTTGGCGTTGTAGCTGCGTGGACGAGATGCAGAGTCTACACAGCGTTGCTTTGTAACCATTCAGAGCTTTTTGAAACGGTTATTGTACCTGTCACTTGAAATATTTCTTTGAAACGCTGTTTAGCTGGCTAGCTACTATGTTAATTTCAACACCAAAATGGCCACCTGATCAGTATTTTTCACTGTTCTCCAGTGTCTGCAGTCATAGGAAGAGCTCATTTGTCTAACTTTACACTGGTGGTACGTTATTGGAAATATTGAATATTTTAAGTTAATTTGGGAACTGTTTAAGGGCTATAGCAGGTGTCACGTGTCTGCATTAATTTTCAATGTGAAATGCTTCTAGGGTGTTATGTTTTTCCAAGTTGTTGCCACTTTGTTTGCTTTTGTGTTGCTGATCTGTTCACTTAGGAATGACACTGGGAGTTGTGAAACTGAACTAGAGGAACACATGTCCGTTCCCTTACTGTTCTTGTGGTACACTATGAACAAGTAGTTTTGTTTTTGTTCCAGCATTTTGGAAACCAGCTTAACGATTGGTTAGTTTGTTACTAGCCGGAAACCACAAGAGGGCGGGACTTAAAACAGCTGATGGGATGTCAGTAAAGCTTAGTCAAATATGGGATTAGAAGTGGGCTGGTCAAATTAAACCAAAAACAAGGGGAAGTTGCCCAAACTGGTTCAATAGATTTGTAAAAAAGAAGAATTTCACAGTTCTTTTTGGGTTAAGTTTTGAGCCAAACTGAAAAATACTGTTCTTAATATACAATATAAAAATACAAGTTAGCTTGTTTATTTCAATCTTTTATTTCTGCAACACTGATTCTGCTTTTTATAATACATCTTGGCTTATACCTTAGAGTAGAATATTACTTGCCCATTCATTTTTAAAAGCTTGCACCTCCAATATATCAGAAAAGTTCTCTACAAGCTACACTTGTTATTTTGGCCTAAAGCTAAAGGGTTTTTATTACATTTGCTGGGTTAGAAACTGTGCTTGTATGAGCAAGTCTCTCTCTCTTTCTCTCTCTACCCCTGTTTTGTTCTCTCACCATTCACCACTGCTTATGTGTAGGCAATGACAGTTGTAACAGGAAAAAATGAAACAGACAGGACAGGAGTTTTTCAGGATTGCAGTGCACATAGAAACACACACAAAGCCCTGTAGTAACAGTCATACACCCACTCGCCTTCTTTAGCTACTTGACTGACAGGCAAGAGCAGATTTACTGTATGCCACCTGTTCTGTACAATGAACTGTGTGTTTTAAAATACCATTCAAGCATATTCCTCAGCAAGTGTTAAAGAAGACAGTCGTGTGTGTGTTTGTGGGTCTGAAGTGTTGAGTTTCAGAGAAGACTATGGTTCTTTGCTGACTAGTTTTTCTTTGTTGTTGTTATATTTTCCGCTACTGAAGTAAGTTGGTCTTTCCTTTCCTCTGGTTTGGTTTGCAGAGAAAACCTGCAGTTAAAATCTTTCTGTGCTCCATTTGCACAAGTCCTTCCGTGGTGTAACCAAAGCCTGAAACTCACACCAGCTTTTAGACAGGAGCAGCTTCAGAGAGGCCTCACGCATTAATTTGCCGTGGCCACTGGAGAGCTGAGAATCTAGAGCAGAGACCACGAGGGAATCTGTGAAAATGAATGTCAGAATGACCTTAACATGTAGCGTCATTGGGTTTAAGCTTTGTCCTAAACCAGCCAATATATTCCAGCCTGATTTCAGCAGTCTTTGTGTTCTTAAGCTTTGAGCTTAAATGATATTGTACAGTTGTGATTTTGTCATTTTCAGTGTTCATATTCTGTTACCGTCTGCTTTAAATAATATGTAGCCCTGATTAGGAAGAGACAGCCAAATTTAACTTCTTAACTTTAAATTAGCATTATTCAACCTCCTTAACTTTTGCCCATGTGCTTTTCTGTCTTGCTCCTAGACCTATTTAGAACACAATGTTCTTGAACAGGAATCTTTGCCGAGTGTGTCAGTTCAAAGAGCTTTACATTCAGCTTTTTGTGTGGGGTTGACTGCACATACTGTGTAGGAAGTTGTGCTATTATTTGCATGTATTCATCATAGGTCTCCTCACTTTACAAAGGCTTTCAAGCAGTAAGCTGCTAGAATTTGAGCACAGGTAAATAACAAAAGAACTGAGGCTTTTGTAAACGCACAAGCTCTTGGGCTGTCTGTCATATGGATTCTGATGGTGAATTGGAAAAATCTAATGGTTTGCATGGATCTCTTTAAACAAGCTGCACATTTTCTGTTTTTATAAAAGCTAGCAGCTTCACTTTGAAATTCTTTGTGCAGTCTCTGTTAAATATTGTATAATATTAAATATTTCTTTATAGTAGTGTAGGTCTGAATAGGTGAGGTGTGTGTGTGTGTATACATACATATATATATATATATATATATATATATATATATATATATATATATATATATATATATATATATATATATGTGAGAGAGAGAGATATTCATATATATATATATATATATTTATATATATATACTTTATTTATAGAAACAAATTCCATCAAAGTTTGAACGGGGACATTTGATTTAGCTGAAATTGCATGTCAGTGGTTTGTTTCATCCTTGTAGTTTCTGCTGGAAGGTTAACAATGATTGAGTTCCACGAAGCATGACCACTGGTCATTTATATTCAAGACAGTTGGGAGTTGTTAGGGAGGGGTGTCATGTGCTTAATCTGCCCCAGTATCCATCATATTAAATCTACATTAAAACTGGTCTTTACCCCAAAATCAGCTGATACACATGATAAAATCTGTTTCACTTTTCAGGCAGAGTTTCTGTTTTTTTCTTTTCCTTATAATGAAAGTATCCATCAAGGCCACACTCAGCCTTTAGCAATTCTCATTTATTCCGTTGTCCAGAATTATAGCTCTGGCTTGTAGGGGCAGGGTTCACCTCCTCCCTGCATTTTTTTCTCTTCCTGACTGAGCCCCCCTACCCTCCCTAAGTTGAATACCAATCCTGAGCTTTATCTGTTCTCTGCTCAGTGCTTCAGCCCCATTGTGCCCTTGCAACATGACATCCGGACGGCATCAGCAGTGGAGTCTTTTGTGTTTTGCATTTACAGGAGCCCCTGTGACCTCCACCTCCTGCTGCTATGTCACACCATGTCACACAGTCCTGGGCAGCTAATCTGCTTTCAGCACCATTATTGCGGCACTGAACAAACTAGATGCAGTTGTCTGTAGGGAAGGAGCCAGCGGTTTTCTGCCCTTTCCTGAGTGCGACATTGATTAGCCTGATGACTCAAATGGGGAAAGTTCAGGTCTGATGATGAAGTTGTATAAATGGCTTGTTAGTTACTGTGTGATAACCCCACAATCATAAAAAAGTGTGGGTGGCAGGGGGGATCTTTGGTGTTTAGAGATGAGAGGACATTTCAGTCATGTTCTTTTTTTTTTTTTTTTCCTTCTGCTTGCTTCAGGCATTGAGCATACTTTTATCCCAAAAGCCCAGTTATCATTTTGTACTTCTCATGGTTTGAGGCTCAAATTTAATCTGAATGATGGAGCTCAAACTCGGCTAGTTATTGAGAAAAAGGTTGCGATAAAAATGAGAAATAGTTTAAAAATTCAGCTGGTGATTTGTTGAGACAAATGCAGCACAGTAGGTCCGTGTGTCAGCATTTGTACGTCATGGGGCTGTGTGGATGAAAAGTTTTCATTTGTAGAATAAAGACTTTTTTTTTATTCTTCAACCAACTTAAAGTCGAGAAAAAGTAAAAACCGGCTTATGCTGTGACTTTTTTTTTTTCTTTTAAATGATCTTTTGTATATGATGAGGACAATTGAGCACCCCTTTAAAAAACAGTTGAAAGCTTGAATTTGCTACAACTGGTTTTGGGTCAGTGTAGCAGTATTTAGAAATATGATAAATTGTCCAAGCAATTCAATTCAGTTTTTGTTTTTCAAGTTTTTCACCAGTAAATACACGGCAAACCTACAAATAGCAGATGAGGTTGTTGTTTTGGAGGCCCAGGACAAGCTACATCAGACAGGCCCTTAACCTTAATCTGACAGTCATGAATCTTCCAGCATGCACGGCTGAACTCCTGTGGAAAAACAGATGGATTGAAGTTCCCCTCATTGTTTTGCACTTTTTTTTCCTGACAGTGGGAAGCACAACCTGCTCTTTCCACTCATGCATGAGTGCAAAATCAAAGGAGTCATCATGTTTGTGATTCTGAATCCCCTATGTCTAAATATTGATGTATAAATTACTTCATACAGTACAGTTTCTGCCAAAAAAAGGCTATGCATTTAGTTAAAAGGCCTTATCAAGAAGTACAACCCACACTATCCACACCCAGTTATTGACTTCATCTGTTAATCGTTTCCTATTCATTTCTTGTCTGTGTCAAACTGATAAAATTTAGTCATGTATCGTCCTCCAGCTACAGTAGATTTTGGATTAGTGGTTTCTATAAACATGTCAGTCTGATTTTTCTTTTGTGCTTTATACAGCAGATAGCAAATCTTGTCTGTTGGGTCTGCTCATTAGACGGTCGTTTCAGATTCAGGCTGTTGTGTCTCACGCCCTGGCTCAGTTTTGTGTTCGTTAATGATCAAATCATTTGTACGTACGTGCACATGGCTCAGATGCACACACGTTCACACACACATGCAGACCCTGTGCTTTTGCTGTAAATAGACTGTTGATTTAGTGAGGGGCTGAGAGGAGGAGCAGCTGAAGGATTCACATTTGATTGCAGTGGGTGGGCTCTCATCTCTCACCAGTGAAGACAAAGAACTTGGCCTGTTCATTTCTGTGCTACTTCAGCTTTCACACTGGGAGGTAGCCACCAATATATTGAGGCTTTTATTTAATGGAAACCAAATTTGCATTGCAAAGTGAAGTTTTGGGTTAATTGTTGAGAACTGAGCCGACTATTTTCTGGATTTTTGTATCCTTAAATGAAAATATTTATTATTCCACAGTGTTGTTGCACCTCTAGGGGTGGATGGTATACATTTGTGTTTCATATCTTTAGGAGAATGCGCTTAAATTGAACAAAACTAGACTTTATTTTAAACTATATTTTATGTTTGCATTTTCAGATTAACTCCCATATGTGTAAGTTACCTCAGATGTTGACTTTTTTGGCTTTCCAAAGCAGAAATGAAACTAAGTTATTAAGCTTTTTCTTACTTCCCACCCATCCTTTAGTGACTGCATCACTTTACAACCACCAGACATTTACATGTGGATTTCAGCGAGTCAGGCCTTTGGGGGCCATATGTCCATTGATATGTAAAACCTGCTGCAAGGTTTTCTTCTGTGCAGCCCGCACACGCTGGTCCTCCATCAGTATTCACACACTGAATGTGTCAGAATGAGCTGGATGCTTTTAGAGCAGACGGTTAAAGCCTAGTTTTTCTCTGGAACACCACACTTTAAAAGGACTGTAAATATTACATTCAGAAGATGTTTTTTTTTCTCTCTCTCTCTCCTTTTCTATGATGTGCAAAATTTACAATCTGTTATCTTTGGTCTTGCATGCACATTTGTGCAATTTAATACAATTCAGACTTTATTGTTGTGGGGAATGCACTGCATAAATAGAAAAGCATAAGTAGGAGACTAACTTCCACAAACAAACCATGAATATTTTCAAGTGGCTGGTTAGGAAAAGGTTATCCATAAAATTGTGACATAGATGCCTAAGCTCTTGTATCCACGTCAACCTTTATGATATTGCAGCAAACATAATGTTAGCCCTAGTGCAAACATAAACTCCCTATTGTTCAGTGACTTTATTTCACTATTGACCAGCATTGCTTTCATATTGTCACTCTCTGCATGAAGTGTTTTCTAGAGGTATTCCAGCAGCTGCTTTTTTAGGCAGCCATGTAATTACAGGATTATCCAGTGTTTCCAAAAACCTGGGGTTTTAGTGTTTTTGTTTATTTTGTTTTATGGTAGAAATGAGTCAAAGTAACCCCCTTGAGGAAACTGTTCAGCTTAGGATGAGAGTGCAAAAACAGCTGAGTGGGTCAGTGATGTTGCCTGGTGACGATTGCAGGGGAGAGCAGTGTTTGTTTTGGTGCTGAGCTGATTAAATCACACTCTCACAGCAACACCCCGGCCTATCGCTCTCTCTGCCTGCCGTTTTCAGGACGGTTGCTGTGCTACACTGGCTGCCTCTGTTTTCAGGCAGCAGTGTGCAGCGGAGGTCACACTGTAATCCTGCCCGGCTCAGTGCGGTGCACAAATACACACAGAGTTGAATGCACAAACAGCCACATCTAAATAGAGGTTTGGACTTTAGAAGGAACCATGCACATGTTTGCCGGCAGAGATTTCAGACAAGTAAGCCCTCTTATAGCCAGTCTCACAATTAAAGATGCATAATTAATTTAGTTCAAGCTGTCTTCCAGCGTAAAGCCCTGTATCTCCTGAGTCCATATTGAGAGAACAGTGTTTTTTTTTATTTGTTATTCATTGTTTTCAGCTTGGCATTACTGCCTTTTCTCCTTTTTTATTTGCAAAATGAAACACAAATGAGCCTTTTTATCTTTTAATAGTTGATAAAAATTTTACCTTGTGTATTTCTAAAGCTAGTTTATATCTTTCTCTTTTCATAGAGGAAGCCTCCCTATAGCTTTCACCCTGAGGACAGCTGCTTTATTTCCTGTCTTTGATCTGCAAGGCCTTTCATACATTCTTGCCACAATTCATGTGTTAGGCGGGGAAAGTGAAACAGTGCTTCCTCATATCGACACAAAAATATCTTCTCACTGTGGAGGTCATGCTTCTTTCTTAAAAAAATAAAAATTAAACTAAGTTAGTCAGAACAACCTTTCTTCCTTTTGTTGTTTTTCACTGTTTTACTACACGTACAAAGCTAAAGTCGGATAATTAACACCTAAACACAAACTATATTGAATAATAACTTAATAATGCTTCACGTTTACATTGTTCAAATACAAGAAAATCAGCTGATATTGGCCCGTCATATTTGATTGATTGACTGGATCTTGAGGGACTGAATTTATTTTGGATAAGACTTAACCCAGCCATCATCATCAGACCCTTCTGTCCACAGCAACACTGTCGCTTATTTCCACAGTTCTGCTGTTAAGGCTAAATCAGCTTTCACCAGACTGAATTCTCACTTCCTCTTCATCACCATTCCTCTGCCTTTTTCTTCTGCTTCTCTCATTTTTTGACATCTCTTTTGATCATCTTCTCATGCTCTTTTGTCTTCTTTTAGCCCTTTGCTCTGTTGGCTGGCTTTAATCTTTCTTTTTATATTTGACATCCCAGCTGGTTTTTGAGTGTTTTGGTATATCAGAGCCTCTAAGGCCAACTTCTTGGATTGGTTTCCCAGTCCCGTCACTGGTCAGTGACATTAAATAACTGGAAATGTCTCACAGTGTGCCCTCGGTTAGTCTGGAAACCAGTAATTTTCCCATGACTTAACAGGATGAAGCTGGAGGTGTCAGCAGGTGTCATGATGAATAAACATAACAGTTGAGGAAATGTGGGTGTTTGAAATGTATTCAGTCATCATGTGATGTTATGTGTGAAAGAGACAGAGCAGGGCTTTCCGTTTTTTTTTTAAATATAGCTGAGAAAGTCAGGGAAGTACTTTGTAACTAACCAGTGCTGTCTTTTCTTTTTTAATCAGATTGCCATGCACCGTCTGCTAGAGGGAAATGTTTGAGTGTATTTGACACCACATTGTTAGACAGAGAGCCATTTATGATTCTCCATCATGTTTGTGTTCCATACTTGGGCAGAGGTTGGTCAGGATGTGATATTTTGATCCCGGGTCACACAGGGATAGTGGCCTGAATGGACCAGAAGGAAAACAAGACATGTCTAGACCACAACTGCAAATGCTATTTACTGAATATTTTTACACTTTGGATTTAAACGTGCTTTAAGGAACATTAAAGAAAATGATTTTTTTTTTCTCTTGTATACCATTATTTCCATATTTTTTAAGTCTATGTTGCAGTTAAGGACTTTGTGGGTTCTCTGAGGAAGTGTGTTTATGCTCCTCTGGATTGATTGGGTCCTGAATATCAGATTATGTGTGTGTGTGTGTGTGTGTGGTGTGTGCATAAAAGGATTCTGACCCGGTGCTTTCCACAGATTATGACTTATCTATACTAATCCAAGGAGGGGGGTGGACAGAGAGTCATTACCAAGAGAGGCAAACAAGAAAATGCATAACCTTCATTACAACATTGTTGTTTTCCTTTTAATATGTGGAATCCTTTATAATATGTTTATGTGTAAGCATTTTAAAACATATTTACTGAACACTTAGTAATGTTAAGGATATAATTACCCATATCAGTCTTTTAGAAGACAGTGTTTATAGTTTTATTTTTCTTGTGTACTGAATCGGACATAATGTGAGATGCACCTTATACTGTTCCTGTGTCCACATGCAACTGAAGAAAAGTCCGTTTGCCTTGTACTTGTTATGATACCTTTGTTTAAAAACCACAAAGTGACTCCACCAGGAGCTTCATTTTCTTCTTGCAGACCAGCCAAATTCCTTTTTGTGATGTGATGGAGGTTTTTGTTGACAGGGGCTTGTTATTTACTGGGTGGAAGGAATGTGTGTGCCGTGCCTCAGGCTACCATATCTGACAGAAAAGGCCAGTGAGTTGGATTATGACATCATGGGACATGGAAGAGAAGCTAGTCTCATATGACTTTATAGGCGCTGCTGTTGGTTTTAACCTGGCAAGTTGATGAAGACCACACTGGTCTTAAACTGGATCATTTGGGCTAATAACTTTTGTGCAGAGTTGCTTAGGGATTTGCATTTGTTATAGAGTATAGACAGACGGACGTAAATGTGTCACTGAAGCTTATCAAAACTATCATGTTAAAGACTAAAAGGCAGTTAACCTGCACTATTATCAGTGTTTATTCAACTCTATTAATAGATTATCCCTCACTATGTCTCACTGCTGTCCACACCACCCCCTCCACAGCATTGCTGCCCTCTCTGATATAGCTGTACAGCCATGGACATGCACACCATAGGTCTCATTAGTGGTTAAATATATCAGCGTGATTGCATACAGGTTTAAAGTGGGTGAGCTGGGGAATGTAAACACTGTACATGCAGTGTACACGGAAGGATGGTCTGTTTATGAGCACTGCTCTATCTGTTTTGTTTCTAAACCCGTTTCTAATCCGTGGGTCCAGCACAAGTTGGATCAGAGTGGTTCCTTTTCTGTCTGACACATTTCCTTGCTGAAGCTGGAGGATTCAGTCTGCTCTTAGCAGACTCAACCAGAGCTTAAAATAACCTCCAGTTTGATTTAACCCTACAGGGAAACACTTTCAGTCAGGACTGGACAAGCAAGCTGCTACTGTGTAGCACAGAAAACTGATCTTAGAGATCTGATCTGCTCTTTCTGTGTGTAAAACTCATTTTAATTGCATTGGTTTATTTCTTGCACTGTTTAGATGAAAAGCAGAAGTTAATAAGAGTGAGCACATTTTATATCTAAATTTGTCAGTTTGATGTATTTACATCAAGAATTTAGCACTTGAATGATGCATTCAAAAAAATTCAGTCACCAATGAAAATATTTATAGTGCATCACAAAATGCTGAATATTACATGTCATTTTGATCTTATAGATGGTTTCTTTCCTGCATGATAAAGGCACAGTTAACTAAAGTAAAATGCATGTTTGTTGACATACCATAAGTCTTTTTTTCTCCCACAGTGACCTGCTGTGGTGGTGGGGTCAAAGATGGGTTTATACCTTACAATGTGAATAGGGTTGTATTTCACTGGGTGAAGCTTTCAGTAATTATTTAAGGTGGATCTCCTGGACCAGAGGTCAAATCAGAAGAATGGGATTTTCCTGCAGATTTCCACTATCATTTCACATCTTTTTTTTTTTTCTCTGTAGCATTAACAGCTTTGTTTGACACAAGACAAAAGGATGTTGTAGAGAGAAAATGAAATGAAAATACTTTAATAAACCCCACAGGGAAATTGCAAAGATAAAGGTCTTCTAGAGTTTTCCTTGAAGCAAAGCATGCGGTAATGCTGGAAACTGTCAGATCATTTGCATTTTCTTGAGAAGGTATATTGTTAAATGATTTTCTTTAGTATTTTTTTTTTCTTGAATTTAGTCCCTTTAGGTTTTTTTTGTTTTGTTTTGTTTTTTGCTTGTGTGCAGAATGAAATAATTTCCCTTAACAGTCTTTCAGCATTGAGAGCAAGCATGAGGTCACCATCCTCAGTGGGCTTAATGAATTTGTAGTGAAGTTTTTTGGACCACAAGGAAGTAAGTGCTTATCTCTGCTTTGGTTAAGAGTTTTTTGTCTTAATATTTGCTGTTAAATAATCATTTTTTCTTCTTTAACCATGTTCAGAGGAAAGTAGACACTTTAATGGGGCAGTTTTCATGATTCAATCTATTTTCTGAGCAAACATTAATCCTAGAATATTTCTTATTAAATGAATTCACCTCATCTGAAGTCCAGGTGGGGCATGTGGGACAGTTTTTGCAGTAATATCAGCCACTCTGTTGTTTGGAACATAAACAGGATTGAAACCAGGTCTCAGTCTACAAGTTGTAAAACAGAGAGGAGGAAAGTTTGCAGAAAGTTTGGATGAGTGAGTGTCCATGCTGTTTGCAGCGTCTGACTCCTACAACCAATGCTAGTCATTACGAGGAAGAAAATCATGTCTGACCGCCTTCATGACCCCTCCAAACTACGTCAAATTAGGTGTTACTGTTTTATTTACGCTTGTGCACCGTTTGTATGTGCTGCTCACTTTCAGTACATACGGTTCCTGTTACGTACAGCTATTCTGGGAGAGCAGCACACACTCACTCTGAGCCTTCGTCTATTCCTCTTTGATGTCAGTGAATTATTAGAAGTGATTTAAAGGTAAAGAGTGCTCTGAGGCTGAAATGCATTACTGCGTAAAATGGCAGAGAAATGAGGAGCAAAACTTCAAATGCAGAGAAGAAAATTGATATAACTCTGTAGTGTCCAAATCCACCGGAGTGCATGAAGGATGGAATATTATGTTCCGTGGAATAAAAGTATCCTTTTTGCTCCGAAGAGGTTCTTTTTAAAAGTTTCTTGTTCACTCTTTTTTTTTTTTTTTGCACAGCACCGTATGAGGGAGGTGTGTGGAAAGTGCGAGTAGATCTTCCTGATAAATATCCATTCAAATCGCCATCAATAGGTAGGAGCTTTGCCTTCATGTGTTTTTCTTTTCTTTTCTTTTTTTTAGCTGTTGTTTGCTTTTCATGTACGCTGTTTATTTTTTCTTTGTTTTTTCAGGATTCATGAACAAGATTTTTCATCCCAACATTGATGAAGCGTAAGTTGATTTTCAAATCATGACTTGACTAAATCAGGATAGTGTGATTAAAATAATTTCTGGAATATATAATTGTATTCAGTTATCTCAGCTAGAGGGAGCAGAGGAGAAAGGGGGGGGGGGGGGGCATTGATCTCTATAGAAAATATGTCATTTATGCTGGACTACAACAGGCCGAACATATGGCGTGTGTTCTGCTGGAAAAACATTCTGAGATCCTTTATTACACCCATTAAGAAACAACAACAGGGAAGCGGTGATGCTTATTGGCAACTTTATGGGACCAATGGAGCCAGCCACACTCATTTCTTTTGGAGTTGCCAGGTTATTAAACCTTATTGGAAAGAGCTCCTTAGAGAATGTATTTGGAGTAAATATTCACCTACAATTGGTAACCACGTATCAGGGTGACACCTTTTGCCCTCAAACAGGAAAGAGAAAAGTTTTACCAGATCTGGTCAAAGAGGACTGAGTATGTAAAACCTGCAAGATCAGATTTAAATTTGATTTTGTGATATATATATATATTCCCCCATATCTCTTCTTCCTTTTAACAATAGGATGTAGGCTTCCATGTTCAGATTCAAGTTCTGAATATATATTATTAAAAAATCTAATAAATTAATAAAATAAAAATATATTTTACAAAAAGGACCATTTTGGGAAAGCAATTTAAAATCATCACATTTCTCACTTGAATGAAGAAGAAAAGCAAAGACCCTGATGGAAAGTCTGTAAGGATGTAATTGCAATTTGTTCTGTAAACAAAATTGTAATATGTTGCTTTTCTTCAACAAAAAAGATAAGATTTTGAGACTAATTTTAGCACGATGATATGCAACCATGTTGGAGATTACAGCTTATAGTAAAATCCAAAATATAAAAATAAGATGTGAGGTTAGAACTTGCATTTCCTTTTTTTTTGTAGTTTAATCATAAGTAGTCAAAGCACTGGTGGTTTGTTATGAGCGCGAACAGACCACCAGTGTAGTTGTCATACCAAAATGTGGCAGGTTTCAGCAAAGTCCTGACTTTCAGCCTGCTTAATATAAACTCCAACCATTCAAGTTATTTACATTTAAATGTTAATGAAGCTAACTGATGGACTTATTAGTTATAGCAATCCAGTATAACCTTGGAAAAAGTAAAGTATAATTGAATCTATGCTCTGAGCTTGTGACACAGATAAATATTGTATCGACCACCTTACTAAACATTAATAAAAACAATCATGTTTTAATCATTCAGCTTAAATAAAACACGTGTGGCAAATGGACCTGAAACCAAAATAAGTAAGTCCAAACATGCGCCCGAACATTATAAACTGTCTGACGTGTGATCATCTGGTAAGATAAAAATGCCAGTGCTCCATAGATTCTTTTATAGATCACAAAGCTCTGTGTTGAGACCTGCAGCTTTTAATTTAAGGTGATAGTCGTTTATTAAACTCCCATTTCTTTGAGTAGCGGTTGACGAGTCTAGATGAAACAATGGTGTGAGTGCATGGCCTTTATTTTATAAATGAGTAGTCTATATTCTCTGACAGGCCACTCCTCTCCAAAATTTAAAGACCCACTAAGGTTAAAACTTACTGTACATTTAGACTGCTCTCATCTGAACGCTTTAAATTCATCACCAAGAAGCAACTAAAATAATGTGAACACCAGTGAAAAGTATATGAAATTAAAATCTAACATCTAAAGCAATTCAAAAAATGACTTAAATTACTTTATGGCCTGTGAGTAATAACATATAAACAATAACAAATGGTTAAGGTTTTGTGTTGACTTGTTCAATGGGCTACTTAAAGTCATTTAACTATCAGTAAGAGCCCTAACTAGACACACAGTACTTAAAGTTGACAAGAACTGTGTGGCTAGTAGCAAACAGTACTGTAGCTGCTGGTTACCTGTAGTTTATAATTTTAACCTGATTTATTGTGACAGCCCTTGTGGTGCTCAAAGATAACTGCTCTCAGGTTGGAAGTGACACGCCGACCTCTTCAGGCTGCTAACTCTGTTTTTGTCTTGGGTTCCCAGGTCAGGGACAGTGTGCTTAGATGTCATCAACCAGACATGGACAGCCCTTTATGGTGAGTGGCTACGTATCAGTTTCCCCCACAGAGGGTTGTATAATTTATGTGTGAAGAACTTGACATTGTGCCATCAGCCCACACACAAAAAAAGAGAAAGATTGTTAGACCTCCTGCTGGCAAGTGTGTGCACATCAGACAGTGGTGCACTGTTGGCCCTAATCTACTTACCGAGGGGGGAAAGGTAAACACTAACGAGGTAATAGTCTCACCCAGCAAGGTCAGTAAACATTCACCTCGGGTAGAAATGTTTTACTATCTGTCAGCTCAGGAGACGCGCTCACATGTTCTCAGTGGCAGCAGTTTTATGTTGTTTCTCACACAGTTGCTTTTCTCAGTATCGCTGTGTGTATGCCATTCTCCAATTTGTCTTGCCCTTCTCGGGTTTTATTTGCCCACTAGTTTCTCCACATTATCCCCTCCACAGGTCTAATACAGCTGAACAGTATAGTGACTTTACAGTGGTTCAGCATGCATTGTTTGTTATGACTGGTGTTCTCACTCAGGAGCAATCAAATGTGAGTTTGATATTAATTACTGGGCTTTGATCTTTTGTGCTTTAAAATTCCAGCTCATTCACATGTTCTTTATCTCCCTTTATCATGTTTTTTACTTGTGTAAGATGCCATTGGGTTTGTCATATTGGAAAAAATACTAGTCACACATAGAAAGAACAAGCCAATCTACCACTTGTTGCATCCAATGGTTCTCTGCAAAGGAGAAAACAAAACATCATAATCCTACACAATAGACAATGAAAACATTTACTTTCCAGCTTGAACATACCCCAACAGTGACACCTAGGAGATGAGAAAAAAATTGCAGGTATTCCACGAAGCTTCAGCTATAAGGAAAAATCAAATGAAAGGCATTAGTGTGAGTTAAGCCTCAATGACGCTATCCTGCTGAGGATTTAAAATCTGTGGTCTGCTAACTATCAGATCTTTCTGTCTGATCTACTGATTGATTATACACTTTGATGTGACTTAATAGTCACACTTAATATATTTATATCATTATTGAATGGTTTGTCTGTCAGGTTCTTCCACATTTTTTGCCTTGAAAGTGACTCTTTCAGCAGTTCACATTAACATCTATCCTCTTAATTCCCTCAGCTTGTAAATTCAGGATGCATTTTCTTCTTCTTCTTCAGATCTGACCAACATCTTTGAGTCGTTCCTGCCCCAGCTGCTGGCGTACCCAAACCCTATTGATCCCCTGAACGGTGATGCAGCTGCCATGTACCTTCATCGGCCAGAGGAGTACAAGCAGAAAATTAAAGGTTCACCCTAATGGAAACACATTTAGTGTCGATTCCAAGAAATCTTTATTTCTCCTTTTATTTATTAATCCTTTCTTTCTTTTCCTTCAGAGTACATCCAGAAATATGCAACAGAGGAGGCGCTGAAGGAGCAGGAAGATGGGGCAGGCGACTCTTCATCTGAAAGCTCCATGTCTGATTTCTCAGAAGATGAAGCCCAGGACATGGAGTTGTAGTAATAGGAGGGCTCCCCCATCCCGACCCCTCCTTTAACCCCCACAGAGACTATATTTGATTTCCTCACCATGAGAAAGCAGACTTATAATATTCATATTTAAACAAGTTGATTTTTTTATTATTACTACTAAACAAGGATTTTTATGGATATCTAGCCTTCGGTGTGTTTGACAGACACCCCTCCTACTCTGTAGCTGTTGATCCCCACACAGATGTCGTAGCGACTGCGTTCACCTTCTGCGCCGGTTATCTCTGCATTTGTTTGATGTCAGAAATTCCCATGAGCGTCTAATTTCTTGCCTCAGATTTTATTTTCTAACATAGCACGCTGTAGTTGGACATGAATCCTATTTTCTTCTATTTTCTCAGCGCTAAGTGACTCTGACCAACATTCTGGTAGTTGCTCCACCACAGAGCTGCTTAGGTCTTGTTTTCCCAACATAATTACAGCGCTACCCTCTAGATAAGACAGTATTTTAAAGCAGAACTTGGTAAACTTGAGATACAGGATGGTATTTGTTTGTAAATTTACTCCTCTTCCTCTCTGCTGTGCTTCAGCTTTGTCTAGAAAAGCCA
This sequence comes from Melanotaenia boesemani, assembly GCF_017639745.1. Classification (NCBI taxonomy): domain Eukaryota; kingdom Metazoa; phylum Chordata; class Actinopteri; order Atheriniformes; family Melanotaeniidae; genus Melanotaenia; species Melanotaenia boesemani. Next base: position 21,274,631 of record NC_055704.1, read on the forward strand.
CTGTCATGTATATACAGTCTATAGGACACTGATCAGAAACTCCTAGCTGTGATTGGTTGTTTCCACTCAGTCACAGTGGGTTTTTGCCAATCGCCTTAGAAGCACCATGATGAGCCAGAGGAACTCCCTTCCCACCCTCCTTTTTTATTTTCTTTTTTATTTTGTCACAACAGCCCTGCTAGTGCATAGTGGCAGTTCCAGCTGCACATAGCATCTTTTATTCATGTTAAAGTTTTGATTTAAAGCACACAGTTGCGCACAAGCTGTCTTAGCTCACCTCAAGTGGATTATGGTGACTCACAAATGAACCCATACTATTTGCTAAACACATCTGTCAAAGTATTGAGACACATTTTATGAAAAAATTAGGCTTTATTTCTCATTCTCTGATAACTGATGGCTGATGACTTTTTTTTATGAAGACAGAAGTGGCTCTACCATAAGGTTTCTGGTCAGATTCATTTGGTGCTCTCTGAACTGAGTGAGAGACCAAGCCGAAACCATCTGACCATATTAAATTAATGATTAATGTTGGGAGGCACTAAATATCCTCATTGTTCATGTTGCCACTATATTTATAATCACATCTCTTTGTTTTTAAAGAAATGTCTATTGGCATTCTGTTGCATTAAGAAAACCAGCAACAAATTGAGTTTTAGTTTCACTGCAAACCAACCCAAATGGTCATATGGTTACTAGGGAGATCTGAGGGAAACTGAGACGGATCTTTGTCTCTACATGCAGGTTAGTGTTTCGGTCCTCCTCACATTCCACTGTTACAAGGAGCTTGCTCCAGTGCATGCTCTTCTTGTTGGTCTAACCTGTGCTGTATAACTGGACTATATTAATGGATTTCCATTCTATCTATTTCAATCAATAAGTTGAGGATTGCAAAAATCATAGCCCAACAAATGACATTACGGCTTGTAGCTTTTTTCTTTTCCAGAGGAATGAACTTCTTATGTTCAGATTTAACTGCTTAACTAAATGGAAACATTTGTTATTCATCACTGAGTCAGAGTGGTGAGTTTCTTTTCTTTTTCCCCCAACTTTTACTTGTCTTTAAATTTGTTCCCAATGGGGGGGGGGGGGTCAAGAAATTTTTTTTCTTCTTTTATGTACAGCACATACCTTGTACAGAGATGAGACACCCCTCTATAGCCTTGTGGAAATTCAGTGTTTACGCCAAAACACTGACTTTGTGATGTTCATCGAGGCAACAAATTTGCAGTGAAACTACTTTAAAACAAAAAAACTTTGAAATGTCTTCACTTCCTACATTGCAGTAAGAATCACTGGTTGCTTTGTGGCAGACTGGACCCAAGTGGACGATGCATACTTGGGAGGTCAACCTCATCACCTCTGATCTCATCTCCCTCTTCTGTGCCTCATCACAAAAGGAGCATGATTGTTAAACGATTCCACAAAACTCGTGCTTGTAAGAAACCATGGAGGTCAAAGATAACTTCTAATAAGTAGAGAAGCACATTGTTTTAACCATTATCCTGCTTTTATTCTTTTCTTCATGCAGTTTGATCCACTTCCAATTTGTGATTTGACATCAGTTTTCATTCTGTTGAATCGGGATATTTTCCCAGGGCTGAGTAGCATAAGGTTTATTTGAGCTTATTTAGGATTGTTCGACTTTATGGCTCAGGTTTGAAATGCAGTTTGCTTGTTGTATCATGCATAGCATGAGCGTTTTCACCTAGAAGGCAGTAAAAGGCTGGAAATCATGCTAACGTTTGTTGAGTTCTGTTTTTGACATAGTTGTAATGGGTGGTGACTTCAACTAAACGTGCTATATGGCTGTGTTTACAGATAGTGTTCCATAGTTTGGTATACCTTCCTGAGGGGAAATCATTCAGTCTGTTTTGTGGTTATATGTGAGATACCCCATAGACATGCCTTCTTTTCTTCTCTCAGCAGTTGTACAGATGAGCTTGAGGGATTGCAAGCTAGCATGATGCTTGAGCTGTAGCGAGCCTGATGGATCTAACTGTACAGAAATTAAGTGTGGCTCAGCCCTTTTCTTGAGATTGGATTCGATCTACAGGCGTGATTTTATGTAACAGATCTGTGCTCATAAAAAATCACCACATTGGAGCACAGAAACACATGTTTAAATGAATACACCATTAATAGAATAACTAGATTTAACATAGTGGATAGGCATTTACAGAGCCAATCTTTGGGATATTCAACATGTTCAAGGCAGTAAAAATAACAAATCTTCTACAATCCCTCAAAGATGTGTCCTACAGAGAAGACCCCTTTTTTTTTTTCTTTTAAAGTTGGCTGTGATGCAACCTGTAGTTCAGCTAAATTCTAACACCAGTCAGAAATTTATCCTTCGTTTTTCTTTTCTTTTCAAGCAATTCAAAACTTTTTATTACCTTAGGTTTGTTGTATCTGGGTGCAGAAAATAGGAAATACCCCTGTCAAGAATTCTTTTCTTACTTTATTTTGTGTATATTGAGCAATAAATTAATGATGTTTTAAGCTGGTGTTGCTCTGGTTGGAAAAAGAAATCTGATATTTTAACGGACCTCCCCTTTGTCTTTTTTTTTCTTTGGACTCCCTGCTATTGCTTGTCTGGAGTTATCTCTAGCTAAAGAGCTAACGAACCCGTTCTTAAACGAGTGAATGATTATGCTTCTTATTGCCACTTGAATTCTAAATTATGCAAATGAAAGGAATTGTGGTTATTAGTATTTATGATCTCCTTTTGCTTTATCCCTTCCACTTCCTCTGCTTGAAGATGACTTGCAGGAAATGTTTTCACTATTAGTTTCAAACAGTGAAGGCAGACAACTGGATTTCACAATGTCTCATTATTCTGACAGCAAACCTGCATATAAGCAAAGCACAACATCACAGGCACACATTTATAAGGACACACTCCCCCTTAACAGCCTGCTGCATACAAGCATGAAGGGCTTGAGCTTAGTGAAAAGATCTGGACTTTTATTAATCATAGACGAAACGCCCAAAACCCATTCTCAATTTTATCAGCACAGCTGAAGAGAGTCTGCACCCTGAAAAGTCTCCCCTACCCTGTGTGTTGACGATGTCCCCTCGGGACGTTGCATGCTTGTGGTTTGGATATGACCCTCTCTCAGCGTGCACCTCCCATTCTGTCTCGTGCTTGTGTGGATTTGTTGCTCTTTGTTGGCAGGCCTCTGCTATCAGGGCATTTAGCAAGCACACGCAACGTGGAACATGAGTTTTTCAAAGAAACTGTGTATTTGGTACCTATTGTGTGGTATTTGAGGGTTAAAACATCAACCTTTTTTTTTTTTTTTTTTTTTTTTGTTAAAGTCCCTTCTTGGTCTTATTTTTATTACCTTAATATTCCTATTTTTTTTTATTTTTTTTTGCATTGAGAAGTGGGCATTTTTGTCACAAAGACAAATGCCCTCCATTACTAGGCTTATAACCTCATAAATAGTTGTGTATAAAATAAACTGTTATAACTTCTTTTTTAATAAAACATTCAATGTGAATACATGCTGTTTGTCAGGGACTGATTATTCTTGTGTGTTGCTTTGAATTATTTCCATCATATTCCACATTAAAACGTTTACTGTACGGTTATAATGTTCTTGATACTCAAAAAAGAAAAAAAAATCCCACGTGTATGAGCACTATATCACAAAAAAACTATCCAACTTGGTTTCACAAATGACCAACAAATTAACAAATTTTTTTTTGCTCTCTTTACAAAACTACCACAACTTGTCTATTTATCAAGTTTATCACTTTCTTTCTGTCAATGATCATCTTCCTGTGGAGCAGCAACCAACGTCTACCACTTCCTGTTCTTCCTTAACTTTGTTCCTTCTTCAACTAACAGCTGTTTTATTCATGCTTCTGTTTATTTATTTATTTATTTTTAATCAGTTGCTCATGTTTGGGCTACTTTTAGCTGCGGTAGATGCCAAATAACTGACTTCACCTTCGTTTACTAGGACATTTTCCGGCATTAATTACTCGAGCTAAACATTTATAGTTATAGTAAATGTTCAAACATTAGTTTGGAAGATGTTTTACTAATGCTCTTTACAAGATGGCTTCAGCTCTGGGGTGGTGGCAGGTTTCCTCACATTAACTTCTCTCTGTTATTCCAAAACATTTAATTAATTTGTTTAACCTTTCTTTAGCAGTAATCTTTTTTTTTTTCTTATTTTGTTTTTACTTTTTTTAAAAATGCATATCTATTTTTTTTAACTCATTTTAACTTTTTTATTTATGGTTTTACTTATTTTATAATTATTTTTTATTTTATGTAAGAACCTCTGTTTCATCAATGGTGGCAAGCTGTTCTGGCCCTGATCATGATATTACCAACACTTTGACAGATAGGATAAGCCCCTTATTCTCCTTCAAATATGTTTTATTTAAAGAAAAAATTGTTTTGTATTCATCCATTAAAACCATTGTTACAATTTCTTACTATAAGAACTATACAGACAAGCAGCCTAATGGTATTTTTGAAGAGCAATGTCTTCTCTTTTTCATCTTACATGCACATCAGTGTAATTCAGTGTTTTTCTGATTGTAGATTTACTAATGTTAATATTTCCAATGTAAGATTGCCATTTAGTTGCTTTGTGATCATTCTGATTATTAAACACCTTGTTCTTGAATCATTCTTTCTTGGTCAACCACTAAACCCATATTCCCTGATCTGCTTCTTAGTCTGAAACTAATTTATATTTTATTTAATCAAATGTAAAAATGCAGTTAAAGGAAATTCTTAAGATTTCCAAAGAAGACATTCATCCTGGTCAGTCTGTGCACCACTGAGAGGCAGTGCACACCGTTTTTATAAAAATATCAGCTACCAGGACTGTTCCACAAGATGTCAGTGTGGCACCATTTTCCGACATCACAAATCCTCCCCACATCTCAGCAGCTTGCAGGGATTATGGTTCAAGTATGTGGAGTGCTCCCAGTGAGTACTGAAACTTGAGAACCCCATTAGGGTCCCATTCTTCCAGCCTTAAATGAATGAAATTAATGACCATCTAAAAATGCAACTTCTGAAAGGGTCCAATAATGCTGTTTTTAGTCCTGGTTTAGATATATGTCTAAATTTGTCTCAAATTTCTGCTTGAATATGGCATCTACAGTAGACACTGAGGTTGTACTTTGACATAGATATCACGCTACTCAAGAAAAACTTTGCCATGAAGGTATGACTAACATGCAATGCGGGATGATGTTGAAGCAGTGAGCCAGAGGAGGGTGTCACCTCTTCTCTCCTCTGTCCTCAGCTGAAACCCTCCCCGTATAATCACAGCAGGGGAAAATAAATGCTGTGACATAAGGCAGTTTAATCCTCTCCTCTGAAAAATGTATTCTGTCACGCAGCAATCTGTTCTCCCTTCCTGTTTGTCTTTATTGCTGTTGCAATGATGTGACATAAAATTAATCTCACATAGTGCATTTGTCAAATGGTCACAACACATGTTAGTTACCACTTGCTATATTATCCTATAGTCTCTGCTCTTCTACTACATATATCTCCTGTTCTGTACTGTATATCCTGTGCCACGCCACAAGCACGTCCATAACAAGAGTCCTAGAAGGTCTTCATCACAGCCAAGAATATCAGTCTCATGGTTGACATATGTCTGTTTTTGTCACAGATTCTGTCAAAAACATGGGATGTAAAGATTTCTGCTGTATGGGTAGAAATATCCGGAGCGACAGGAATCTTGAATAATGTCTTAATTAACCCCTTATTTCCCTGTAATTTACACTGACCTATGAAGCATAAGTATAATTAAAGCACATAACTCCAAGGATGAGGCAATGTTGTCTGTAAACATAACAGACCACTTAATAAAGAACCTTATCTTTAAGTATACCTTTATAGTAGCTACAGAATGTGTTTCTGTTTCATTGTTGCATCAATGTAAAATGCCTAAGGCAACACAGTTTATTGGACAAAAGTAGTATTTCTGTACCAACAATAAGATTCCCAAAGAGCTGCAAGCCAAAAACTAAGCAAATCTCAGCATGGTGTGTAAGGTGTCTTTAAAAAAGTGAGAAAACTGGAAAGGTGCGTCTGACCTGAGAAACAATCTAACGAGCTAAAAACTGACACACTGTTTGCCAAAGCTTATCAAAACCGGTGTGCCATTCTTAAGGAAGAGAAATTCCTACACAGAGCTTGGACCTCAGCATTACTGAATCAATGTTGACGATGAATGGATCAAAAGGCAGCCAACATCCAAAGAAGATATTTGGAAAGTCTTTCAAGAAGCCTGGAGAACTATTCCTAAAAACTATTGAAAGAAATTACAGGAAAACCTGGCTAAGAGAGTTCAGACTGCGTTGATAAATAAGGGTGGGCATAACTAAGCTCATACTTGCACAAATATCTGCAGAGGGTAGTTTAAGACTTCGCAGTCTTGTACTCTGGGTACAAGTTAAGGAGTCTGAATCAAGGCAACAGAGGCAGATAACTTGACTTTTATCTCATAGTATGAGTCTAACTTTATATTTCCACCATACATCTCAGCTCTCGCCAATGAGGGAGTTCCACTTTATCTGTGTGTTGGATGCGGCAAATGGTTCCTGTGGCATTTTGCATTATATGAAATTACTTACACTTAAAAACATAACTACGCACAGGCATTTTGGAAATTTGTTACCATCCAAAATTGCAAACTTAATTTCAGTTACCACTGATGACTCATGCCTGATTTTATCTGTATCCTTGTCTTTCATTTTCCCTTTCTCCTGCATCAGAAGAGGAGAGTGGATGGATGGAGGGAGGGAGGAGAGGATGAGACTGTCTCTTCACAGTCCTGACCTCCAGGAGTCCAGCAACCCGAGATCCTCAATGAAATATTTAAAGCTTCTGTTTTATCCGCAGTGCGTTGGTCGAGGCAAACTGCGGGTCTCCATGACGTAATGCCAAACCCAAACACAGACTGTGTGATTGGTCAGTGCTGAACAGGGTGGTCAGGTGTCCTGTGCCACTGTGGTCTTTTAAGGCATTATAAAGCCCTGAGGCTCCACATTAGGCTTATGGGCTGTCTGCTGCGAGGTATGATCAATCACTGTTCCAAGAGCAAAGCTTTTAGCTGTAAATGTGCCTCATGTGGACTTTCTTCATTAGCTCACCCATGTTCATAAAGGAGCTCTCTAAAAACCCAGTGAATGTTTTAATTAAGTCATATGTTTTTTGAAATTCAGATGTCTTTATTAATCTGTAATAGTTAAGTATAAAATGAAGCCTATGTGTGATGGGTTTAATAGATAACCAGAGATATTCCACACAAATACCTGCTGCTGGGTAGCTGACAGGCCGTCAACTAGTCAGCGCCAACGACAGCTAACATTCAGACTGAGTGTCGGGTTCCTCAGGCTGGGTTTAGCTCTCTCAGGTTACAAGCTCTGTTTCAGAAGCACAGTTGGGGGTGCAACAACAGCAAGCGGTACAATGATCCCTGGATCTTTACTAATAGATGAATCACTGATTAACATGCAACCTGCCTGCCACCAACTCCAACAACCTTTCTGCAGCAGAGGGGCAAAGAGAAAGACAGTAGCAGGCCCTGCAGGGGCTGATTGGTATGAAAACAGTCACATGTAGCAGCAGTTTTTACAACTCATACAAAAAAATAGAACAAAAATAGTTTTTTTAAATTTTGTGAATCAAATATTGAATTTTGGAAAACTGTTTATGTCTTACGTAAAGATGCTGCCAGTTCATGTTATCATTGGTCTCATTTAATAACGTTTCATTCTCCTCAAACATAATTTGGTAAAGCTGTATCTGCTGAAACAAGACGCAATCAGGTTAATAGATTAGTAAAGGAATCAGGTTAATACAGGAAAATAGCAGAAAAATTTTGAAAAAAGGAATATTTGCATTTTTCTTGTTTTTTTTTTATTAATTTATTAAATATTTGTTTAAATTTTCCTAAAATGTTGCTGAAATATTGGAAATGTTTCTGATGTTATATTTATCCTTTTTTAAAGATTTGAGACTATTTTTGTTTATATTTATTATTACTTGCATCTATATGTTATTGAGTTTTCTTAAATATTTCCTTTCTCTCTCTGTCTCTTTGGCTACCACAGTCAGTTATCATTTTAAATCTTCCTCTACAGAAATGAGTCATCATCACTTATTCAGGTAGATTAAGATTGATTAAAAATTCCTTTTTGTGTCATTGTTATTTTTGAGAACAGCAGTTAGAAAAAAGGTGGTGTTATGACATAAAATAAGAAAGAAAGAATATGTAGGCTTCCTTACTTTTATCAGCGAGTTTTGGGTGGGATTACAATGAAATGTCGCTTCCCTTTGAAACAGTGCATTACATTATCCATACTTATTTAGATATTCCTTTCAAGTAATGGACTAAACCATGTCGCATTATTATTTCATCCAGCATCCTATGGCCTGAATCCCTTCAGGAGAGGAGGCACAAAACGCACAGCGCACATCTGATCCCTCCACTGGCACCTGTCTCATCTGCTCCGGCACGACAGGCCAAATGAGTTTTTTTTTTTTTTTTAAATATTCATCGAGGACTACTCAAGTCCTATACACGCCCGCCTCTCACGCAAACGATCTGCGGCTCCGGTTTCAGCAGGTGGAAACCACGTTAAGGCTCGGATGGGCTCCACGCTCCTGCTCTCCAGCGTCGAGCAGCAGCGGCGAGGATTAATTTCACCGTCGCTATTCGCTCTGAATGCGCTGTAACCAAAGCCAGCTCTATCACCTCTAAATATTAGACGAGTTTTGCCCACCTAGTTATCTGCGTAATTATCAACAGCAGGTAAATGGACTCTGACTGGCCATCGGAGAGGAGCGTGGGCAGCACTCGCCTGCATATATTAAGCATCCAAAAGCGAGCTAGAGGCATAATTCGGGCACACGTCTTCAAGGACCACTTTGGTGGCGCGCATTTCTGCGTAAAAATCTGGGAAGAAGATGAGCAGAGGCCCCATGAAGGCCCAGTGCTGCTGTCACCTCTTGTCAGGCCACTTCCGTCAGGTCCACGACAGGTTGTATACTTTTTTATTTTTATTTTTTACTACAAAGGGGTTTGGAAACATGATTAACCATAATCTGCACATGACCACATTATAAAACCTGTTATATGAGCTATGACAGAAATACTTCTCCATATTAAAGGCATTTTTTTCTCGGTGTCCTCGCACAGGAAATGTTATGCAATCTGCAGAGAGTAACAGCAAGTGCAGGCTTTAAATGCAGTGCTTGATAATCATTAGCCATCTGGACGTGGTCATTTGATCTTGCAGCATCTCGACCCAAGAGCTTCAGCCTCAACAGCATCAGCCGACTAAAACAAATCCTGGTGGTGAGGGGGCTGGGACGATGCGCCATGAAATATCTGATGTAGGCTTGGTTTGTGATATGAAAATGGATGCCAGGGAAGGCCATGTTCTAGTGGTTATAAATTACGTAAATCTTTAAAATGGTGTAGCTTTTTGTCTTTTGTTTGTTTTAGACGTAAATGATTTGCTTATTTTTTTATTTTTCTTCAGTCTGTATTTATCTTCAGAGAAAGCACTGTGACCTTCAAATAGTGATGGATACACAACACACTGCATGTACTGCAGGCCTACAGGCCTCACACCCAGCATCAGGCTTGTCAGTGATTTGTATCAGACATATAATATTGTAGATGGACATTGATGTGTGGGGTCTATTGCAGAATTTGTCAAATTAGCCTTCCGCATAAAAATGCAATACAAGAGCTTTTGCTGTAGCCTTTTTTAAAATGTATTCCCCCTTTACATCACTTAATGTAGCTACTATATTGCTCAAAAAGGCCTATGTTTTATGCCAGATTATTTAAAAATAAATGGCAAGAGAAAATGGACAAAAAAATATTTCTCTTGACAAAAAAAATAAAATAAAATAATAAAAAAAATAAAAGCCTTTTTGGGCTGTGTGAATCAGAAGAGGGGGTTGGCCCAAATAATTTGTCAGGAAAGCGTTTTAATCCGGAGAGACAAAAAAACAATCCTCATCTGCTATGGCTGCGACAGTCCTCATTTTAAACAGGGCACCACTTTCAAAGTCTCCTCGCCTCCAGAGAGCTTCAACTTAAGGAAACTAAAGCCCGATACCTGAGGCCAAAAAAGCACAACAGAACAGAGGAGACATAAACGGGTTGGGTTAATGCTTAATGTTGAGTAGAGATGCTAGAAAATGTGGCTCATTTTTTTTTCTATACCGGGTGAGTAAATCCCTGAAGTCCATCAGGCGGAGGGAGACTGGATGGAAGCTGTTTGGATCCCGCTTCAAAAATACTCCACTATTATTATTACGGGTAGCCTACAGTGGTACGTTTTATTCCATTCGGCTTTTTAAAACTAGACTGTTCGTTTTACCCATTAAGCACAAACTATTTAAAGATTTGGAGTGCAGCAGTTTATACGTATCATATTTTCATTTTTGTCTCAAACAAGCGGGGGGAAAAAATACAAAATGACTTTATTCGCGGCTGATTGGCTGGTGTGTGCCTTTAAAAAGGTGCACCGGTTACCTTTCTTCTTGTGAGTGTGCGTTTCAGGACGCGCAGGTAAAAAAAGGGAGGAGGTTGTGTGGAGGGAGAGGACGGGAGAAGAGAATAGAGGAGAGAGGAACGCAGGGCTGAAATTGACATTTGATACTCAGGAAGTTCTGAACGCCACTTGGATTTCTTTTGTTTCATTGTAATTCTGCAGTGCTGCTGGTGGAAACGCGGACTGGAGGCTTGTGTCAGCGCCACAGAACATTAATAGCGGAAAGCTTTAAATTATAATGATAGCTTTACGGACTAATATAAGTGCTGGGGTCCGACTTCAGAGTAAATTTGCTGTTTCAGATGTGGCGCACAACGATGGACTCCGAGAAAGGTAGGCTATGAACTGCATTTTTATGATGTTCACTTTTGCAGCAGTTGAACATTGCTTTAAGGTAGACTTTTACTTGTTAATAGACACTATGTGAAAGTTTGGAAAATGTAGCATTCGCATCAAAATGCGCATAACAACGAAATTTACGCTAATTAAAAAAAAGAAAAAGTAGGCCGTTGTTACAAAACATATTTTGCTGTCTTTAGTAGATTTATATATTTGAAATAAAACGTTAACATGTCTAATACTAATAACAAAAACTAGAATTCCGTTAATTGAATCTATTGGAAGATAGTACCTACTCTTCAACATTTTCTGTTCTGAGCCACAAATACACTGAAAACGTTAAATGAAATCAAATTAAACCCCTTAAAAAAGGCAGAATTACGAAATTCAATGTTATATCGTTATTATTTAATAATTTGGTTTATTCAGCCTTATTTTTTGATCATGCCCCAGGTTGTTGTGTAAACTCTTAATCACGTTGCACCTGCTTTCACATGCATTCAATGCCGAGAGAATATAGACCCAGTCCAAGTCCCCTGGTTTTGGCAGCGTAATCCCGCGGATTAATACTCAATTTGGTTTCTTGTAAATTTATAACCACTCAGACAATTTTTTTTCATGGTATAATACAAAAAAGAGAGAATATTTAAATCAGATTAACAGTATCCAGATTTACAGAACTGTTGTACAATCTATAGGTGCTCATTGAATGTTCAGTATTGCAAATGGCCCAAATCTTAAATGAATCTGCACTTTTTCCCCCATTTATATCTTGTATTTTATATTTCATGCCATTTAGATGCCTCTTAATACCCAAACTGAACTTACAGCTGAATATTGCAGGTTGCATGACTGATGGGGAATTTAGATCTCGCTGCAGGTTGGAGGAGCGATAAATCCTCCCGAAATAACCGTGAAGTTGAGGACTTGTAGAGTCCCTATTCTGACAAATGCGATTAACTGCAGGGGCTTTAGAGCGGTTTAAAGCCAGCAGAGACAAAAAGGAAATATTGCAGCGTTATGAATCCTCTTGCTAAAGTCACAGATCTCTCCTAACGATCCCCTGCACGCTTGTTTAAGATATATCTTTTGTTCGTTTATCTTAGCAAATTTAACCCTTTATTCTTAACTCTTGATGTAATATTTTGACGGGAGCTTGTGCGTTTTTTTTATTTAATTTTTTTTTTTAATTTGTTGCAGAGAATAGTGAGGAACTATTCTAATGGACATTAGTTTTCAAGATGAGGAAAAGAAAAGGTAATGAAAACTTTTCTGTTTATATTGTTGCATTTGACAGCTGACCTTGGTTACCCTTCAAAGCAGGATGGGTGGGTATGCCCTGACCACATAGTGGAAAAAAAAAAAAACAAATATATATTTACACAAGATCTGTGTGCCCAGATCTGGAAATAGCACGTATATAATCTCTTTGGGTTTGTTTTAATAGCTAAAATCAGTGAATCCAACCTTCCTGTCACACGTTTTGTTCCAGAAATGTCTTATTCTTCTTTGCTTTAATAGTATGAAAAATGAAGAAGAAAATAAAGGAAATAACAATTTATAAACAAATTTCATTCTTAACAAATCGCAGTATAGAAAAACATGACATGTGGAAACCTTTAAAAGGATGCTTTTTTTTTTTGTCCAACTTTGCTTTTTAGTGGTATTGATTTCTCCAGGAAATGGCAATGGGAGTCTTACTCAGGGAGCCATTTGGGCGTCTGAGGAATCACTTAGTACATGGTTTGATCGCTGGAATCAATGGAAGCTCCGTGCACTGCAGGGCCCATGGCGAGGGAGCTAATGGTTGAACCAAGGGTGGGGCGTCTGGACCTCGGCAGGGCGGTTAGCTTTTCTGATTTGGATTAAATGCAGCACAGAGATGTTTTTGACAACATATTCAAGGTCAGGAAATGGATTTAAGGTCATCATTTAGCTGCAGAATCATATTCTACAGACCCTCAATAATAATTTTAACCTGAAATGATGAAAAATGTGGTAGAATGATGATTTCTGTAAGCAAAATCTTCCATTCTCATAAGAAAAAATATCTTAAAGAAGATTAGTTTAAATTTCCACATGACTCCATTTTGTGGTGAGCAGAAGAAAACCCTGATGGTTCATTTTAATTGCAAAGTTGTGTTTAAAATCAGAACTATTTAATCTGACCTTAAATATTAAATTTAGATGTCCTTGTCTCATTTGCAAAGGAGTGTCAGCAGACACATGTAACAACACTAATCTATGGAGTCAATGAAGAGGTCAGGTTAAAAGTGATAATCTTTTGCTATGGTGGGGGTGTAGTGGAAGGTCAAAACCAGGATGTTAGGAGAAAACATTAAAGGCCCTCCTTTTGCCAACTTGTTGGTGTGATAATTGAGCATAAAAGTTTAGTAATCCTTGCTGTATTGCTGTGTATGCACAATACTGATGGTTAAATTTGATTTATTGACATGTTTTATCAGCTGGATTCAGTATAACTGAGTGGTAGCTAATTAGAGCTGGATATTTTTATTATTTTGTTATGACAGTTGATGGCTCAAGCCCTAATTGCAATAGAAAAGCAAAACAATGAAGCACTCTTTAAAAAGTTTTATTGGTTTTCCTGGTGGTGCATTGGCTAAATTTGGGATTCAGGGTTTGTGTTGCTTAAAAAATATTCTAAAATTGACTATTGTTACCTGTTTATTTACATGTAATTATAAAACTAGTAATCTGCTTTAGGCTCACTAGCTGTCAAAGTAAAACCTTTCCAAGAAATCTAAAAATGTCAGAACAGGTGATTAGCAGTGAATTGTTAGACAATGACGTTTGCTCACCTTCAGGATTGGCAGGACTTATATTTAGTCAAGAACTAGTAGTCGTTGGCGTGCTACTTAGTGTGTGGATCAATCCACTGCAGTGCAGCACATCCGGAGTTAAGCTGCAACACTGTGAGGGCTATGGATGTTTTTCTTCCTGTTTGACATAATTTCTTCTCTCGATCTCCTTTCCCTCTCTCTCTCTCTCTCACACTTTCTCTCTCCAGGCTGTTATTTCTGATCTGCTCATGTGGGTCGGTGGTTTGGTTTGCATAGTTTTGCTTTGCTAGGCTGACTGTCCTCGCTGGCTGGCCGGCTGGCCTAGCTGTTGGGGTGATAATGACTCCTGTTCTGTGTATGGCACTGGTAGAATTCACTGTGAGAGCTCGCTATCAGTGAATTACCATAGGGCCATAAACAGAGCAGAGAAAGAACCACTTGATGCCCATCCATGGTGGCTTACTTTCTGTCGCTGTCTTATGTGCTCGTGGGTGTGGTGAATGTGATGTAATGACTCTGCTGCCGTTGCATGAGCTGCGCTGCGACATCTGGGTACTTCAACATCTCGTCATCCTTATGTGTCTCTATGACAACAGCTGCTTGCATTTGGATGCCCAAGCCACGCCTCTTCTTTGCCCATTTTGGCACTAGCACATTTTTGCTTCTGTATATATACTTTGAGCAATTATGTGTAGTGCCAATATAGGACAAGACAGACTTCCATCGCTGTTGTTCAGTTGTGCATTGTAATATTTTAACTCACACTGGTTGACATTTGATACTCAGATTTAATTTGCACATGACTAAAGTTTGAATTATGCTCTCTGTAACATCATTTTCCTTTTTTGTTTAACTTGGTGTTGAAAAGACTTCTCAATCCAGCACTTTAAAGGCCTGTCTGACTCACACTATGACGATCACGTGGGCCAGAAGAGGCCCATCAGCTCTCTGGTGGTGTTTGGCAATGGTAGAACTCACACTGGTGAGGTAGATGGATCCGGTGGTTCTAGACTTGCCAACTACTGTTTGAGAGTGTCCACCGGCTGAAAGTGACGCAGAAACAAAACTGACCCTTCAGGTCAGAACGGAAGATCATTTTAAGTCAGTGAGTGAGTGGCTGATGGTGGTGAAGGGTGGGGTGAGTTTCTGTTCCTCCCCTGCACACCCTGGCCTCAGAGCTCCAGTGACTTTTTGAAGGGTAAAACAGGGATAAAAAGTGGTATTATTTATGTAAGAATAGAGGACATGTAGAAGGTGACCCAAGGTGAAAACATAAAGAGTAACGAGAAGCTTTAAGATACTAAAATCTAGATTACACAACTACAAGATCCATAAAGCTTCATTAATTTAGCATAAGTGATCACACTTGTTTACGAGGTTCTTAGAAATCAGTTATACACATGGACTTTAGTGATAATAACGGCACAAAACACCAAAGATGAAGAGACATGGAGTAAAAAATGTTTTCAGTCATGTTTAATTTCAATTAAACAAATGCAAAAAACCTTGTCAATCTCTTCAGCTGAGACGGCTTCAAACAAAGACATCGTGGTGTTACTGTTCATGCTGTTAATGGAGTAAGCTACTTAAAATGAAAAGAATGGACATGTTGAGCTTGATTTACCCTCGGTTTAAAAAAGCTGCACAAGACATAATACAGTTATATTTTTCATAATGTGAACTAGATTAAGTTGAGCATTAGGGAAAAATTATAGTTGAGTTTTCAGCAATGAGGACAATCGATCATTGTATCTCTCAATGGGAGAAACTAAAGGCTTATTCCATGCTGATAATGCTGTAGCAGTAATGGTTTCCTCTGCTCATCAGTCAGTCTTCTCTTCAGGTCTGACGGGCAGAGTTGGATCAAGCGATTGCAGCTCTGCAGTTTCAGAGATGCAGTGGTGAACTTAATGCACACATGTCCAGCTATTCTGACTGCAGCCAGCTATCAGGGGGCTCCTCTGTTAGCTCTGTGGCATAATTGGCAAACTGTGTGGTGTCATCTTACCCTCCTCTTTCAATGTGGCCCTTTTTTTTTTTTCTTTCTTTTTTTGGCTCCCTAACCCAAATGAAAAAGAGTGGAGGGCAAGGCAGTCTTTCAGATGTTGGTTTGCTCCAACAGTGAATTGACAGTTTGGCTGCAATTCTGAGCTTCGTATATCTGGGTCAGGGTCTGCTAATGTAGGTGACAGGGGGATCTGTGGATTAAAACCTCTTTATCTGCCTTTGCATAAATCCTGCTTTATAGCCTACACTTCAGCTTTAGCTAATATGATTTGTATTGTCAACAGTTTGCCTGCATGCTAGCTATATTTGATCTAAGTGCACGTCATCATTGGACTTTTTGCAAATGCTCTTACACTTTTCTGTGTCCCATTGAAATAGAAAAGTTCAGATAAGTGCTGAGATTGTGTGAATGCACATTCAAGTTGATATAGAGGATCTTGGCTCAAGCTTTTCACTGCACAAATGATTTAGCTTAGCTACGGTTGTGGCTTATGCTGCGGAATATATTAAGCAAAACACTGCGCTTTGACAATGTCTCATGAATGTACTAACATGTTTTCAGTTTATGTGCTGCTGACTCATTTCTGGAATTACTTTTTTTTCTCTTTTTTTTAAAGACACATAGTCTCTTATTTCTGATGCAAATAAATACTTTCAAAAAGAAAACATCCATTGTGTCAGACTCCCTCTAACCATCTTCTCTGCAGCAAAGTGCATTGTGGGACAACCCCTGTCAATGCAAGGCCTTCTCCAGATGGGCCGAGCAGCTCAGGTTACACTGCATTTTTGAGTGCACCCTCTATCCCACAGGCCCCCACACCCCCCTCGGCCCCTTTTTCCCTCTGCCTCTCTCACATTCACACTGTTTCCTGGGTGGGTTGAGTTGAGCTGAGACAGTGCTTCGCCTGTGTTCTAATGCAGGCTACAGAGCATTAGTGAAATGAGATTATCATCGTTCTTATGCAGCGTCTGGGTTGGAGGTGGACAGAGGTGTGAGCTGGGAAGGTGAGGAGGCCATTATTAGACTACATTAAAGGGAGAGATGCTTCATCAACAACCTGTCAGCATTTTATGGCATCACCGATCATTGAACAGTTTCCGTCTCCCACCAGTGGGGCTGACACAGGTCTTAAGCAGGAGCACCAAATATTTTGCAGGTTGCAGAGTTTATTTTGTACAAGAGGGATGCTTTCTCAGCTCATGGCTCAACCCTATGCTCAGAGGAGGGGCAGGAGATTACATCTTGTTAGAGCAAGCAGGGGCGCGGACTACAACCACTTTGCCCATATGTGTAGAGTATGTGGTTGTGCATGCGTGCAGGGATGGAGGGCCTGGGATGCACGTATTAAGAAACGATTAGTGGAGATTAAAGCTCTGCCCTTAGAGTCTGCTTGCACGACTCCAGTCAACAAGAATGACCAGCCCCTCCCTTCTCGCCAAGCAGTGCCCCCTGTAGAGCTTCACTACTGAAGCTACCTCTGCAGACTGGTCCATTGGTGAAGGAGGATACATAGCACTGCCTCCTTCCATCCCAGATATCTTCCACTAGACATATTGCCCCCAGGATGGAGTACTACTCACACTGCAGCCTGGCTGCTTAGATTGAATGGGTTTTTAAAGACATCCAATCAGATTCAAAGTTAGAATGAGGGGGTTAGAATGAGTTATATGAGGGATCAGGCGATTGGAAGTGCGCTCTGCTGTGTTGTGCATGATGATGTAACTTGTAACAGGGCCACCAACACTGCAGCACTCGCTCCTGACATAAAAGACTAAGGGCCAGTCGGTAGGTGAAGAAACCGACAACCTCAATGTCATATTTAAACATTTTATTTTGCAATATATAAGAGATGAAATTAGATTAGAACAAGACTGAATATTGAAATATTTGGCTACAGTATAATCATTTTGACTTGGAACATTTCAAAGATCTTTACTTTTCTGCTTGGAAGCAGTTATAAACCAAAAATATAAATATAATTTAGTAATATTAAAAAAAAAAAAAAAGGTTAACAGAAAAGCCACAAGGAAATGAATACAACTGATGCCACTTTGGTAATATTAACATGCCATTTCATAACTACTTTGCTTCAGCTTTAATCTCCCGGCTACAATGTGTAACCAAGTGGATCGATGGTGTAGCGAAAGACAGAGGGAGGACGGAGAGAAGAAAGCATGGTAATAAAGGCCTGTAATCTACAGAGAGACTTTGCATGTGTGCCGAACAGTTACAATGACTCAAACATGATATACAGACAGAAATTTTTACTTAGAAATATGTCATAACTTTGAGTTTACCAAGCGTTCCATTCTGAATTGACAGGAGGGTGTATAAAACAAGGAAAAAGGAATCTGTTCATCTGTTTGAATGCAACCTGGTTCAGCTTTAATCTGGAGGAAGAGTGGGATATATGCTATGACGCCTGATAGATTAAGGCCTGAACGCTTCTCTCTCTGTTCTGCACTGCAACAGAAGGGCCCTGCTAGCAAATCCCAGGCTTTAAACCAGAGGAGGTTCAGGCAGCTTATGATGTAATCAAGGCCCTGTCTGTCACTGCGGGAAAGGTGGGGGTGGGGTGGAACTGAGCATGGAAGTTATTGGGTTTTGTAGGAAGCATATACCATTATGGGTAAAACTCTGAGAATGTGTGTGAGTGTGGCAGTACTAAAAAGAGGAATAAATTAGCAAATTTGTCAGAAGTGAATGTCTAATAGTTGAGGGTTTTGTCATGCAATGACATGCAAGGAAGAAGTTGGTGTATGATGTCGTTAAAATATATATGGAATCACTTGTATGAAAAAGAGAAGGAGCATCACATACCTGCAAAGTGCAAAAGTGTGAGTCTTTAGGATTAGTAGTTAATTTGAAACTAAAATTAAACTGGAGTGTTTTCAATTAATTGGATGATAATCAGGTGTAAGCTCAGCTGGTGCCATGATTTATTAAAAGAGCAGGAATTTATCAGCGGCTAAGCCTCACAACATGTTTGTGAAAGTGTATTATGGTACAAGATGTTTTCTGGAGGGCCATTGATGCTCATCAGGTTGGAAAAGGTTGCAAAACCATCTCTAGATATAAAACTACAGTTGCAGAATGCTGGTATTCAAGATTGTTTTTATCCTCCCCAGGTTTGCCAGTAAAGATCAAGACAATGCAAGTTTATTTGTACAGCACATTTCATGTACAAAACAATTCAGTGCTTTACATAAAACCTTAAAAGCATCACAGTAAAAAAAAAAAAGATGGTGTGTAGTTTGCAATCCAGAAGCCAGAAAGTCCTACCCAGTTTTTCAGCCCAGCTAGTAAGATGTTCTGGTCGACTGAGTCAAAAGCAGCACTGAGATCTGGCGCTGCTTTTGACTCAGTCGACCAGAGCATCTTACTAGATGGGCTGAAAAACTGGGTAGGACTTTCTGGCACTGCAATTAATTGGTTTGAGTCCTATTTCAAAGACCGAGACTACTTTGTGTCTATAGGTACCCTTTTAATCTGAGCGAACCAAAATAACCTGTGGGGTTCCCCAAGGCTCCATCCTGGGGCCACCGCTGTTCAACATCTACATGCTGCTGCTCGTTCAAATTATGAAAAACTAAATATGTTACGATAGCTATGCTTAGGACACATAATTCTACATAACCATCTCACCTGGAGACTGTAGTCCGATCCAAACACTGGTCAACTGCATCAATCAAATTAAAGATTGGATGTGCCAGAACTTCCTTCAGACTCAGACCTGGATTTTAGCAGTTATATTAAGACAATTGCGAAGTCGGCCTGTTAACACTTAGAGAATATATCAAGGATTAAAGGACTGATGACTCAGCAGGATTTAGAAAAACATGTCCATACATTTATTTTTAGTAGGCTGGACTACTGTAATGCTGCCCTCACAAGTCTTCCTAAAAAGTCCATCAGACAGCTGCAGTTAGTCCAGAACGCTGCTGCGCGAGTCATTAAGACCAAGAAAGTAGATCATATAACTTCAGTCCTTAGATCTTTACACTGGCTTCCTGTCTGTCAAAGAATTAACTTAAAAACTTTGCTGTTAGTTTACAAAGCATTGAATGGTTTAGGACTAAAATGCATTCAGGATCTGCTGAAACTCATCGGTTTTAAATCAGGATTAAAAGCTTTATTTGCTGCCTATTATCAAAACAACTGTTAATTCCTTACGCTGTAACTTTTACTTTCTTGCATTTATCTATTCTGTTTTCATTAAGTTTCTTTTAAAGTTTGTTTTTAATGCACATTTAATTGCTTCCAACACCCTGCTGTAACTTTTAATATTGTATGTAAAGTACTTTGAACTGTCTTGTACTAAAATGTGCTATACAAATAAACTTGCCTTGCGTTACAAAGACACTAAACGCAGACCTTTTATTAATTGACTAGTGGTAATTTGAATTAATTTAGCATCAGGACACTGAATAACAGGAAATACTACAGAGGAAAGCCACTACTCTCTAGGAATAACATTGCTGCATGTCTGTAGTTTGCTAGATAAAGAAAACGCTGCATTCTGGTGTTAGCACATCCCAACTGTAAAACATGGTGGTGGTACTATCATGATTTGGGCCTGAACCCATCTTTACTTACTTCTACTTCTCTACATTCAGGTCTCTGGGGCAACAAGGCATCTCTATCTTCACAGCTCTTTCTCTGGGACACTCAGGCATTCCTGGGCCAGAAGCCATTTATAATCTCTTAGCTAGATATCCAACCCTCTCAGTTGACTCTTTTTGATACAGAAAGGGTGGCTCGCCATCTTGTCTCCATCTGAAGAAAACTTATTTCAGCCACTTCTATCCTTGATGTCGTTCCTTTGATTCATTACCAAAATCATGTAAACAAAAGTGAGACAAAATGATGAACCAGTAAAAAGTTATTATAAAAAAAACATCTAAGCTTTTTACTATTTTTTATAGGGCTGCTTTGTCACATGCAGATATTTTCATGTTAACATCAAATGAAAACACTTGTGGATTGAGCATGATGACATACTAAAAACAGACAGGGAGTATTTGATGGTAAACAGCAGCCATTTTACTTTATTTTTTCATATACACAAGTTTGAGGAGATTTAGACTGTTGCAACTGCATCACACCAAGTCAATTTTCAGCAAGCAACCATCTGCTGGAAACACATAATAGCATCACAAAAATTGCAGCTCCTATCCATGTTTGACTTCCTGTGATGTACAAGGTGATGTGGAACATCGAGCCTCGAGAGACATACAAAGTTCATGTTAAAAAATAACACACTACAGGGTGCACCTCCAATTCATGCACTATAAATAAACAAATTTGGTAGACAAAAAAGGCCTGCTTCAAGAAGTCTGCTCCACAATCCAGCAGTAAACACCTTGATGTATATCCTGAGTCTTTGCAAATTTTGGCATGTGAGTGGATTACAGTAGAAGGAAAAAGGGGACGACAAGACCATCTTCCAACAAAATGTTTTTTCATCCAATGTGAGAAAAATGGGAGTGTCTGCAGCTTATCTGCTGCTCTTGTACAGTAAGAATCAGGTGAGGGTGGGGGAAAAAAAACTTTTTGAGTGGTGATTGAGAACATGGAAAACCAATTAATGATTTGTCTATGGCACTGCATGTTACATGTATGCTAAAAACAGAAAGCACACAGAAGATACTAAAAATCCAGAACATTGATAGTTAACACACAGGTGCAGTTGTGGCTTTCCTCCTGGGGTTTTTGGTTCATTTTTGTTTTAAGTGAAGGTTAACTGCATTGAAATAAATACTAAATACTAAACATCACAGCTTAAAAAACATACATCTAAATGGAAAAAAAACCCCACCAAAAAAATCATTATCTGTACATAGTAAACACAATGCATTGATCACTCACTTTGACTTCCCCTGCAGATGTACATTTAAAAATATATTCGACATTTTACACAATGTGATGTCTTGGAATACAGGAGAGAAAAACCTATCTCCAATGTGGCTTTCCAGTGCTTTCTACTCCATCCAAGGTCCATAGTGTCACTGCTCTAGGGTCACAACCTCCACAGCCTGGCCGTCCAGTGTGACTGTGTTATCTATACGTGTGGCGACAGGTGCCATGGCAACCTGGACAGGCCGGTTGCCCTGGGCGAGGCTGGTCACTACAGTCTGGTACATGCTGACTGGAATCTGGACCAAACCTGAGGAAAAAATTTTACAAAATGACTGAACTTCCATTTTATCACTCAGTAATTGTAATAAACAGCAGCAATAACAAAGTTGAGATTTTCATGGTTTCTACGAGACCGCCAAGTTCTTATAGTTGTATCTAACAGGAGGCGGCCATGTTACAGGGAAGAAATTTCTGAACAATGGTCCGATTGATCGTCCTTAGCGAGCTTCCCCCATTCCCAGCT
Source organism: Melanotaenia boesemani (assembly GCF_017639745.1). Taxonomy (NCBI): domain Eukaryota; kingdom Metazoa; phylum Chordata; class Actinopteri; order Atheriniformes; family Melanotaeniidae; genus Melanotaenia; species Melanotaenia boesemani. The sequence goes on from NC_055704.1 coordinate 21,296,724, forward strand.
GTGCTTGTGTGTGAGTCTCTGCCTGTAGGGATTATTGCTGCGGTAACGTAGGCCTTTGCCCCACCCTGCAAGCTGTCACTGTGTCACAGGCAGGCAAGAAGGTCAGCGTAAGAGATGGCTGCTGCTCATGCCAGCTCCTGTTACTGTGAGCT